>NW_022146092.1:1091714-1527589 GCF_002938485.1 Sitophilus oryzae
TTCAGAGTTCGAATCCGGGTCAGGTCAACGACTTTTTTTTATTTTCGTTTATATTCTGATAGTAAAGTATTAAATAATTCTGGTAATTAAAAAAAACAAGTATTTAATACTTTACTATCAGAATATAAACGAAAATAAAATAAAAAAGTCTTTGCCCTGACCCGGATTCGAACTCTGAATCATCGGTTCGTGGTCGGAAACTCTACGCACTGCGCTATGGAGACATATTCGATTAATATTCAATACTAGAATTTAAAGGACTAACAAAAATATAGGATCTTCTTTCAATGCGCAGTAGAGAATGCAACGTTTACCTGCAGCCAGACGGGCCGCATGCGGTTCTAGAGAGCATAGTAAAAGATATATAAAAGAGCCAGACGTCATAAAATACTTGTTTTTCCGACGTTGCTAGCTCTCGTACTATTAAGCCTCATACAGAACCTCGAAATTAATGGATTAAATTAGTGGCTTCAATTATTAAGCTTCATTCAGAACCTCGGAAAATGGAATAAATTACTGATTTCAATTAGTAGAAGTTTGTTCCTCTAATTTGAATATAAAGCTTCATTCAGAACCTCGCAATTAGTGGAATAAATTAGTGGTTTCAATTAGCGTAGAAGTTTGTTTCTCTAATTTGAATGTGAGCATTCAGAACGTCAAAATTAGTGGTAGGATTTTTAAATAATTGGAAAAAGTTAACAAACTTTTAACATTTCCACTAATTATACTTCAAAATGTGCGTCATTTTGGATTTTGATTATCATCCGTCAAGAGAAATGTGGTTAGAAATCATAAGTTTATTGTTTTATAAGCTAAATATTAGGCTTTTTCTATGGATACAACTCATTACCGCAAGCAGTTGCTAGAATATTCTATTAATTTTAATTGTGTTTTTTAGATATTGTGAATGATCGTAAACTAAACAATATAAAGTGTAATTGAAACCACTAATTTATTCCACTAATTGCGAGGTTCTGAATGAGTATGATTCGTGTAGGTACACTTACTATTCTTACTACTATAAGCACGACGTAAAACATCTTAATAGACAAAAACTCTCGTATAATCCTTCTAAGAACATTTTTTTTTCTTTTTTACGTTTTTTTTACATGGAATGCTATAAGTACTGAAATAAATTCTCTGTTCAAAGTTTTGAAATCTAAATCAGAAATAGATGTCCTCCATTAAAATTAAGTAGGTTATCTATGCATTTGATCTGAAGCAATTCATATATTTCAGTTATTTAAATTTCTCATATCCGTTTCAAAATGAAATAGTTTAAATTTTTTTTTCTTCCACAATCAGGGTAATATAATTTTTTTATTATTGAGATTGATTATGATATACTTGATTGATTATGATATAATAATAAAAAATATTATACACCTTTGGATTCTGTAATGGGGTGCATATTTAACTTTGTAATTTTTGTGTAAATCTATTGATAACTACTAATCCGAGTAATCTACTTTAGAGATACATATACAGGGCTTTTCACGCAACTAGTTCATAAAAGTTTTTTTGATCTAATTTAAGGTTGATTCTCACTATACCTTCTGTTTCCACTCCATATCCATTCCATATCTGTTCCATATTTTTTATTGTATTGACGCTCTACGTAAGCTATCAGTTCCATACTTTTTATTGTACAATTTATATAATTAGGAAAGTTTTATTTTAAAAATTTGTATCTTTTGAAAAAGGTAATAGATTTAATTAAGAGATAAAAGAATAAATGAATATCAGGAAAATGTTAACAAAGCTGGTACAAAAGTAAGAACTTGACAACGCTGCTTCCGATAGTCCTGATGAAATTCCTTCAGTCCGTCCGCCAAAAAAATGTACGGAAGGAAAGGATATGGAACGGAAGGGAAACGGAACGGATAGTGTGCATTGTCCTATTCATTTACATGATATATTTTCTGTAAACGGAAGGGAGCTGATATGGAAGGTATAGTGAGAATCAAATAACAAGTTAATTTTTAAAGTTAATTTCTGAATATATTTAGATACCAATTTGCTTATTTTAAACAGATCCACCTATATAATTTTTGATTTTTGACTATCATGAACTTTTGTATTCTACATGAAATTCTAAATACATTTAGTGTATACTGTCTTAAGAGCTGTTTAGACTCTCAGATAATTTGCGCAAACTGGTTTGCGCAAACCAGTAACGTTAAATGTTAACAAACAAATTTTAATTTGTAACGTTAAATGTTAACCAACAAATATCGCCACTATCTAAAACCGTCGTAATACTCAGTTAACAAAGAAAACGGGACAGATTTTATTCAAAGCAAATTTTTGAACTGTTAAAATAAACAAGTTAATATGCTACTTTAATTTAAAACCGTTCTAAAAATGCTGCTTTTAAGGAAATAAAAATATACTATTTAGTAACTTACCAACTAATATTTATTCATCATTTTTCTGTTTAAGTGCGAACACTTAGAGTCCTCCCCTGGAGTCAATTACGGCACTGTTTATAATCCACCCTCCTCTAAAAATAAAGAAAACAACGAGCATTATGGCCTTATGTTTGGCTTCAATATAAATATAGACGGGGAATTGTTAGGCCGTTTGTACAGAATATTACAGATAAACAACGAAAATGGGCCCGATTGTTTGGCGTCCGCTTACGGGAAGCGAACCATGTAAATTTGTGATCGCTGTACCAAATGGATGATAATAAGATAAGAGCTGCTCATATTTGAACTGCAGTTGGGTTCAGAAAGGGTAGCGACTACTATATATTTATGTATACATTTAATTTTGAAATTGTGTTGGTATAAATAAACCCATTGATGTTATATTTATTTGATTTCTTACTGAATTAATATAAGCTTATATCGACCTAAATAGAGTTATAACTCCCTTGGAACACTATTAACGGGAATTAAGATGCCATAATTCCCTCTACCTTTTGTTGGTAATAACTGTTGGTTGTAACAACCATGAAATACAATACAGATTTTGAGTAATATACAGGGTTGTTCACCACATACAACACGGAGTATTGTAGCTAAACGATTATATTTTTACAAATTTCAAGTTTTGGGTTCGATGAAGAACTATTAGAGGTACACTTTAAAAATAACTTTACAAGATACAGAGTGTCCCAAATAAGTAAAAAATATCAAAGTTGTATTCTTTTAAATGGAGCACCCTGTATATTATTACATTTTTAGTATCTACGATTAAAATAAAGGTAAATTTGATTAAGGTTTATTATACTTAAACCTTACCGTTTTTGAAATATTTTCAATTTTGTGAAATTGCAGTAAAAATTTTAAGGCTTCATTTCTCCAAGGGTATCAAAGTTTTTAATACTAAATATTTACTGAAGTTTATTTATCGATCAGTTATTGTGTTGCAATAATAAAAATAATACTACCTTATACAGAGTGTCTAAAAATTTATTTTAAATAATTTCTACCTTTAAACGCCAATAACTTCTTTAATTTAAATAGAACGCCCTGTATATTTTAGAAGAATCAGATGCACAATTTAATTGTCTATCAAATTGTATTATACCATTTTTACCTATCCCTTCAAGTTTTCGCAGAAAATGCATTTTCTTATAATTTAGACCTCATTTATCAATATACCCATGGAATATTGACATTTTATTATTGACACCCATGGAATATTGACATCATATATTGACATTCTAGTAATATTATCGTTTTACTAAAAACGATAATGTTGTATGCAAAAAGAAATCTATTTAAATCTTTATAAAAAGTATACCATTAATTAAATATAACACCATTATTTGCGCCCATATACTAATTAATTACATACTTAATTGTATTCGTTAATAAATTATTCTAAATAAATGTGGATTTGAGTCAGAAATCAATATAATAATAAGTTATGAAAATTAAAGTCTCTTTTTGAGTAGTGCCATTTAAAAATCAAAAGTTGTAGTCATTTCCGGTGAAACAGGAAGTGACCAAAACAATTGAATACGTCAATCAATCCTAATTTACGTCTAACATACCAAATCTCGTTTTTTATCTGAAAAAATAAAAAAGTTATAGGGGTCAGCCACTTGCGGGTGCGTCTTAAACGCACCCGGTATGCAAAATTTATGTGGTTTTAAAATGGGACAAAATATACTAAATTCAGTAAGAAATAAAATTATCTATGTACCACGGATAGTGATGTAAAATTTCCAGAAATATATTCTCGGAAATATTTTCTGAAACATTGGAAATATATGGAAATATTGGAAATATATGGAAATATTGGAAATATATGGAAATATTGGAAATATATGAAATATTTTAAAAAATAAGAAAAACTGAAATATTTATTTATAAAAATCATAACAAAACATCGCAAAATACAAAATGCTTATACATAAACACAAATAAAGAGTTATTCTTCAAATTAAAAAATAAATTTAGGTTAAATTTGTACAAAAAGAATATTCTTGACACACTAGTCGAGCAAGAGGCATATCTTCATCGCTGTCATCAGCGTCAGACATATCTTTATCGCTGTCATCAGAATCATACTTAATAACATCATATTGCCAGTCTACTTCTTCAAAATCTTCAATAGTATCGGAAATAAAAATTGATCTATTGCCTATTCCTATTTTCTTCAGCAAGTTTTCATTGTGGGATACATAGAGTAGCTTAGCGGCTCTATCATTAGTAAGCCTGTTTCTCTTCTTCCGTGGCAGCCGAAGATGCTGGCATCATCAAAATTCGTGAAGCTACTTGTGATAATGAACATGAAGAACACAGTCCTTTCCACCATGAAACTGGGTTGTCAAAACTACTTTTCCATATGAAGTTATTTCCAAGTTATTAAACCAAATCTATTATTTCTTGCTCCTTTATATTGAGTTTATTTTTTGATATATTAAGTATGCGTTCTATGGCAGAAAGAATTTGGGTTTCATTAAGTTCAGAAACTTGTTATTTTGGATTTAGTAATTCTGCAGCATAATGAATGGGTTTAATAACAAATTTTTCTCTTTTGTCAACAAACTGCAACAATTCGGATTTTTGTTTGTCGTCAAGTGAGGACAATACAAGATTCGAGGGGTGTCTCACTATTGGAATTACATGTATATTTTCTTGGCAGTCGCTGGCAGTCATTGGCAGTCTTGCGGCAGTCGCCTATAATAATTACATGGCAGTCATTGGCAGTCGCTTGCGAGTACATGATATTTTGGCAGTACATGTACATTTTTTACCCAAGTGAGACACCCCTCGGCAAGATTATTCTGAATTACCCTTCTAATATCACAAAATGCTTTTACAGCAAAATGAATGTCGATCAGGGATTCCCCTACGCTACGACCTACGAGCTCGGGACTTCCCCGTAGAAATGCGAGGTTGCAAATAAGTAGGTGAATCCTCAAACTCGATATATTCACCATATTATATGTTTGTAGAACTGTTCTATAGCAAGTTTAATGTTTATAGGGTTACAAAATATGAAAGATATATATTAATAAACGTCGGGTTTTAATCGTTAATGACAAGATTTAAGTATTTTTAAAAATATTTCCAATATTTCCGAGACACGTTTGGAAATTTCCAATATTTCCATTTACAACACTAACCATGGATATTCAAAATCAACATCAAATATCATTAAAATATCAAATTCAATCTTCAAATAATTGTAAAGCTTAGGAATGCAGACTGTTTAATGGAACCTGTAAAGTATCAGAATCATTATTTTTAAAAGAATTTATTCTGTATTTTTTATGTCTTTTTAATCTTTACTTTTAATTAAATTGTTGTGTCTCACATGTAAAAATATAATTTCCATTCTAATTTCTAAACGTTGTTTTCTACAAACCATGTTAATAAATCTTTCAATATTTTCTCTTATTTTATAACCCATCTGACTATTATGTTGATTTTATCGCATTACGTATTTTATTGCCCATATAATAAGAAAAGACATTTTTATTAAGATAAAGTTTTAAAATAATAAAATTTCGCTGAGAATAATATTTATTGCTGAAAATAAAATTAAAAAAAAAAGATATATTTTTAGTTAATAAACCCATAATAAACCCAAATACAAACACCAGAAAAAGGTTGTAAAATTTATTTATATATTATATTCCACTCTTTTTAAATGATTAACAACGGGAAACATATAAGGAAATAAATTAAACGTCAGGATTATTTACTCACTTGTTTTAATGCGTATTTTTTGTAATGTCAAAAGAGAAACTAAATGTTCTCAATATGACCAATTTATACCAAATATGGTTCTAAATTATACAACCAACCGTTGTTTACAAACATATTTACATGCACAATTTAAGGCAGTTATTTCTATGAATATAATTTGTTGTGCTAAATGTTGGGTATCCTAAAGTTAATCATGGTGTCTAAAGTAATAATTTATAAGTAATAAATATAAAAACAGTTGTATTGGCAGGTGTATTTTCAAATAGAAATTTTTAGAACAATTTTATATTATAAATGTGTCATTTGTAATGGTGATGATAAAGCAAAGCAAGAATTTCTATTAACATACAAACTGGATAAACTTTTCTCACATTTATGTCAGCATGAGAAAAAACAATATGGCGATATTATTATGCTTAAGTTTCAAAATAAGCTTTTTTGAACACCCTCTATTATTTTAAAAAAAAATCAAAATATGTAAAAAAAAACAAATAAATTATGCTTGTTCAAGCGTTATCCCGAAAGACTAACCGTTTTTTAAATAACAAATATTGTAATATTTGAGGGACGTTTTCACCTTCTTGGAATTTGAGATTCGAGAAACCCCTCCTTATCGAACCTCTACACCCCACAGTCAATCCGTTTGCCAAAAATCAGCTTTAAACGTCAAGCAGTTTAAGCAGAATTCTGATTACCTCAATGGTCATATTTTATAAAACACCCTGTATAAATTTATAAAAAATATTAAAATATGTAAAACAACAAAACAAAATATACATGTTTAAGAGTTTTTCCGAAAAACTCACCGGTTTTTAAATAAAAAACATTTTAATATTTGAGGGATAGTTTCACCCCCTTAGAATTCGAGTTTCGAAAAATCTCTTCTTATGGAACCTCTACACCCTAAAGTCAATCTGTCTTCCAAAAATCAGCTTTTTACGTCAAGCGCTTTAAGCAGGATCGTGATTAATCAATGACCATATGACCATTCGAAACACCCTGTATACATTTTTAAAAAATCTTAAAATATGTAAAAAACAAAATAAAATATACGTGTTTAAGCGTTTTTTCGGAAACTTGACCGTTTTTTAAATAAAAAATATTGTAATATTTGAGGGGTGGTTTCACCCTCTTGGAACTGGAATTTCGCAAAATCCCTTCTTATCGAACCTCTACACCCTAGAATCAACCTGTATGCCAAAATTAAGCTTCTTACGTTGAGTGGTTTGAGCAGGATCGTGATTAATCAGTATGTCAGTGACTTAAGGATTTTATATATTAGTATAGATTTTTAATACTTGGCGGAACTTTCTTCAACAGGAAGACATACAGGTTTTTAAAAAGTTCTGTATAACAGTTTTTTTCCCTTGTGTCAGCCAAGTTTATTGAAAATTATTTATTGCTAGACAGGACAAAAATATTTGCACTTAAATAAGTGCAAATATATTTAGGGTAGTATATTTCGACCCCAGAAACACAATTATGAGTTTTTTTTTTCAAGGAAAAAATTTGGAATTTTTTTGATTAAAATTTTGGATCTTTTTTAATTTTTAGTTGAAACCTTCTTTCGTAGTTCTTTCTGCTTGATAAAATGGCAAAATAGGTAGTAGATTAAATTTACAAAATAGAAAACCCCGAAAAGATCCAGTGGTTCTCAAAATTTAAGCAAAAAATTATTTTATTTTGAACATTTTCAAAGTAAAATAACTAGGTTATTTTGGACTTCTCTGAAAAACTGAATGTACAGGGTGGCTCGAATTCGACGCTCACCATTGGGATTTCGGAAACCGTAAGAGATACAGGATCGATTACATGGAGGCAAAGTTGCGCAATTTGATGCTCAATAAAATCCCGTATTGCATTTTTATTTTTTATTTTTTTGCAGTGATATATATATATTGTTTTAAGAGTGATGAAAGGATTTAATTAAATTGAAAAAAAAGCAGGTCCGTATTTCAAAAAATTAAGTTGATGATGGTCGCCAGAAGCCGAAACGTCAGAGTCAATATTTAATCATACAGAGTTATAGAGCAGAAAAAGTGGCCATGAAAATGTGTTTTTCATTTTAAGTTATCTTAACAAATAAAGCCAGGAAACAATAGAAAACAAAATTGTAAATTCCGTTTTTTTTTCGAATATATTCGGAAGTATTCGGAATTTTTCAAAATGCAATACTGCATTTTATTGAGCATCAAATTACGCAACTATGCCTCTATTTAACCGATCCTCTATCTATTACGGTTTCCGAAATCCCAATGATGAGCGTCGAATTCGAGCCACCTTGTACAGATAAAATATGTTTCTTTTATCGAGAGCTACCAGCCCTGAAAATATTTGCACTTATTTAAGACTCACCCTGTATATTAAATCAAAAATAATAGTGCAAAGTGGAACAGAAAATAAAAACAATGATGGTATGTAATATTGAAGTTATTGCACATATTATATTTGAATACTGGTAGGTTCAATATTAAATAATCCGTATTTATTTTATTAACTCTCTTGTATTACATCTATCTATTAAAGGCAATAAAACGACTAGAAAAATTAATACCACTTAACTCCCAGAGTTCAAATTGGCTCTGGAACTTTTTAAACAAATAATTTGACCAATTAAACAACGCACACATATACAGAAGCCCGATGAGAGATAGAAAGAGATACAAGTCGAGATAACTAAGCTGATTGTATTAAACGTTGAAAACAACAGGAAGAGCCAATAGAAATTTGCATCTTGACATAAATTGAGGATGAATTATATAATGATGATATCTGATGACGATCAGAGAGGTGTAGATACAGAGGATAATAAAGATATTTTGTAAAGTGAATGGGAGAGCTTTTCCTTTTTTGGAAAAACCGTAAACAGTAGATTTCTTTTGAAGATTTTTATTATGGAGGGACTGAATTTAATTAAATAACAATTTTCTAAATATGGGTCTTAGCAATATGGAACTTATAGATCATAAATCACAAGACATTTTCAATTAGCTCAACAAACTACAAGTTTTGACATTTTTATTTCAAAAATTTATTGGATCGCAACACTAGAATATTGAATAGTATTTAATGACTTAGTAATATTAAATAAGAACGAGGTTTAGGAAATGTTAAAGGTAAATGTGCAAGGAATGTGCAAGAGATACGTATGGAGGCGATATTGATATTAACACGAATAAATATAAAAATACTGAACATGATGAATATTGCAGTTGGGAGTTGGAACCTTTGGTGTTACAGCAGCAAAATAAAACACTAATTCACCACAATACACCAAAACGCTTGTTGATGAATACGATGTATATTTATCTAAAAAATATATAGATTTCGTCAATTCCAAACCAAAGTCACTTCCGGTTCTAACGGAAGTCGTACCAGACTTATACCAATGCTTAATTAAAATGATTACCTACGTATGTTTACAACTTTATTCCAGTATACAGGATTGCAGTACACAGGGTGTCCCAAGCTGAGCGTGCATTAGAAGTTTCTAGAGAACTACATTATCTAGATCGTAGATTTTTTGCACATTACTGTTTCACAACGAGATCTATCGATTAAAAATATTATCAATAGGCGGCACTTCCGGAAATACAAGAAATTGACAGCAACATTCTTATTTTAAATGGGTGCCCCAATTTTTTATTACCTTCTTCTTCTTATCACGCCCTCTCCTGCCGAAGGTTGGCGATCCAAATGGCAATTGTGGCTCTGGAAACTGCAGCCCGGAAGATTTCCGCAGACGAGCGTTCAAACCATCTCCGCAAATCTTTTAGCCATGACTCCATGAGTTCTGGCGTCTTCCTACTGATCTTTTCCCTTGCACTTTGCCCTCTATTATGAGGCGCAGTATTTCGTATCTACCACCTCTCATCACATGACCCAGGTATTGCATTTTTCTTTCCTTGATGGTGTTCAGTATCTCTTTTTGATCCTTTGTACCCATGAGATTCGCAGCATCCGTCTATATATATATATATATATATATATATATATATATATATATATATATATATATATATATATATATATATATATTTTCGAAGGCTTCTGTTCTCTTCTCGGTCTGTGAATCCAGTGTCCAGCTCTCATATCCATAGAGTAACACAGAGAAGACGTAGCATCTGGCCATTCGAGTTCTGAGATCCGCACTGAGGTCTCTTCTTGTAAAAAATCATTTCATTCTCACGAAGATTTTTCTCGCTTGCTCAATTCTTGAAAATATTTCTCTTTTCGGGTCTCACTGACTATTGATGTTAACTCCTAAATACTTTATTGAGGTCACTTGTTCGATTGTTTGTCCCTTGACACGCAGGTGTGCATTTATTGGAGTCTTAGAAAAGACCAATAGTTTGGTCTTGGAGACATTGAGATGCAGTCCAAACATCTCACTATAGTGGACTACGGAATCTATAATGCTTTGCAGTTCTTGTATATCGTTGGCTATTATAACCGTATCATCGGCATATCTGATATTGTTTATTGGGATTCCATTGAACTTGATTCCGCCCTGGATTCGATCCAGTGCTTCTCTAAATATAGTCTCCGAGTACAGGTTAAACAGGAGCGGAGACAAGACGCAACCCTGCCGAACACCTTGTCTGATTTGTATATATTCCGATGTTGGCTGTTTCATCTCAACTACCGCCGTTTGATGCCAATAAAGTTCTGATATAAAACGTAGGTCTTGTTCGTCAACTCCGGTTGTTCTTAGAATTTTGATCATCTTCTGATGATTAACACAGTCGAACGCCTTACGATAGTCTATGAAGCATGCAAATACATTCACATTCATGTCCCTACACCTCTGTGTAATTACATTTAGGGAGAAGAGTGCTTCACGCGTTCCGAGTCCGTTTCTGAAGCCAAACTGGGTGTTGTCCATCTGATTTTCGCACTTCTTGTAGATTCGAGTGTGGATGATTCTAAGAAAGGTTTTAAGGACATAGAACATAAGACTTATCATCCGATAGTCATCACATTGTGAGGCGTTGGGTTTCTTTGGCAGGGTTACGAATGTTGATTTAAGCCAATCTGACGGTATTTTGCTTGAGCTATATAATTTGTTAAATAATACTGTTATCTAGACTCCTGCTTTCGTTATCTGCAAATTTTATTACCTACATACTTAAATTTCACTTAAATTTTACTTAAATTCCCTGTAAAATTTTATGATCTTTGATATCAAACACTCTATATACCTAACATTAACCGTTTTTGAAAAAAAAATTTGGAAGAAAAAACTGCCTGTCATAAAAATCGGTACAACCTAAACAACAAATTTAATGATTACCACAGCGACTGTGGCATAAAGATAAGAAATGTGACTATCTATTTCAAAAATTAAATTGTTCGAATGTCATATATTATTATTAGATTAACAAATTATCATAAATATTTTTTTCAAATGGAAACCCATTTCGCTAGTAAAGAAAGTTTTTTAATTCGTTACTTTTTGATTATACATGTTCCTATATACCTAAAATAAATCGTTTTTAAGTTATTTAAGATTTAGTTTTAAAGCGTAAGTTTTTCTTGATTTTATTTAGCTTCCTTTGACATTAAGTGTCAAACCATCAGACAATTTGTTTCCTTCTGTCAAAAAAATTATTATTTGAATTCCGTATATTATAAATACTCCTAGTAAAACTTTATAAAGTGTATTTTTAAAAATATATCTCGTATTTTAGTGATAGCTAATGGTAATATGACATGGCCAGATATAGTTTTACATCGCGTGACGTCATATAAGCTACTGGTTAAAAAACAAAAAAAAAACCTTTAAAATTAAATCTTAAATAACTGAAAAACGATTCCGATCTAGATATTGTAGTCCTCTAGAAACTTCTAATGCACGCCCAGCCTGGGACACCCTGTATATGTATATGAATAAATATAGAATGTATCTCCACTAAAATCTCCATTGTATTAGTACAATTCCAGGATAATTAATATTTATGGCTCCACTAAACTCGTCTAACAATCGAAATCGATAAAATGCATTGTTCCGCCACTGCCATTCAAATAAACTAACATCAAATAAATCTTGGGAAAAGGGGTGGATAGTGGGAGGTGGGGGGCAGAGAACGACGGGAGTTCTCCTCCCCCCTTCCCCTATTTCCTCCCGCTCTTCGCCCCGTGACGGCGCCATTTTAAACTCAAACTCGCAATGTTTACTTTTAATCTTCATTGTTCAAACTTCAGCCGTCTATTTGTTTTCCTTTTTAGAAAAACAGAATATTAATTAAAATTATAATTGTGAAACACGGGTACTAAACAAAAAAGCAAATATTTACGTTTCCGTTGTTGACCGAACTTTTTTTTATTTTGGCTTTATTTCCCTTTTTCTAAAAAGAAACAGTTCCTTGGCGCTGTCATCCATCTAATGTGATTATTTGCCAATCCCAAGAGTTATTAGGTCTTTAGCAGTCTCGTTGACATACTTTTTTCTGTTTTTTTTTTAATCTAATTTAATTCTTTTAAAATTCTCTTATTCTTTTAAAAGTGTTTTTGGATAGTTTAAAGACATTATATTGGAACTGTAGGAAATGGTACTTAAACCATATTGAAAATTTGACTACGAAGTCGGTTTCTGCTTTCACTAAGAATAACAAGAAAATTACCTTCTGCATGCTGGTATTTGTCAAATTTGACAATTAAAGAAATAAATAGCCAAACATATGTTTAATGAGCCAATTTCTAATAAAAATATAAAAAAAACTGGTTCCTTATCATTAACTCAAACTTTTCAGTCTTTAATTAATCTAATTAGGTTTATATTTTCTTAGAAAATAAGGCCCTATAGTTCAAAGTAAGTCAAATCAATTTTGATCATATTGATTGAATTCTACAAACAATTCTACCAGATTGATTGAATTCTACAAGCAATTCTACCAGTAAATTTAATAAGCTATAAAAATATACATATGTGACTTTTTATATTGAGGAAAAAAGTATCCAGGATGTAAAGCTTTTCCAAAGTGACTTGGTTTCTTAATTTTAGACATATACTACAGATATATTATGTTTGACTGACAAACGGTCTACCGTCAGTTATTTATGCTCCTATTTATAGGAACAGGTGCTAGGTATTTGTTAAAACAGACTAAATAAATTATTTCACTTAAGTAGAGGGAGAAAGCCGATTAACCATCCTCCTCCCGGCGCAGGAAGTGACGTCATCAGCGACGTTATCAGCTAAGAACATGTAAAATAGGCTAATAAACAAGAATAAACAGGTTTGAACCGCTTTTGATCAGCTTTGAACCGCTTTTTAGCTTAAAACAACAGACCTGTTCATTTTTTGTTTAAACCCGTTTATTTCAATTTTAAAGCCGTTATTTCTTGTTCAAACCTGTTTATTCTTGTTTATTAGCCTATTTTACATGTTCTTAGCTAATAACGTCGCTGATGACGTCACTTCCTGCGCCGGGAGGAGGATGGTGAATCGGCCTTCTCCCTCTACTCACTTAGATAGCTAAAAAATAGAACACTTATAAAATTAAAAAATCAACAACATTTCCAAAGAAAGTTCTCAAATTGCCGCCATTAAACCTACAGTAATTTTTTAGAGATTTATTGGTATTTATTAAGAAAAACAAAAACTTTACATATATTTCTGGCGCCCAACGTGGGGCTTATTTCATTGAAAAGGAATATATTTTCCAAATAAAGTTCTCAAATTGCCGCCATTAAACCCACAGTATTTTTTTAGAGATTTATTAGTATTTACCAACAAGAAAAAAAACTTTACATATATTTCTGGCGCCCAACGTGGGGCTTATTTCATTGAAAAGGGATATTTTTTTCATTCAGTGTGGTTCACTAAGTATGCAACATATGGGATTTTTTTTTTATTAGAAGTCCTATCTAAATGTCTACTGTCAAATGTTAGTGCATGTACGAAACTTAGTATGACTGCAAGTCAAACAAACTACAGAGTAGGCCAAAAAACGTATGTAAGTTTCGCGGGTGTCCGCATAAAACCAATTGAACTGGATGTTTTGTATGACTATTTTTGCATATTGAGCTTGAATTAGTAAAGTATCTGCCATATGAAAAAAATATTTTGAAAATTCTAAACATAAATTAAGTACCCTTACAACAGTAATAACAGTAATAACGTAATTGTAGAAAAAATAAAAGCCTCTGTAGATTTTAAAGGCGTCAGTCAATGCCAAAGTAATCAAGACTTGTCTGATTTTAGTTAATTTCAATACGAGTATACGCGCATACATAAAAAAATGCACTATACGAGGACGCTTAAAAATTTTAATTTTCCGCATAAAAGCCTGTGACTTTGTATTTAGTCTTATCTCTTAATTCCAAACAAATTTTCTTAATGCCATTTTTCAAAATTAGGTCAAATAAAAGTACTTTACTATTTTCGTATTTTTGGGCCTACCCTGTAGAACTGAGCTCATTCTAAGTATCGCTGATATGGTTATTGGATATGCAGTAACTTTTGACAGTACTGCCATTTGGATAGGACTTCTAATAAAAACATGTCCCATATGTTGCATACTTAATACTTTGTGGACCACGCTGTTTAACACACTTATAAAATGTTTTAATATTAAAACAAGAGAAGCACAATGATCAACAAGAGAAGCAACTACCAATTACAGTTTGCGATATTAAAATAAAGCGACGTTCTTATCTGGTCGCCCATTTAATTATATTCGTAAAAGTTTTGATTATGTCTGAAACAAAACGAGAACTATTTAAAAATGTTAAATTACAACAAAAACTAATTTTAACTTTTTAATTAAATTTCAGGGCTGGCCGGTCGTATGGTAGTAGTTGCCCCGTAAATTAACTAAGTTGTTTAATATATGGCGGAGCCATAGTTTATTTCTGTTGCCTTTTATTGTGCATTATGGCGCTGCTGTTTGGTGCGGGTGGCCTACAGCCGTCGTCGTTGACTTTTCGATATTTCTCATATTTGCTACAGCTTCGGCCTACTTTTCGGAATAAGGAAATGCCTACTTAAATGATAATAGCGGAATAAAAGAAGTCATACAGTTTACTTTGATTAAACTACTTAAAATGAAATAAATAGAAACCTAGTGTATTTTTAATGCCAGTTTTCCTAGTTTGTAATACTATTTTATAATGTTTTACAGATAATTATTTATAACCATCTTGTCAATAATCGTATAATTAGGATAGGTGCGAAACTCGCTTTCTAATATATATGAGGTAAATTTAATTTTGAGTTAATTACATCTATTATACTATACTACTTGTTAGTTTTTAGCCGACCATACAAAAAAAGTTACCTTATGATAGGCTATTAAGATCGGCAAAAAAATTTTTTTTTTCACTCAAAATAAGTTATTTGGATCATAAATGACCTAAATACAAAATATTTTCATGGTATCTGTCTGTCCGTCTCTAACACGATAACTCAAAAACCGCTAAACCGATTTTAACCAAACGAAAATACTGTGGCACCCGAGAATATGGCCATTATTTTTTGGTGGGGATGGGGGGGTTCGTAAGGGGGTATGGAAGGGGGTTAAAAATTTAAAAAAATCGTAACTCCAAAATTCAGTAGCTAGCGAAACGCGGTTTTCAACTTAAGATTAGGAATAATATTTGCAACAAAATTTGTAATAACATGAATCAGTCAAAGTCGCAGTTTTTGAGATATTCCGTGTTTCCGTAGTCCGTTTTTGAGAAAATCCGTTTGGAGGATTTCTCCAAACTCCCATCTCTGAGGAACTCCAAACTACCGCGGCTAAAATAGGAAACCGCGGACCAAAATTGGAAAAATTCCTTTACTTTGAATCTAAAAGAACTGCCTACCAACTTTTTATTAATATATTTTAGTATGGGCGGCTATACGTGCCTCCCGGCGCCAATTTTTTTTTGTATTTTCGGATCTACAAGTTAAGTTTTTGATAGTAACATTGGCAGCTTTGACTGTAAAGCATTTTTGTTTTGGTTTGTTGTTTGTAACTACATACAAAAAAATATTTATTTAGTAAGAAGAAATAAGTACTCTAGAAGCTCTATTATTTTAACGATCAACAAGAGCCAAGTATCTCAAAATTAATTTTAGCAGTGTGGGATAGATATTTATTTAGAATTTATGATCAAAATAAGTACTATTAGTTTAATTAGGTTGGTAGTATTCTATATTATTTACACAACAGTTACAATAGACACACAACAGATCTCTGTAAACGCACAATAGATCTGTAAGTTCTCGGTCATTAACCCCCCTTCTAAACATTCTACATATTATATTATTTGCTGAAGTACCTGAAAAGTAAAATGTAAAGGGGTCATAATAGATAGATACACTGAGAATAAATAATACTTTTGTAGGTTATCCACTCTATCACCTATTATATCTATAACACTATATCAGAAAATAATTTACAATTAGCTGTGCCTTTTAGATATTTAATTAACCAGTGCCATTTAGTGCCATTTAACAACAAAAAAATGTATTTTTATTAGCCAAATTAAAGCGTTTAATTCCACTGTAATTACTTGCTTTCAATTAACGTAGATAACTAAAGACATAAACATTCTAAAAGCCTTCTACTAAAAGAAACCATTTTCTGAAGTTAAAGAGGGGTTGTTTAAGAACTCCAGTTGATTGCATTGACACCTTCTATTACTCATTCTTTCCTAAACATTAAATGGGGATCTTGACCCCATGGGGGAAACCTATAATCTTATACTTATGTTAAACTTCATTGGTGTAGAGGTCGAACATTTTTTGGGTGTGCTTGATAAAGACACTTTTTTACATTATGTGCATTTTAAATAAAAATGCTTTACACACTAAAGATATCAAAGAACAAGTAAAGTTTTTTTCATCTAAACTTTTTTTTTGTTTTTAATTCTGCTTAATAAATATATTAATAATACCAATCGTATTTAAATCAATTAATTTTAAGCCTAATCATTATTAAGTATACCTGGTATTTTTCAAATGTGGCTCACCCCTATATCTTTTTTATTTTTTTCAGATAAAAAAGACTCAATATATATTTAGTATATTTTTTCAGATTTGGTATATAAGTATATGACGTAAATCAGGATTGATTGACGTACAGTACGTCTGTCCGTTCTGTACCTAAGGGGTATCCGTGAGAGGGGAAACGATATTCTCTCGATGTTTTTCGTAAAAAAATAGACAACGCGTCCCATCAATAAAAATTCAACAAATTTGCAAGTAGCCAATAAAATGAGTGGGCGGAGCGATTTGCGGTGACGCACTCGTCAAATCGACGTATAAAATATATTGCTGTTTATTTAAATGTTTTTTGTCCGCATTCCTTTCATAGACACATATGCACCAGATGTACTGTATTCAATTAGTTTCGGTCACTTCCTGTTTCACCGGAAATTACTACAACTTTTGATATTTAAATGGTACGCTCGGTAGTATATTTGTGCTCTAATTGATGAAAATTCTGAATATGAACATACAGCATATGTTTTGACATCATCACTTAAGAAATAGTATTTTAAATTTCAATCTAGAGGGCTATAGCTGTGATAAAACTACTAATTTTTAACCAAGGAGTCATAGAAAAATAAATTTGATCGTCTAATGTTTTTCGTGACTTTTCCTGGCCGGTTAAAAGAAGCCCAAATCGTATTTTTAGTCATAAATTGTTTTTCAAATGGAACGAGGGTGCCTCTTTAGCATATTCGGAAAAAACATTTTTTACTAATAGTTTGGTACCACATACTTGCTAAAAGCCTAAAAGTCAAATTTTCCTATAAACACAGCCATGACACACTATATTGAAAAATAAAATACTACTTTTTATTAAACGAGAATGTCAGATTTCATATACAAACAAAGCAAACCTCGTTTTATATCTAAAAAAATTAAACCAAGTTATAGAGCAGTAAGCCACATTTGAAAAACACCCGGTATATCATTTGTTAATATATTATAGCGAAAAAGAGTAAATATTTCATTATATTTTTATTACTTATTGTTTCTTATGTAGTACGCCTATGACTCTCCCCGTCACTCACAAAAGCCGGAGATCATTAATAATTTCTGTCATTCGGGAAGAAAATAGGATTTTTCTGTTAGGGTGAAATCCTATTTATTTGAAAGATGTAAATGTCAGTTCTAGTTTAAGATGATTTTTATTTTTGATTGTTTATATAACGAGGGGGCTGGCAGATGAAGTTTTATGATTTATAATTGAATCGGAATTGAAATGTGCTTAATAGACAACGAGAAATTAGTTCTTTTAACGTCCCTTTAATTCATTTTATTACATCTTCTATTTTAGTTAGTTAAAACCATATAAATTGATTTAAGACTTGTTTATACAGTATGTCCCGAAATAACATCTATAGATATATTTAGATACAGGGTTTCTTAGATAAAGGAAAAAATGTACTACGTTATTTTGTAATATAATATCATCTACATTTAATAACATCTAACATCTTTTTATATGGTAGGATCGGAAACTACTGGAGATAGAGAGTCGGTTAAATGAGGAAAGAATTGCAGTTTTGTGGGATCATAAACATGCGCCTTTCAGATTTTTGAAAAAGTTCATAGCTTACTAGATATTTTGAAAAAAAATTTCAGCTATTTTAAAAATTGTCCCTAATTCCATTATAATCTATTTTAGACAAAAAGTTTTCAGATAAAAGTTGTAGATAATCACATCCTTAATTTTAAATATCATCAAAAATATGATTTTGTCATTGTCCAATTCGATGTCAATTTTGTTTACAAGAAGTTGTGTAATTTGGAATAAACGGCAATTTTTTTTCTGAATTGGAAAAATAATCTAAAAACAATTAAGTGAACTGTACCCGTAATGCAAAATCTACTTGAAATTTTAGGACAGAGATTGTGTCCTCCGTTTTTTTTTCTAAAGCCTGTCATTTTTGACATAATATGATACAAATATATGTTTTTTTTTTAAATGGAAACCATAGTTGGCCATGACTTCATAACAAGCGCCATTTTTTAATTCTAATAATTCTTAAACAGTCTCACTTAGTTATCCATGGGAACAAGTTCAATCGTCGTTGCTCTCAAAAATGTGAAACTGTCACATCCAAACTTAAATTATTGTAAATATGAATTGGTTCAACTTTTCTTGGCAATACATTTCCGAGGATACGTTGACCGGTGAACGTTACTACGTTTTTTAGGAAGGGATAGGAAGAGGTGGACCAATTGCATAGGCCTCCTCGATCGCACCTGACTTATCCGTTTTAGATTTCTTTAGGCGGCATGGTTAACAATAAGGGTTACAAATCAACTTATGAATTAAGAGAGGCACTCGAAGAGGAGGCACGGGAGAAGTTTCAAGTGAGAAGAAGTCGACCGGCCATAGTGAACCGTCCCTGGGGAAAAGCTTGTAATTCAATTTTAAAAAGGTGCATTTTATGTACTCAAAACAATGGCGGTGTTTTTGAACATTTTCTAAAAGAACTTAACGTGTATGTAGTGATATTAGTTTTAGTTTGTATAATGTAAATTGTAAAGAACAGTTGTAGTCTGTCTTTTTATAAGTTATAAATCATAACAGAATAGGAATATTCATACCAACTAAGTGAAATTAGTCAAAAAAGATAAGAAATCGCTATAACTCAGTAATTTTTCGAAAAAAAAACATATAGCTTATATCGCTGAAAAGCTTAAAAATGGCGCTTTTTATGAAGTCATGGCCAACTATGGTTTCCATTTAAAAAAACATGTTTGTGTCAGATGACAGGCTTTAGAAAAAAACGGAGAACACGAACTCATTAGGGATGTGATTATCTACAACTTTTATCTATTTTGTTTTGTCTAAAATAGATTATGTATAATGGAATTAGGGACAATTTTTAAAATAGCCAATTTTTTTTTTAATATCTAGTAAGCCATAAACTTTTTCAAAAATCTGAAAGGCGCATATTTATGACCCCACAAAACTGCAATTCTTTCGCCATTTAACAGAGAACATAGTAGGAAACTCACCCTGTATAGAGAACTGTCATCGATCGTCATTCCCAAGCCAACTTGTCATACTGTACAATTTAAACTAATAAATAACACTTGCCATTCATGTATCTTCTTTTTTTAATAATATCAACTTATTAATAACATAAAATTATGTGACGAGCAGTATATAATTAAATATGTTTATTCCTTGATTAGCATTCCCATAAAATCAACACCGAGAAAGTAAACGAAAAACAAGGAACATGTTTCTGCACAAATAAAAAACGATGTTGTAACCAGTTGTAAACAAATTACTGGCAGAGAACTTTCCTTTAAAAAGTAATTATACACATCGACTGAAAAAATATTAAAAACAATTTAGCGGTTATTGAGCAACGCTCTTTATAAATATCTGACAATTACCTAATGCAGTAGTTTTACATAAGATATCTAATTAAGAGCAATTATTATTATGGATTAGGTAATGTTAAATAGTAATGGAGTTAAATGCACTGGCGTGATTCATTCGACGGCTTATCAGGAATGTAGATCGTACCGACCCAATTCTGTCAGGAGAAAATATAAAAAAACCGATTGTAAAGAAAATTACTTAGTTAACAAGTCGTTATTTGTAGTCCCAGTTAACGTTATGCACGGAGTAGATATTATATCGGTATTTATAGAAATCAAAAGCAAAGCTGTTATTATTTCTTCCTTTATTATTATCCTCTTTCAATATTATTTTACGCTTTTTGAACATGTCTCATTTTTTTCTGTTACTGTAATAATATATCGCACTTATTGTTATTAAAATAAGGTCGTGATGTTGAGTATAGAACGCAAGTCATTGTTTTTTATCTTTATTATAATAAGATTTGTTAAGGCTGATTTCCAGCAAACGGACCAAACAGACCACAACAAAACAGATTCTGTCGTTTTCACCAAAACAGCAAACAAGCATTGAAGTTTCCAAAATGAGGAACATCTTAGAAAAAATAACTATTTTAAATGTCTCCAAAAAAATCCTTTATGGGTATTTCGCCATTGCACTGCAAGAAAAATTTACAAAATAAAATAGTTATTTTTTGTAAACACTTCTGCGTTAAACCTAAACGGACACTGCTTGTCAGAAGTTCTATTTACAGTAATAAAAGTTTGCCTAACAAAGAAAAAATTACTTAACGTTTCGGAAAGTTTATCTCTTTCCGTCGTCGGAGGCAAAAAAATACAAAGAATACAGAAAAAAACTATTTAAAATATTTAAATTCAACTATTCGAGAACACTTTACTTTTTTTAAAACAGATACGTCTACAAGAAACCATTGACTGTGCAGTGGCGAAATACCCATAAAGGATTTTTTTGGAGAGATGAATCCGCCACATAGGTATAGACATTTTTTATTTAAAATGACTATATTTAACTCGAAGAACCCTTTAAAAATAAAAAATAAACTCGAACGTTAATTATTTTAAAGATTTATGAAGCTCAAAAAGTATTTAACAAAGATACTGACATAACGTTCCACATTTTTGCCCCCGAGATTATTATCGCCCGCTATATTTTGACATTGGAAGTGACAAGAAATATTTTTTTCTAGATCAGATATGAAAAAACATTATTTTCACAAAAACTATGGGAGCTATTGTCGCATTATTGTACAAGACAAAAAATTAAAAAAATAAAAAAATAAAAAAAAATCTAGTACTAGAGGGACATTTTTAACAAAAAAATCAATCGAAGTTGAAGCTGCAAATAATTTCTGCTAGAATTTATGTAGGGTGTAGGGCTGAGAGTTGTTCAATTGACTTATTTTGATTTACAAAAAAACGTATAGTACCTACCTAGTTATATATGACTTCCTATTATACTACCCTGTATCGGGTGCGTCTCAAAAGTGGCTCACCCCCTATAACTTTTATATTTTTTCAGATCAAAAAGAAGATTTGGTATGTTAGTATATGACATAAATTAGGATTGAAATTTCGGTCATTTCCTGTTTCACCGGAAATGACTGCAACTTTTGATTTTTAAATTACACCCTCGGTATTTTTTTAATTCATTTAATAGAAAAATGACATTCTGAATAGAATGACATAGCATATGTCGACTTTCGACATTTTCAATTTTTTTAATTTAGAGTGCCATGGCCATAAATGTAACGACAATTTGATTCGTGCGTGGTACCAAATTATTCGTAAAAAAATGCTTTTTCAAAATATGCTAATGAGCCACCCTCGTTCTATTTGAAAAAAATTGAGATAAGATTAAAAATGCGATTTTAATAGTTTAATACAAGAGTCTTGAAAAAGTCTTGCCAGACCAAGACTCTTGCAAGAAATTCAAGAAAAGACTCTTTCAAAATTTCTTGTCTTGAATTTCAAGACAAGACAAGACTTTAATATGCAAGAAATCTCAAGAGTCTTGCAAGATTTCTTGAATTCAAGATTTCTTGAAAGTTAGAAATGATACGGTTTTTTAAGTGATAATTAGGTCTTTGCGCAAGTTATACCGGATTTATACAACATTTACATAGTCGTAATCACAATCCTAGTCATAATAATAAAAGTTAAAATATCCACTTCTTATAAACCTGTTGACATCTACCATGAACTTAGCCTTTAATTATGTTACCCAATTTCACTGATTAAAAATTATGATTATAAAAATGTTCTATAAACGCACATTAAAATTGCGTTGTGATTATGACGATGATTAAGACTGTGATTATGATTACGACTTATGCAAATGTTGTATAAACAAAATGTTTTAGAGTTGAGAATGAAATAAAATAAAGTCGAGACAACAAACCGTATATTGGTAATTGGTATTATACACAAAATTATATTGGTATAATGGTATTATAAAAAAAACTAACGGTAGTTGAAATTAAGAGTGGGTTCGTGGAGCACGCTATTTGCGCTATTTGGTACTAGTTGTCATGCACGAAATTGCTCCGCGAACAAAAAGTAGTATCAAATAGCGCAAATGGTACACTCTAGCATGAAGCATGATCTTTCCGTATTCTTATTCAGCTTTTATTTGGTAATGGCTCCTGTTTCGTCAAACGGGCGAGTTGACGTAGTTCGTTTGCGGTCCATTAAGATTTTTTTTGCTAAAATTAGCATCGTTGTTGTTCATTTTTCCGTATTACGTTTTGTATACGACGCTTTTTATGAAATAAAATATAGAAATATTATTACCTTTTTGTTAGAATGTAAAATTTTTCAAGACAAGAAATTTCAAGAATCTTGCAAGACAAGATAAGACTTTGCCATTCAAGAAATCTGCAAGACAAGACTGAAAATTTCTTGTCTTGAATTTCAAGACAAGACAAGAAACTGAGAGAGAGAGATTTTCAAGACAAGAATTCTTGTCTTGTGCAACACTAGTCAGGACAAGAGATGAAAAACATTAGACGATCAAATCTATTTTTCCAAGTTTCCTTGATTAAAAATCAAAGTTTTTAACACAGCCATGGCACTCTAGACTGAAATTTAAAATACGATTATTTTTTAAGTGAGAATGTCAAAAGTTGACATATGATATGTCATTCTATGTAGAGAGTCATTTTCTATCCAATAAAGTAAAAAAAATACCGAGGGTGCCATTTAAAAATCAAAAGTTGTAGTCATTTCCGGCGAAACAGGAAGTGACCAAAAACAATTGAATACGTCAATCAATCCTAATTTATGTCATATACTAACATACCAAAGCTCGTTTTTTTATCTAAAAAAATATAAAGTTATAGGTGTGAGCCCTCGGGTGATCCACTTTTGAGACGCACCCGGTATATGACTTATTTATTTCTAGCGCATCACGGTGAGTTTATTCACAAGAACTTTACTATAAGGAAAAACTTTACTATGTACTGCAAATATACTGACCGTTCGAATATTCCTAAGTTAACTGGGATTTATAATTAAACAAATACGTCGACGTGACACAAAGAGAAAGTTTCACGGTTGCGTTATTTATACATTAGATATAAAATTATAACCAGCGGTTTACGTAACTTTAAATTTGTTGTATAACGTGAATTTATTGTCTTGGAATTGTTATTAGGCTGCGTGCCGGAGCTGCATTTTACATGATGAAAAGTTGATTATCGAATGATTTATTTCGTCCTTCCGCAAGGAAAATCCATTAAAAACTAAAATATTATTCGAAATTTATAAATAAATAAATAAGCCATTCTGATATCTATCATTGTCGTTATTTAATGTTGATTAATGTGTCGTTATAAATATATTCAAAAGGTACCTAAAACTCCGTATAGAGGGTGATTCACAGTCGATGATCGCTTTGACTTTTATAAAAACGAGTTATTTTTTTAAATACTTGCATTTTTGTGCCTAAATTGAGGATCAACAGCTGTCAATGTTGACTGTGACAGCCGACGACAGCGGACAGTTTTTGGACAGGACCAATAATTGGACAGACTACTATAATAATTTTGATCTTGTCATAAATAGCATTACACCGAGAGAATCAATATACAGGGTGTTTGAAAAAACATGTGCCAACTCTCGTGGGAAGATTCCTCACGTAAAAATAAGATTTATTTCTCATATCAACATAGGTCCGATTCTGCTTTGTTTCGTAGCTACAGGGTGTTAAAGTCTTAATATTTTTTCGATTTATTATAATTTTCTTCCAAGTACTTTTAGCGTTTCGAATGAAATGTTGATGGTAAAAGTAACTGTAAATGCGACATATTTTAATGCTAAAAAAGTGTCGACATATCCACCAGGGATGTGCATATGGGTTATAACTGAAATATTTTTCTAAAAAAAGCATGTACGCCACTGACTTTTTTTCTGTTGTTAGCGAAATGATTAATAAAATTGTGTTTATCTCATCAAGGAAGCCAAATTCGACAAAATATCAAGAGATCATTTTTAACTGGCATTAAACGACCTACACAATTTTGATATCAAAAGAAAAAAGTCAGTGGTGTACATGTATTTTTTTTAATATTCTAGTGATAACCCATATCCACGTCCCTGATGAATATGTCAGCACGCTCTTAGCATTAAAATATGTAGCACTTATAGTTACTTTTACCCTCAAAATTTCATTCGAATCACTAAAAGTACTTGGGAGAAAATTATAATAAATCGAAAGAGAAAACACCCTGTAGCTACGAAACAAAGCAGAATCGGACCCATGTTGATATGAAAAACAAATCCTATTTTTAAGTGAGGAATCTCACCAGGAGAGATGGTACATATTTTTTGGAAAACCCTGTACAGATAATAAAAGAAATAAATATTAATTTTGATAATACGCTATAGTTAACGCCTCTTTCTGATTTTCAATTAGCCGATTACGAATTGAAACACTAACTGCCCACAGTACCTACCCAAGGACAAGCAACAATAACGATAATCGATCCCAGATAGTACCTCGACCCATCATTAGAAACAAACCCAGAGAATGAAATAATTATAAAACTGTAAATTAAATGAAAACTGCTGGGTAATCGCCTCCGAGTCTAAATTGAATAAGTTCATTAAAATTAATTACAGGCTACAGTGTTGCGAGATTGCGCCCCGACGATGTCGGAGCTACTCCTTTAACTTTGGATCGAACCAGGTGGACGTTTTGAATGATTTATTAGCGCGGTGAATAGGTGAATATGGAAAATTTCGTTACGAACGTTTAGTAAATTAACAAGTACACAATCGCATTTTGGCTTTGAATCAATGCGTATTAATTTTTATACCTGTCTAGATTTTTATTTTGATAGTGCATATTAGCTACTAGCTACTGCCATACTATTAAAAAAAAAGAACAAGATAATATATTTTATATATATTTAGTCTTAAATTAAATAATTACTGTATATAAGTTGTTTCTCACTAAGGACAAGACAGAAGCAACGTCATTGAAACTCTTTTTTGCGTTTGTTTTCACTTTTCTCTTGGCAATTTTAAATTAATACTTAATTAATAGAGTTTGAATTAAAAGACTTGTGCTTTTGTGTTTTGATTTGTTACTACTCCTTGTTTAGTATTAGATTAGATTAGGTTAGGTTGCTGGGATTTGGGATCATGTTTTATCCTTCGCTCGGAGGCCTTGGGCCCATTGCAATATCCCAATATAATTGTATTGTTGTACCAAACTTTCCTCTCATTCTTTCTTTGCTTTAAAGCACATCCAGCTTTTTGCAAAGTTCCCGATGTCGCTGATGTCGGCTTCTGCTGCTTCCTCTAGTCCCACTAAAAAACCTTCATCTAAAGATCCTAAAGCGCCGGTTTTCCAGTGCCGAACAGTGGCAGAGCAGGTGCTCTATGGTTTCTTCTTCCTCTCCGCATTTTCTGCTGTAGTCGTCGTTGGAAATCTTCCATCTCACGAGGTTTTTCCCCGTGGGGCAGTTTCCATTGACGACACCTACATTTATGCGTACTATGTTATTTTTGTACTCTAGCAGTTGTTTTGTTTTTTTGGTATCTATCAGTGGGCACAGTCTTCAAGCTGTAGCGCAGTCCTTATGGTGTAGCCACGTCTCTTGCTGTTTGGCCTTGATGGTATTACCTATTGCTTCCTTCAGTGAGTTCATCATCACAAGGGGTGGGTCATCTGCCACGGCCTCCCCTCTGGCCCCCTTTTTGGAGAGTCTGTTCGCTTACTGGTTGCCCACTACATTGCTGTGGCCTGGCACCCAGCACAGGGTGGCCTCAGCTTAGCTCAGCCAATATAGTGCTTCTCGGCAGTCCATCACAGTTTTCGATCTCACTGATTGCATGGTGATACTCCTTAAAGCGCCAAAGCTGTCAGAGTATATCACGACAAGTTCTATTGGTCTATCAAAGATTTTCCTCGTACACAACCGTTTTCTTTATAGCGTAAACAGCGTTGTTTTCCCATTCTTCTCTTGTTGGAATGCGAATCCTTATATTTTCTACAAAATCATATTCGGTGAGCATACTGTCCGTTTTCTGGTCTAGCAGATGTGGACTCGTGTTACCCATGATTTTCCCTATCGATGAGTAATATCCTCGAGTGACCGTAGTTAGTCTGGTTCCACAGATTGGATTCCCTTAATCTTAGGACAGCCTTAGCGGCCAGATCCTTTACGAGCCAGTGGATTGTGTTTTTCCTTGCTCCAGTTGTTTCTAGAGCTGCTAATCGTAGTGTTGTGTACTTTTGTGAGGCTTTTTCTATTAGTCTATTTAAGTACCATTTCCCACCATACTAGTGTAATACTCCATAGGTAATAATTGATCTTAAATTGTATTATGCCTATTATAAGTCTGGAAATACATTGTGTTTTCATGCGTTTTCATTAATTGTGATGATATATTCCTTCCTTGGTATTTATATTCAATGGGTTGATTAGTAACTGAAACCTGATATAGTGAAAACAAAATAAAAAATAATAAGTTAAAGAAATCCTTTGTAGGTTTCTCACAATAATAATTAAAGAACTAATTCGTTATATTTTAATAATTCTTCAAATAATGTGTGAATATGTTATAAAGAAAATGCCGGTATAGAAGAAAATTATTTATATTCGAATTATAAAAAAGACTTGCAAGTTTACTTTCAAGAAAAATAAAATTATTGAAGAATTTTAAGAATCTGATTTTATTCAAATATCTACCTAATCCATCAGTAACACCCTGTACGGAGAAGATAAATTAAACTAAACCAAACCTTTATAGAAACGTCCAATTCCTTCACCTTAATAATTTGTTCTTTTTTTATGCGCCTATTGTTGTAGAAAACAATACAAAGCCCCAATTGATATTTGTATTGTGTAAATATAGAAGACGACACTGTTTCTATTAAATGACGTATGGGATAATGACCTTTAGGAAGAGCAACAACATTGGCAATTTCCTACAAAGTCATTGGTATTTACGCCTACCTTTGTTTACCATCGCACACAATACCTCTACAAAAATAAGGCCAACGTATTCTTGGGAACGTTGTTGATTTTTTCTCGGCCTAAAATAAATTGGGCCGCGTCTAATGAATTCACGGCCATTACATAAACTGGATTAAGTTTTATAAATGTTTCTAATTTCGTGTTTCTTTTTCTGCCTTTTTTGCTAATTAAAAGATTTAGAAATATTAAATGCTCCTTTCCAGTGGAATAAATTAAGATTTTGTTTCAGGCGGATAAAAGCTTCCAATTTATTTTAATAAAAGCTTTGCAAATAGATTTTAAGTGAAGTATAAATAATGTTTTTACACCCTGCTGAGTTATAATGTTTAATCAGAATAAAACAAGAAATTACATACTCAATTATTTTTGTTAAGTTATTGTTATTAGAGGTACAATATAAAAATAATTTTACAAGATACATAGTGTCCCAAATAAGTAAAAATTATTATAGTTGTATTTTTTTTTAAATCGAACACCCTGTATATTATTCTATTTTTAGATTCTACGGTTGAAATAAAGGCAAATTTGTTTAAGGGTTATTACACTTAAACCTTACCATTTTTGAAATATTTTCAATTTTGTAAAATTGCGGTAAAAAATTTAAGGATTCATTTCTCCAAAGGTATTAATGGTTTAATTGACCAGATATTGTGTTGCAATAATAAAAATTATACTACCTTATACAGAGCGTCCAAAAATTTGTATTAAATAATTACTAGCTTTAAACGGAAATAACTTGTTTAATTTAAACGGAACATCCTGTATATTTTACGTGAATCAGATGCACAATTTAATTGTCTATCAAATTGTATTATACCATTTTTTACCTATCTCTTTAAGTTTTCGTAGAAAATGCATTTTTTTATAATTTAGACCTCATTTATCACTGTATCTATGGAATATTGACATTTTAGATTTTTCTAAAGCAAAATGTACAGATGATAAAAAAAATAATATTGCAAGCTCATTTATTTACAAAAAGAAAACTATTTAAAATGTTTGTAAAAGAGTATACAATTATTACTAATTATTAATATACCACCATTATTTCCGCCCAAAAATTAGTTAATAACATACTTAATTGTTTTAATTAATAAATTATTCTAAATAAATGTGGATTTCACTCAGAAATCAATACAATAATAAGTTATGAAAATGAGCGTCTGTGTTGTTAAGGTGTTACTGTTTACCACACCAACATACAAAATTCAATTTTTTAGTATTTGGTGAAATTATTATTAATCAACGTAAACGGTCAATTAATGTAGTTTGAATATCGAGATCATATTAATTGGCCCTCTTTAACAAACAATGTTTAAACATTTTTTTTTATATTTTAATGAAAAAAGGGATCTATATCGACAATATTAGTATCTGTACTATTTGAAAAATTATTACATCTAAAAAATAATCTAAAATGTCAATATTTCTAAGGTCTAAATTATAAGAAAATGCATTTTATACGAAAACTTGAGGAGATAGGTAAACAATTGTATAATACAATTTGATAGACAATTAAATTGTGCATCTCATTCTTGTAAAATATACAGGATGTTCTATTTAAATTAAACAACTTATTGCCGTTTAAAGCTAGTTATTAATTTAATATAAATTTTTAGACACTCTATATAAGGTAGTAGTATTGTTATTATTGCAAAACAATATCTGATCAATAAATAAACTTCAGTAAATATTTAGCATTAAAAACTTCGATACCCTTGGAGAAATGAAGCCTTAAAATTTTTACTGCAATTTCATAAAATTGAAAATATTTCAAAAACGGTAAGGTTTAAGTCTGATAAACCTTAATGAAATTTACCTTTATTTTAATCGTAGAATCTAAAAATAGAATAATATACAGGGTGTTCAATTAAAAAAAAATGCAACTATAATCATTTATACATATTTGGGACACTCAGAGTCTTGTAAAAATATTTTGAAATTGTAGCTTTAATAGTCCTTCAACGAACCCGAAACTTGCAATTTGTAAAAATGTAATCGTTTAGCTACAATACCCCGTGTCGTATGTGGTGAACAAACCTGTATAATGAAAAAGCGCCTCTACAGAATTATCTATACTAAGGGCTGGCAAAGGTTAGTCATGGGTCGAGATTTCCGTATGTAAAAGAGTACAATGCGTTTATAATGTACTGAACAAAGAGAGGACAATGAACACGTTACCAAACGTATGAAATAAACCGAGAAACTGTGCACATCGCTAAGAAGGGGAGGGGATATAGCAGATTTGTCGCAGTTAACCGGTCGACCCAATCAATACCTCTGTCAGTACTTAAAGTTCTAGGGAAAGGTGTACGTCATGCGTTCAGCTTCAAAATTTAATTACGTCTCGTGATACTTAATTTGTTTATTAATTAACGAGTCGTTGTAATTTTCCCTATAGCTTGAATTTTTTTAAGTGCAAGCTAGAAACACTTGCATTTTTGGTAAAAATAAGTGGAATTGAGTGGGTGTTCGATAGTGGTCGCGCTATTAGAACTCTGAATTCAAAAATCGATATCTCGAAATCTATTAGAAATAATAGATTGTAGTTTTTTCAATAAAAAAATTACACGATTGCTGAAAATTGCTATGCTCTAAAAGTAAATGGATGAATTGTTTACAATTTTTGAATGGAAAAAACAACCTTTTCGAATTTTTCTTATGTAAACATATTGTAAAATATCCGATGTTGAAAATAAAAATAAGTTTCAATATCTAAAGTGGTTCTTGAGTTATGACCTGTTATGTGTTAAAAAGCTGAGTTTTTAAATTATCGCGATTACTGACGTTTTCTCGTTATAAAAAAAATGACACCCTAACGATATCCTTATAATTCCATTTCAGATGCTCAGAAACATGTCTAATGATTTTATCTAGTTATCTCTTGAAAAAAAACTCTTTTAAAAATAAGCGGTTTGCGATCGTGATTTTACTTTACCTGATAGGGAAAGGCGTATTGGCAACGTCGCAACAGCACACCGTCGCGTCTCCGTCGGTTGGTCGCATTTCTCTCACTCCGACTTAATAAGATCCCTATGCGATTTACTTCCACACATGTAAATGCCGGCCCAAAAGTAACAGTTGCCAGCACGGTATTTCTCTACTCTGTGCTAATCAAATTTCAAACCTTCTATCCGTCGATTTAAGTTTTGCGATAGGTAATCTTTTTTCCTTGGAAACTTCTATCGATTTAAATTCAAATTAATCTAAATCATCTGGTACTCCACAATTTACTGAACTATATTAGCCACATTTCGCAAGATTATAAAGCTTTAATATAATCCATTTAACATAATATAGTCTGTGAAAACAGCCTAAAACTAGGAATAGAAACCCTACAGTTCTATTCACTATTTGCGTTTAATTTCTATCATAACAGTAATAAATGTACAAATATTTAGAATGCGGTCCTGCCGCTTGAGCCATATGGGCTTCACGTTGTTTGTGTTTGAAATGACGTTGTTATGTTTTGAAATGGCATTTACATGGAAACATTCTTTGTCGAACTCGATGTTTATAAATCATTTGCTATTCTTATTAGAAGGGACGCACTCACACATATACATACGAACATTTTTCTATATCGATTTTATTACAGGGCTTTTGATTTATGTTTTATTGATATATGGCCTGATGTTTTGTCAGGTTTCAATAAATGTATTTATTTAATTCCTAGGCTGGGAAACAAACGGTTCATCACGTTTTGAACGGGAAACTGTTCATTTTTATTAATAGTTTTGTTTATTTGGGTTACTTTTTCAATTTCCTGGAGTTTTCACCCATTAGAAGTTATAAGTTTAATAGATTTTGTTTTGGAGCATTAGTATATTATTTAATTGGGAGTAAAAATGATACTTTTTGTGACGAAGCTGTAGGTTTGACATTATGTTTTACGACATTACAAGCGAGGCACAAAAAGTCATTTTACCCCGAATAGAACGTGCACAATTTTTTTTAAACGTCACAAATAATTTTTTAAACAATATGCCTAGGCATTAAATTGTATGTTGTAAAAAAATATGTTTATGAGAAAACTAATAAAATATTATGCTGTGTTCACCAAAAACTTTGCAACAAATGAGATTTTATATATTATCTACAAGTAGGTATGTGAAATAAATACGATAAATGAATAAAATACAAGAAACTGCCCTTTAAAAGATGTAAAAATTGCATTATACTGGGTGTCTCAGAAATAAGTGCATGTATTTTAAGGGGTGGTAGATCTCGATAAAAGAAACATATTTTCTCTTTATCGTTTTTCAAATATGTCCAAAATAACGGAGTTATTTTACTTTGAAAATTTCCAAAAAAAAATATTTTTTGCTCAAATTTTGAGAACTAACTACTGGGTCTTTTCTGGGTTTTCTTTCTTGTAAATTTAATCTACTACCTATATTGCCATAATATTATCAACAAGATGTGTTTTTTAAACTAAAAAAAAATCCAAAAAATTTTTCAAAAAATTCCGAATTTTCAAAAATATTTTTTCGCGAAAAAACCTCATAGGCGTGTTTCTGGAGATGAACTATATTACCAGTTAAAATACTTGCACTTATTTCTGGGACACCTTGTATAGTAACTAGTAATACTAGTAAAGTTAAAAAGAAAATCTTATTTGTTCTCAACTTCCTGACTCCTACCGGGTGCATCTCAAAAGTGGCTCACCCCTATAACTTTTTGATTTTTTCAGATAAAAAAATGAGATTTGGTATGTTAGTATATGACATAAATTAGGATTGATTGACGTATTCAATAGTTTTTGGTCACTTCCTGTTTCACCGGAAATGACTACAACTTTTGATTTTTAAATGGCACCCTCGGTATTTTTTTACTTTATTCGATAGAAAATGAGATTCTGAATAGAATGACATATCATATGTCAACTTTTGACATTCTCGCTTAAGAAATTGTATTTTAAATTTCAATCTAGAGTGCCATGACTATGTTAAAAACCCTAATTTTTAATCAAAGAGCCTTGGAAAAATAGATTTCATCGTCTAATGTTTTTAGCGTCTTGTCTTGGTCAGTTAAAAGATGCCCAAATCGTATTTGTAATCATACACATCGGGACAGGTCAACTCTGTGTATAGGATTTTAACGTGTAAGACAGTGATGTAGGCAGCTTAATGGCAAATCAAATGTATTAAAAAGAGAAAAAAGTTGGGTGGGTATGGGTGGGAACATTTCTTCTGAGCGGTATTGCCAGATTTTGCATCAAAATTTCAAACCGCATAAGAAAAAGCATTTTTTTACGAATAATTTGCTACCACACACTTGGTATTTGTTGGCTACACTAAGTTGACATATGATATGTCATTCTATTCAGAATGTAATTTTCTATCGAATATAGAAAAAAATACCGAGGGTGGCATTTAAAAATCAAAAGTTCTAGTCATTTCCGGTGAAACAGGAAATGACCGAAAACAATTGAATACGTCAATCAATCCTAATTTATGTCATATACTAACATACCAAATTTCTTTTTTTTAATTAAAAAAATAAAAAAAGTTATAGTGGTGAGCCACTTTTGAGACGCATCCGGTATAATTAATATCAATAAGTATAGTAAACGCCACGAATGTTTGGGAGTGATTCATCGGTCGCTACCATGTGAACTAATCTGTTCAAGGTCACATAAAACTTAATTCCACTGCCGTGGTGTTTCAAATCATATGATAATCAATATACATATAATCTGTTGTAATTTCTTGTTTTAACTGTCAAAGTCTTGTCAAAACCTATATTTAGTTATAAATATAAACTGGAATGCCCCATTGGTCGCACTGCAAGCACACCAATGGACTGACGCACAAAAACGAATCAATCAAAGAAACGCGATATAGTATCGTCTTTGTCATTCACGCTAACATTTTAGAATAAGTAGGAGGAGTGCAGGCAGATGATTAGACCGGGCCTTTAAAAACCAACGTCTGCGGTAAAAATTTACGTTTTTAATGTAAAAATGATAGCGCGCGTGTCAATTCTAACTTCATCAAGCGATGAATCACTCCCAAACATTCGTGGCGTTTAGTATACTTACATGACTGAAGAAGTAACCATGCCTGTAAAAAAAAGAGAAAAATTTATAATAATGCAGGTGGAAAATACGCTCTGTTGACATCTAAATGTAAATTTCTATAATTAGTAAACTGCTAAAGGCACGTTTATGCAAACCTCAACCTCAACTATCTTAATGTAATACGAATTCTAAAACATTCTTGTTCTCGTACAAAAATAACCATTCCTTAGTGTACATGACCTATAATTAATGTTTCCTATAATCAAGAAGAAACATACAGAGCCGTATTATGTCGACAAGATAAATTTATTGTCAGCTTAAATTATAAATTTCTGCACTGATTTATGTTAAAATATACAAAAACACATTTTTACTGAAGGAATTTGGGACAATAAACTTTCTATTTATATATTTGTGTTTGTCGCAAAGAACGGAAAAGAAACGACAATATTTTCACATTTGTTTAACATAATAATTAAACTGAAATATTTATAACTTTGTAATTATGGGTCATGTTAATATGTATTCAAGATAAATAAATACATGATATGTTCCGAGAAGCAGCAAAACAGGTTTGGGTTTAGTAATATACGTTGAAAAAATGGCTGCCTCATCGGAATGTAATTATAAGAAGAAATTTATTGGACGGAATTACAATATAAAGAAGTATTCGATTACAATAAATATATAAATCAATAATAATAAATTATAAGTTTATCGTTTAAACGCTAGTAATATAGAAATCGAAGATTTTTACATCACATAAATAAAACTAAGTTATGTATCTTAATAAGCATTAATATATTATTTAAGATTACAACCCTATAATTCGGCAAAGATGTAGTCCTTCCTTGTGAGGAAAATAATATATTTTTCCTGGTATTTTTCACAATAAACTTTATGTGTCAAATATAAGATAATAACTAGAATAAACATAAGGAAAAGTTCATTTATTTTGATAATTATGCAAAAAAATTAGAATAGTTTTAGGAAATTTTAAGATACAATCCAACTAAAAAAAAGGGGGGAATTTCCTACAAAGTTTTGTGATGTGAAGTTTCCCTACAAAGTTATTAAAGTATACCGGGTGCGTCTCGAAAGTGGCTCCACCACTATATCTTTTTTGTTTTTTTTTACAAAAAAAAAGAAGATTAGGTGTGTTAGTATACGACATAAATTACGATTGATTGATGTATTCAATTATTTTTGGTCACTTCCTGTTTAACCGGAAATGACGACAACTTTTAATTTTTAAATGACACACTCGGTATTTTTTTACTTTATTAAGATATATCATATGTCAACTTTTGACATTTTCGCTTTAAACAGTCATGATGAACCAGTTTTAAATAAACCATATGCAAAAATGTCAAAAGTTGACATATGATCATGACATATGATGTCATTCTATTCAGAATGTAATTTTCTATCGAATAAAGTAGCAATATACCAGCGATGCCATATAAAAAATCAAAAGTGGTAGTCATTTCCGGTGAAACAGGAAGTGACCAAAAACAACTGAATACGTCAATCAATCCTAATTTATATCAGTTACAAACATACCAAATCTCGTTGTCTTATTTGAAAAAATAAAAAAGTAATAGGGCCACTTTTGAGACGAAACCGGTATACACTGCTGGCAAGCGAAACCTTGGGTCGGCGTTTACATGTATAGGAGTGAATCGCTATGGCAATCTAGTAACTCGGAGAGAGCAAAAATACTAAGTATTTATTACACAACCACTTAATCTGACGCTAGATTCCATGCGCTTGGGAAAATACTTGCCTTCTGTCTTTATATAGTACATCTTGTCTTGCTAAGCGTGTTGACCCGTTGACCGTACTCTTGGTACACACGAAAATCGACACCCAAGACCAGAAATGCCAGCCCTAGTATACAGGGTTAGCTAAAATGAAAATCTTATCGAAATAATTTAAAAGATCGCATTACTAGAAAACTTATTAAACACACAAATATATAAAAAATAAAAATCGCTATCATCAGAAAGCCATGTTTTTGGAAGCCAGCCTGGCAAATTGATATTGCTGTTTTCTACAAATAGCAACATTATTGAGTTATTCGAAAACAGATTGCTCTAGAAAACTGAAATTTGGTGCGAGTAGAGGGAGAGGCTAATTGTGCACCCTACCCGTCCTAATCTATGAAGTCAGCAAAAAAAAAACGAATAAAAACTGCTAATAAAGAAGAAAACACAGGAATAAATCACTAAAAATAAGAAAAAAAAATAAAGAGCTAAAAAAGCGTAAAAATAAAATTAATATACAAGCGGTATTTTCTACACTCACCGGCACGAAAAACGGGCACCTTAAAACTTAGGTAGTATATTTCGACCTCAGAAACACGATTATAAGTTTTTTTTGGAAAATTTGTAATTTTTTGAAAAATAATTTGGATTTTTTTTTGTTTTTGATTTCTTGATAATATGACAGCATAGGTAGTAGATTAAATTTACAAGGAAGAAAATCCAAAAAAGATCCAGTGGTTTCAAAATTTTAGCAAAAACTATTTTTTTCGGAATTTTTAAATTAAAATAACTGGGTTATTTTGGATTTATTTGAAAAACGGTAAAAAGAAAATACCTATGTTTCTTTATAGAGATTTAGCCCTGAAAATATCTGCACTTATTTAAGACTCACCCTGTATAATCAAATTGGAAACAATACATTGAAAAAATTCATACTATAAGAAACCCTGTTTATTCTTCAGCAAGCAATTAATTCTATCATTTTTCGCACTTTTTCATTTACTACTATGCTACTATACAGGGTGGTCCGAACTGTATTCCGGGAACTACGGCAGCATATTTTACTGATAAAAATAAGTAAAAAAGTTCATATAAATCTATGTCCTAAAATGCTTAGTTTCGGAGATACAGGGTGTAGAAGTTTCATTTTTATTTCGATTTTTTCCAAATAATTTCTGAACTAACGTTAATATTTGGATGAAAATTGGTGTGTGGGAGTTTTTTGACATGAGAAATTTGATTTAAATGTCAAAATGACTCATATTTGTAGGGGGCGCCACCTACATGTGTTTAAACTGTTTTTAAGAGTAATAACTTTTTGTCCGTACCTGTATAAAACTACTGAGTGAAAGAATATACATTTCCGTGATTTTCTACGTAAAAATTGTCTCTTCGTAAAAATCGCTACGAGCAATCGTTCTCAAGATATTTACAATGGAAATAGTCAATACATGTCATTATTGACTAAAAATAAACAATGTTGAGTAGATAGTTATTTGACCGAAATGAGAAATATGGGAACTTTTTATTTTTTTGAACTAATCATAATTTTTCTTCGAAAAAATGACGATAAAATAGTTTCTGTTGAACTTTTGGCACACAGACATTGCAAATTTATGATTTTAGTCTAGTAACTAATTAGTCAACATGTTTAATTTACCTATGTCAATGATCATAGGTATTGGTAATTTCGATTCCAAATATCTCGAGAACCATTACTCGTAGCGATTTTTACCAAGAGACCTTTTTTACGTAAATAATATCGTAAATGTATATTTTTAACTAGCTTGTTTTATACAGGTACGGACGAAAAGTTATTACTCTTCAAACCAGTTAAAAAATACATAGGTGGCGCCCTCTACAAGTAGGAGCCATATTGACATAGAAATCAAATTTTTCATGTCAAAAAACTCCCAGACATCAATTTTCATCCAAATATTGACGTTACTTCGGAAATTATTTGGAAAAAATCGAAATAAAAATGAAACTTCTACACCCTGTATCTCCGAAACTAAGCATTTTAGGACATACATTTATAAGAACTTTTTTACTTATTTTAATGTGCAGAATATGCTGCCGATGTTTCCGGAATACAGTTCGGACCACCCTGTATAAGTCATTGTGCATATTGATTTTCAAATATACTTTTTTAGAGCCACTTATCTTAAATAGAGAAACTGTACGTTATGATATACGACATCAATCCCCAACGTAATTTTTTATTGCTCCCTCTATATATCCATCCCTATAGGGAAAAGGAATATAGCAATTTTATGCGGCAAATTTACGGTTTCGTACCGAACTCCCCCCTTCTTCCATTCAAATAAAAGTCGTATATCATTCGGGGGACACGAGACAATTAATAACTTGGTTAAATATCGGCGACGTTCGCGATTTTCGGCATTCATAGGTCCGTTGTCGGACCAAAAATTAAAAATCTAAATAAAACATAACGGCCCGCCTTTTGTTTCTTCCGTTTTTTTTTCAGCGTCTCGTTGCGTTGCAGATCGCGACCGGCCCATTGTTTCTGGATTTATTGCTTCGACTCTTTCCGACGACGCGACACAAAAAATCATAAAAAATAAAAATCGCCATGGTCAGAGAGCCACGGACCTTTGTAGCTAGCACGGCTACACGGTTCGTACTTTTTCCGACCTGAAAAATTGATATTGCTGTTTTCTACGAGAAGTTATTGCCACCGACGCTTTTTTATCGACCTAATTTATTGGAAATTTTATTACATGCCGGGAAATTTCTTTTATTTTGACGGAAATTCATTTTGAAAAGCAATGAGAAGCAACGTTTTATCTAAATGAACATACAGATGCGACAAATAATAAAAATTGTGACTTCAACGCTATACAGAGTATTACAGTTGAGGGTTGCAACCTTTGGCACAAATTACCTTTGGTGTTACAACAGCAAAATAAAACACTAATTCACCACAATACAGCAAAACACTTTACTTTTGCACTGGACGCGCGTTTTGCTAACCATGTAGCATCATCAGCAGATGATTAAAACAAAAAGTTTACAGTTTTAATCATCTGCTGATGACGCTAACATAGTTAGCGAAACGCACGTGCTTCGTCCCATGGACAAAAATCGAAAAAAAAGTTAAAATTTACTAATATCTGAATATGTAATTTTATACTTATAGCAATGTTCAACCATCCTGTATATTATTTTCATAAACAGCGTTTTTTGTTAGCAAATATTTTCACTAAAAATAAATTTTTCGATCATTATCTTATCAGTGAAAAGAATAACATTCATAGTAGTTCTGTATATTATGGAGTTAAACGGTACGTACTTAATTGAAAGCCACTATGGATATTGTTAAACAAGGTATGTACTTTAAATTTATTTCTAAACAAGTTCGTAATTGTTTAGTTTTTATTTATTTTTTAAGATGATTCTTAAATGGGTATAAAAATTTTACGTTTTCAAACTTCAAAAAGGCATTTAAAAAAAAACATATCAAAACATATCGTATTTATTGAATATTTTTGTTGCGTTATTCATACACTTTTAATTTTTGGATAGTTCACCTGTGTCTGCTTGCGACGAACTTTATTTTATAATACTTTTCAGATGGAGTAAAATTGATAAGCAATGCCGATTTGGTTAATACTTGGCTTGATCATAAGGACAAGAGCTCAAAATTATTTGTATTTCAAAAAATGTGTTCTTTATTAGATATTGATGAACCCTCCAGTCAAATGAGACACCACTTGTGCCTGAAAAAGCCCACTATGTTGGAGCCAAACGTCGCATAAAAAAGTTTCCATCTTTCAATTTATTATAAAAGCTCATACCCAAGAAAAGAAAAAAATAATATATGGATATGGTCTATTAAAGAGGTAACTATTAACATCCGAACCCCTCATATCAAAAAAAAAAGAACAGTAACAACGCGAAAAAGTAAACATATTAGAAAATAATGTATAGAAATATCTTATATGTGAGGATACTTCATCTACCTGTGATTTGGATACTATAAATTTGGAAGATTCTGTCAGCAGTGATTCTTCTGAATCAGAGTAGTTACGATCTATGCATTTTGTTGTCCTAAAGTAAATTTATAGTATCTTAAGTTTTTTTTAAGTAAATATAACATTAATGTTTCTTTTTCATTACTGAAAAACATTTTTATCTTATATTAGGCTTATATTGTAGGAATCATGTTCTCAAGTTATTTCAATTCTTTTTTATCACAGGGATTTATTTAATACTCACACCGTTTTCATACTATAAATTTTTATTTCCTTAGATGGAACACAGCTCCAACATTTTTATTATTTATAAGATTTTTTTTCATAAACGTGGGACTAAGAACATCATCATTTAGTACAATGAGAGTACTCATCATTTATGTCAAATAAACCTAGTTTGAATAAATTACCTACAATAAAAGAGAAGTTTTCCATTTTTGTCCTCTAGAGCCATATGTCCGAAGCACTGTGCGCACGTCCAATGCCAAAGTAAAGTGTTTTGTTGTATTGTGGTGAATTAGCTTTTTGTTTTACTATACGAAAGAAATTTAGATATTTATTATTGATTTACCATGCAGAGACCAGTAAAGTTTCATATACCGTCTGTTTTTCAAAGTGGCTGTCTATAGTGGCTGGACCTCTATAACTTTTTTTATTTTTTCGTATAAAAACGAGATTTGGAATGTTAGTATATGACATAAATAATGATTGATTGACACATTCAATTAGTTTCGTTCACTGTTTCACCGGAAATGACTACAACTTTTGATTTTTAAATGGTATGTATCCTCTATACTCGATTTTTTTCTTTATTTGATAGAAAATTACATTGATAATGAAAAAAAATAATAAAATGACTGAATAGAATGAATATCTGATCAATAAATAAACTTCAGCAAATATTTACTATTAAAAACTTCAATACTTTTGGAGAAATGAAGCCTTAAAATTTTTACTGCAATTTCATAAAATTGAAAATATTTCAAAAACGGTAAGGTTTAAGTGTAATAAACCTTAATATAATTTACCTTTATTTCAATCGTAGAATCTAAAAATAGAATAATATACAGAGTGATCCATTAAAAAATACTACTATAACATTTTTTAATTATGGGACACTCTGTAACCTGTAAAAATATTTTTGATAAATGAGGTGTAAATTATAAGAAATTGCATTTTCTACGAAAACTTGAAGAGATAGGTAAAAAATGGCATAATACAATTTAATAGACAATTAAATTTTGCATCTGATTCTCGTAAAATATACAGGGTGTTCTATTTAAATTAAACAACTTATTGCCGTTTAAAACTAGTAATTATTTAATATAAATTTTTAGACACTCTGTATAAGGTAGTATAATTTTTATTATTGCAACACAATAACTGATCGGTAAATAAACTTCAGTAAATATTTGGTATTAAAAACTTTGATACCCTTGGAGAAATGAAGCCTTAAAATTTTTACTGCAATTTCTCAAAATTAAAAATATTTCAAAAACGGCACGGTTAAAGTGTGATAAACCTCAATAAAATCTACCTTTATTTCAACTGTAAAATATAAAAATAGAATAATATACAGAGTGTTCCATTTAAGAAAATATAACTATAATATTTTTTAATTATTTGGGACACTCTGTATCTTGTAAAATTATTTTTAAATTGTAGCTCTAATAGTCCTTCAACGATCCCAAAACTTACAATTTGTAAAAATCTAATCGTTTAGCTACAATACTCCGTGTCATATGTGGTGAACAACCCTGTATGTAAACAAATAACTTCTAACGTAAGTATAGATTGATTAAAGCCTGACCTTATAAAACAATTCAAGGAAATAAATTCTTTATCAAAATAAATAATTAGCTACTCTATGCTAACGACTCACCAATTTAGAGCAAGGTAAATTTCTTTTCACAACACACACTTGAAGAATGATGACATCTTTTTCGAGACTGAACTACGACTTTAATTTGAATGAACCTATTTGTAAGTATTGCATAACAAACAAAAAAAGTGTTGTTTTTAGATCATGTTTACAGCATTCAGTTATTGCTTTTTGCTACTTTATGTCAAAATAAACTCATAGGTATTTAATAAAATTAACTATTCTATAATAGGAGCCCACCATTCGTTTTTTTAACTGCAAAATAAATTTTTATTCACATCACACACCACTTCAAGAAACATTTTTCAACTAACACTACTAAAATACGACTTTAATCAAATCTTTTAGTGTTACGTAACATACCTAACATAATTTTTTTTGTATTTTGTGAGGTTCCTATTTTTATCTTATTTTTGTTGATGAATATTTAAATAATAGAAATCATTGGGGGATATGTCACGTCAGTGGCGGATACAGAGGGGGGCCTGGGGCCCATGGGCCCCGGAGAATGAAGAGAAAGAAGATCTATAAATTGGGTTAAATATTAGCCTTTTGGGTTAAAAATGGCGCACTAAAAAGCATATTCTACATTACTTTTTTATTTGGACCCCCCCTAAAATAAATTTCTGTATCCGCCCCTGTGTCACATTGATATATGTCACATGATCCAAGAAGTGGCACTATTAATTAAAAATTGCAATCTGTTTTAAATAATATTTACCTTCATACAAGGTGTAGCAAAAATATACGGCCAGACTTCAGGAGGTATCTAATTCTTCTTAAAGAAATATGAAATTTTTTTCTATATAAACAGTAATATTATAATTATTTTAAATACTTATCTGTAATACTATAGGTAGTAAGGGTAGTAGGTAGCACTCATCATAATGTTATAAATTGTAATTATCAAGTATTTGAAAACTTTAGTTGCTAACTGAAATTTAAGTTTTCAAGTTTTTATGCGGTTCAGAGACATGTAATCAATATGTTTTTTTTTTCGCAAAACAGTTCTAGATAGGCATAATATGAAGCAAGAAAAAAAAAGTTTTATTTTTAGTTGCCTAATCTAAAAAAATATAAAAATAAAAAAGTCAGTGGCGTACATTATTTCTCAATAATTTTCGATAAGGTGTTCCCTTTGACGATAATATAAAGATATTAAAGACAAGGTATTAAAAATAATTAAAAAAAAAACATTTTTTTAAATTTAAATTTCCCGCTGGGGATTCAGGTGGCAGCTCTGCTGTAAAAAATATCAAGTTGCCAGATTTATTTATTTATTTACTGACATTGTTATTCATTTTGACACTTTAATTTTGTATTACGAGTTTTTGGTTGAAATAAATAGTGTTGTAATACTTTAAGCTGAAAAATGTTTACTAGCAGACCTTGGAGTCGAACATTGTTCTTTTTAGAACTTCTTCTAATGCGAAGTGTACAAGATAGCTTAATAGCCGTAAAAAACTCATCGCAACTTTATTAGAATATTTTGGATGGCAAAGCGGTAGTAACGGCCCTTTATGTCCCTTAAGTGCTGTTAAGCAGATGAGTTGTTGATGTAAATAACAACTTTACTTATATTTTTATTTCCTAAAATATTTTGATTAAAAGAAAATATTGTAAAAGTGGGCAACGCTGTGCCGGTCAAGCTTAATCACGTGTCTAAAAGTTTATTTATTTGAGGTGAACTATATGTAAAAGGGTGATCTTCATAAAAATTCTATCGTGGATGTTCCAGACAAGCGTGAAAAATACCGTATTATCGAACAAAAAACGTCATCAAAGACGGCTGTGGAATGACAATTGACAATCGATTATAATTTTGGCGGGGTCAATCTTTACAAATCATTTATTAAAAATTTACATAAAACTTAACAGGCCAAGTAAATGACGGATATGTCTAGGGCTTGACCTCGCAAAAATTACCTTTGATTGTTATTTCCCAGCCATCTTTGACGCCGTTTTTTTTTTCAGTTAAGACGCACACTCCTGTCAGAGGTCCGATGAGATCAGATAGTATAATGCTTGTATCAGTTTATTTTGACATTCGCTAAGAGTAGGCCATTATTTATAATATTATGTATAAGATGAAGACCGCGGTTCAGAATCCGCGTTATATTATATATACCGGGTGCGTCTTAAAAGTGGCACACCCCTATAACTTTTTGATTTTTTCAGATAAAAAAACTAGATTTGGTATGTTAGTATATGACATAAATTAGGACTAATTGGCGTATTCAATTGTTTTTGGTCACTTCCAATTTCACCGGAAATGACTACAACTTTTGATTTTTAAATGGTATCCTCGGTATTTTTTTTTCCTTTATTCGATAAAAAATGACATTCTGAATATTCTATTCAGCATATCATATGTCAACTTTTGACATTCTCGCTTAAAAAAATTGTATTTTAAAATTCAATCTAGAGTGCCATAGCTATGGTAAAAACAGTAATTCTTCATCAAGGAGCCTTGGAAAAATATATTTGATCGTTTAATGTTTTTAGTGTCTTGTCCTGGCCAGTTAGAAAATGCTTAAATATTATTTTTAATCATATCTCAATTTTTTCAAATGGAACGAGGGTGGCTCATTAGCATATTTGGAAAAAGCATTTTTTACGAATAATCTGATACCACACGCTTGGTATTTCGAGTCAAATTTTCGTTACGAACCGCAAGTTATAATTTCAAATAAACGATATGCGAAAATGTCAACAATTGACATATGATATGTCATTCTATTCAGAGTGTCATTTTCCATCGAATAAAGTAAACAATACCGGGAGTGCCATTTAAAAATCAAAAGTTGTAGCCATTTCCGGTGAAACCGGAAGTGCCCGAAAATAATTGAATACGTCAATCAATCCTAATTTATGTCATATACTAACATATCAAATCTCGTTTTTTTTAACTAAAAAAATAAAAAAGTTATAGGGGTGAGCCACTTTTCAGACGCACCCGGTATAGGTCCAATTCAAATTAGCTCTGGCAGCAATCAGCAATATGGAGATAAGACAGTTTACTTTTTATCCTCTGTACCATAGTGTTACATTTATAATTACTGTAATTTATTATTGCAATTAATATAATATAAATTAGAAATAACAAATTATTAATTTCAGATATTTATTATTTTTGTCTAACAGTTCTCTATTTACATCATCTGTTAAATATTCATCTAATATTCTAAAATAAAGCTAAAGTCACTCAAAGTTCCTTAATACATCCCTACAAAGTAGTATCCATCCCATTATCCGCTTCTCTTTAAATCTACTTCAATTAACCGACCTCCATCAAAATTTCTCATTTCAGAATACAACACTGTTGCCGTTTTACAAAACAAACTCGTCGATTTAATCTTAAAACAGGACTATTATAAGGAGTAAAGAATATTGGGGGAAAAATATGGCAACGTTACGAGCTCTCTAACAACTGGCCGCGACGGTGCCGCGTCTTGCGTCTTATCCAGTCAGTCAATATTCCTGTGTAAGCCGCTTAACGAAAATTCCTTTTTAGTATTATTTAATCCTTTACGAAAACAACATTACTGTTTACTTTGGATTTTAACTGAAGGCTAAATTTATATTTCTCCGGCTTAGAAATGTTTAATATTAATTAATTTATTAAAAACGTGTAATTTTTAGTATGTCTAGATGGAATCGTCAATTTTTAATATATACATATATAATAAAAAGATTATCTGTAATCATAAATAATTATTTTTTAAGGTAATATAAAATGTAATTATTAAAATCGTTATAAAATCCATTATAAATTTTTATTTTGTTTTACGCTTTTGTGAATGTTTTCATTGAATTCTAATCGGAAAGAACAATATTTTGTAAATTACGGCAATATTAAAATGCACTTAAACAATGAACTATTATTTATATAAATAAAAGCAGAACATAACACTTAAAAAGCTGATAATAAATTCTATATATTAAACGAAATGTGCTTTCATGATTTTATATAAATATTCTTTTTGACAATGATAGTAGGCCAAGAAATATCATTTAAGATCGAACTTTACTGGGTATCTAATCCTGATGTTCATAACACTTATAGTATTTTAATAGCAATTTTCCAAATGCTTGTTTTTTTCCAGGCAATTATTTCTATTCGATATTAGTAGTAGTTAGTAGTGTTACTAGTTTTGTTTTTAATATAAAATTCAAAAATGAGAGGCTGAGATGAGAATTTTGCTGTTATTGTTCACAACTCAACAAGTTCATATTTTATAGAAAATACAGTTTTTAATAAATGTTCATGTTATAATGTTTGACTGATATGCATTAAATATTATCTTATCGTCATTAATTAGATTAATTTAAAATTTGAATATCTAATTAAGAGATTAACAATGCTGTAACTGTCAAAGTGTAAATCAGAATCTTGTGAATGATTCACAACAACCACTTTATGCTACACACACTGGACAGCCTTTTTATTCTCTAGTGATAATTAAGAAAATATTTTTTGAAAGTTAAAAGTTGATGACATTAATTGTTTTATTTCTCGCTGAGAAAACAGCGAACTTAAGTTGATATTTGATGTAATTGCTAGTGATCTATGCAAGAGTGTTGGTCTAAAAAAATATGATACGTTATATAAAAAACATTATAGGACCCAGATCTTGTCAATCTTACAATCTTCTAGGCTGCTGGACCTGCAAAAAGCTACTTGGTTGGTACTTTCTTAATTTTTTACATCATCATCATCATCATCATTCATCATCATTTTCAGCTTATTCAACCATTTCCAATTATGGTGTAGCCTCCCATATATAATAGGGATTTGACTCTGTGGATGACATCTATATTAGGTACCTGGGTCTTTTGTCGTATCCACTCTATTCTTTTACGGTCTGTCTTGGTTATTCCCACTATATTTCGTTCCATTGAACGTTGTGCGACCTGCAGTTTCCTTATGATGTCCGTTTTTCACACAAATTTTTTACATAAATTACTATATTATTATTAATATAAAAATTATGACGTCAATTTTGACACTGTTTTAAAACAGTTTGAGACAGTTTTACGAAGAATAAATTACACTAGTAAAATTATAATAAAAAATAAAATTCATTACTCTCTAGTTAAATTCGTTTAGACCATTTTTTTATTTTAAAGTATTAAACAATTGTAATAAGTAGGCATTTTTGTGTATGTTAATGCAGTGTAGAACATATATTATGAAGAGTCCAGGGGAAAAACATGATAAGCACCATTTTACTAATTTTACAGGAGAGCCTTGGACGGCTGGTGGTTATCTGGTTCTTTCCGTGTATTTTATATCTTTACTAATCATATATCGTAGGATTTAACAGCTTATTGCCTTGCAGAATTGATACATATGTTGTAGGGACTAGTTAGACCTACTCTAATATTGTAGAATCCTAAAATTGGCTATGACTATTGTAACATTACCACATTCAATCGCTATTTCCCAAAAGCACAGTTTATGTGAGCATAGTTAAGTGCAAAAATGAGCCATAAAATATTATAGGTCTATGTGGAAGTTTAACCGTAATTTAGGATTTATATTTCCGCGACTTGGCAACGCCGCCGCGAGCCGACGATGAGGAATATATTCACGATGCACAGACTCGCGTTAGTCTGCGAGCGCGATGTATTCTAACCTAGTCTGAAACGCTGTCGCTTAATATAATTTTTCGGCTCTTTTATAAAAAGGTTTTTAATACTAAATTAAATTTAGTTTTACATTCAGACGTTTTTCCGAACGATTTTTTCGGTTTGTTCGTCAGTTCGCCGGTAAAATTGTTTTGTTTTGACGGGAGTTGCGAGATATTTAAAACTTTGCGGAGAAATTTTCTTAGCCTAGCGCCTTCGCCAAAGTGAAAAAATGTATGAGGTTTGTTTTTTAAATAAACCTTACCTATGTTAGATTTAAGTGTTATAAATGTGTTTAATGTGCTTTTACCCATTGGAAAAACAGTGATAATAATTTTCACTTTTTGTGTCTTTTCAGAGAACGGAAAGCGTTGATCTCTCTCTGAGTATACCACAATCGAATTTTCAAGCTAACGGATACGACATGGGAGATCAGGTATGTACCAACTTTATTATATCTAAACTTTACTTTTTTACTGTTGGTTTTATTTATATTTACGAAGTGTTAACTTGCATAAAAGTTTAAAATTTCTCTACTAAATCACGGCGGTATTAAAAGATCACGACGAAAAAGCGCTTTACAAACAATTTACTGGTATCTTTTGTTAGAACCGCGTTCATGGAAGACCCTAAATTAAATTTTATTAGTCCATAGACAATGAATTACGCTAAAGTGCGCCATTATGTAAATTTATTTGCATTTCACCTGGCTCTAAATCTTCGGTCTGGCAGTTGGAAATGAGGGAAAAACTTGGCACAGCAAACTGAATATTTTCCATAGAAATACATATATTTTCTCGGAATTTTTAACTAAACTAGGAATATGATTTTACTGAGATCAAAAATAAAAAAATTAAATAATTTTATAGAATTATTAGTTTTTCTTCTTTAGAGAGCACCTACATGTAGGTATTTTATTTTTTGAATTTATTTTGGAAAACTGGAACGGGCAAAATGAATACCCCAACGCATTCACCATTTTGATAAAAAATAACGAATACATCGACGCTCTCACCATTTTGATAAATAATACTTAATAGCAAATTATGAATTTTGGATAAATTCATAAAGAATTCATAAGAAAATCATATTTAATATAAACTTATACTTATAAGATTTAATACTATTAATAGTAATCTCTCTTTAAAGAGAGAAAATAAGGGAATATCTAAGATGGTTACTGTAAATGCAGTTTAGACTAAATTGAGTACTAAATATTTTTATTTACCTAAGTACTTATTTCACAAAAACTTTTTGTTTTGTAATTTTTTTCTGTAATATTAGGAAAATTAGCAAAAATAGGAAAAAATATTAGTAATATTGTTATATATTATATAGTATGTGACCTATTCCCCCACATGGAAATTATGTATTTTACATTTCGCTGATTCATCAGTCGTTTACAAAAATCAATAAAAAGAATTTTATACCGAAAATTTTGCTTATATCTATTTCTCTTTTAATTCAGTGAAGTTTATTGAGTTTATTTCATAACATCTATTCATATATCTAAGCACCTATTTGTATAACAAAATAGGTATACTAATATAAGTACATAAACCGAGGCATAAACATTGTTTACCTGAATTTGTTCGATAGCATGTTAGCAAGTATAATAGCTAGAATATTCGATGTAGGTATACATTATATTGATATTAGACGTAATAGATTATGCATAATATGTGAGTTTATGATAGTTATATTGTATAAAATATATTTACTAAATTAATAAAAAATTTAAGTCGATAAAGAAGTAATTAATAAGGGTTAGTAACTCGGTTAGTAATAAATAAAAAAATGGTTAGGAAATTAAGTTTTTAACCGAGTTTCTAACAAAAGTAAATAAGTTATTGCGTTATTGTAATTAGGTACCTATTTACCTGAACTAAAATTAAGATACGCTACTGGAACAACTAAGTAATTTTTTTTTTATTATTAGTAATTAGTAATGAATGTGAGAATCAAAAGATAATTAGTAAACTTTAACTTCATTCAGAGCCTCGAAATAAGTGGAATTCCTATATTAGTAGTATTCTTGTAGTATCGATTAGAGTAGAAGTTTGTTCCTTCATTTTCAATATTATCATTCAGAACGTCAAAATTAGTGGTAGTAATTTTCAATTAGTAGAAAAAGTTAAGAAACTTTTAAGTTTTGCCGTGGCGATTATAATTATACATACTTCAAAATTTGCGACTAATACATTTTGGCATTTAATTATCATTATCATCCATCAAGGGAAATAAATGAAGTTAGAAATCAAAATAAGTTTATTGATTTATAAGATAATTATTAGGTTTTCTCTATGGATAAAACTGACTACTGCAAGCTGTTGCTAGGATATTCTATGAATGTTAATTGTATTTTTTTAGACATTGTGAATGATCGTAAACTTATAATTATAAAGTATAATTTTAAAACCACTAATTTATTAGATTCTGAATGAGGCTTTCAGCAAATTTCTTAACAGAATGATTTACTACTCGTAACTTTAATTAGGTACCTACTAGTGAATAGCTGTTTTGTTATTATTCAGTCGATTTTTCATGTTGTTAGTCTACTATGCACTACACAGTAGTGCACGGGCATCCATTTTTTGAAGCCTCTTTCTAAGATTCCAAATAATCTCACTGAGATTCAAATCTTAACACCATGTCTTTCCCGATTTATACACTGTGCACAAAACCAATTATAACCGCAAAAATTTAAATTTGCCATGAAAATACATTCTTTAGTCTTTTTATTGAATGCTACATCATTAACAGTTGTTGTCTTATATTTTTATTCAAAGGTAAACTGTTAGTAGTAAGTAGTAATAGTAGTTGTTAAAACGAACAGAATCATCCAAAACTAGCATTTTTTTCTTACTGAATTAATACGTTATTATTGTTATTAATACTTATTAATACCGAATTTTTTATATTCCTTTTGGTAAATGGATTCACTTTTAGGTGGAATTAACGCTTGTTGTCATGCTTCTTCAGCTTTTTTTTAATACTCCCTCCATTTTAATGGAAACGTACTCGAACGTGTGCCGAATTCGTACGAAAGGCATTTTTTTTTAACAAAATACTAAACTCGATTGACAACAACCGTCAATTTATAAGCAGGTCATTTAGTATAATAATAACCTGGCAACAATCAAAGTTCCTACCAGCAGCGTTAATTCTTACGTTCTTCTTCGGGTTCCATCTCCTAATGGAGGTTGGAAATCATCATGGCAATTCTAACTTTGTTAACGGCTGCTCTGAATAACTGGTTTGAAGTTATTCCAAACCATTCTCTCAAATTCTTGAGCCATGATGTTCTTCTTCCTTGGCTCCTTCTGCCCTTTATCGTTCCTTCTATTATGTTCTGCAGCAGGGCATATTTAGGTCCTCTTATGTGTCCAAAGTACTCAAGTTTTCTCTTTTTAAGGGTGTTAATCACCTCTTCGTCCTTCTGAATTCTGCGTCGCAGTTCTACATTTGTAACCTTGTCAGTCCATGCAATCCTAAGCATACGCCGATAACACCATCTTTCGAATGCCTCAAGCTTCTCCATTTCGGCCTTTTTAAGTGTCCTAGCCTCTGAACCCTAGAGTAGAGTTGCAAATATGTAACCCCTTAGCATTCTTAATCTAAGCTTTAAGTTGATGTCTCCACTACAGAGACTTTTTTGGAGTTTTACAAAGGATGCTCTGGCTATTTCTATTCGATCTTTTATTTTTTCTGCTGATTGATCCGATGAAGTTTTCGGTCAACCAACTGCCTAGATATTTATACCTTGTACTCTCTCCATAGGTGTATCATCTATTAGAACATTGGCTTGGACATCTTCTCTCTTAGTGATTATCATAAATTCAGTTTCCTTAAGGTTCATTTTCAGGCCATAGACTCTACACGTGTTGTTTAGCCTTTGTAGAAGTGTTTGCAGACCCTCCGCGTTGTCTGCTATAAGGACGGTATCGTCCGCGAACCGCATTATTTACCTAACTCCTCAAATAAATGTGTGTAAAACATTTATGTCGTTTTAAAATGGGACAAAACGTAGTAAATTCAGTAAGAAATAAAATTGTCTATGTACCACGGGAATTATAAAGAAGTGTTAAATAACCTCGGGCAATTATTGTCAACCTATTGTCCATTGACAGAAACTTTGCCCCCGATAATTAACACCCTTATAATTCCCTTGAAACATAATTAACTATAACATAATTAAGTCTATACTACGTGATTTTCTATGAAACTTTTAGCACTATTTCAAAATGAAAACCCGATAGTCGTATATTTGGAAAGACGCGACGCTACGAAAATAGAAACAACATGCATTTGGCGAAATGGATATTTTTCAGGGAAACTTTTCCCATTTTGCATAATAACTTTTCCATTTGGACGTCCGAGAAAAACGCAAACAGATACACTGTATGTAAAATTTATCGCCCATGTTTAAAAACTTTTGAGGTTGAAAGCATATTATGTGAAAACGTTTCGAATTTTCGAGAGCAGATGAATATTTGTGATGGAAAAGATACTGTCAGCAACGAAGAAACTCGTATCCATACCTTATTAAATGGAGTGGTCAGAATTAAAGTGGATCAAGTCCAATTTTCTACTATTTTAAGATAATCGTCTTTATACATTTATAAAATATTGTTTTTTCCAGTAAAGAAATGAATCGTCATGCTTCACGCATTAAGCAGCTGTAGCCTGTTTCTGTTTGGTTTCTGAATATTCTGTTGATTCCTTTTGGAAGTGAAATGGATCAAGTCCATAAAATATAGTGCTATGAGCGATTTTAACACACGTGCTAAAGTTTAATACTAAAAAAAAATATATTTTTGATAAAATGGATGATAATGAGACAAAGTCTGAACCATTTGCACCAAGTGAATCAGATTATCAGCCATCTTAAAAGTCTGATTCTATCGATTCTGAAAGTATAGTTTGATTTATCATTATTTTCACTATTACTACATCAATAGGTTAGGCTATTTTTCTTACAAAGACTTAGATATCTGACATGTTGTTGATCTGAATAAAACTGCACGAGAAAGAAAAATCTTATTAGTTTATGTAGACATCTATATCACAACGTAACACACTCTAAAAGGCCTTATTTATGGATTATTTATGGCCATATACCATAATTTTTATAAAAATCGAAGAAAACACTATTAATAGACAATGTGAAGTCAACAAATCCCTTAATGATGAAGAAGAATGTATCGATGAACCAATTTATATTTAAAATTTCAAATATTTTCAGAGATAAAATGGTTCAAGTCCAAAAAAGTGTAAACATTCTTTAAAATGACCACAGTCGTGTTTTGAGTATAACTGCAATTATAAAAATTGAAATATAATAAAGCATTTTGTCAAGTTTTCTTCTCCAGCTTGTTTTATTTTAATTAAGTAACAATAAAAAACTTAACTCTTATTTTTTCCATAATTATCTTCTAGGACTTCATCCAGTTCATTTCTGAACCTCTCAAATATAGGTACAACTTAGTCTCTGCTGTATATTAATATTAAGGGTTTGCTTAATTGAATAAAAATACATTTATCTTAAATAGTATAATTATTATATTGGTTGTATCCTGTTCTGAGAATAAAAAAATGTGTTACAGAGGACCCATTCAACACCCGACTTTTTATACTACGCAATAATAAATTTCATTCAAACTGAAATGAGAATATATCATAATAATTAATTAAAACATTACATTCGAGGAACAATAAACAGAGAACTTTCCAAATGAAACAATAATAAACATAATAGAATTCATTGTTATTGTAATGTATAAGCCAAACACTGAACAATAGCAGCGGCAAAAATGCTGTTTCTTCCCGTTCGTTAATAATAACTGTTCGTGTTTTCCTTGTGTCAAGTATTTATTACAGAAAATTTGAGTTATTTTTCTTTGTCTGGGTGTTATTTTTGTAAGATATTAAATAATATCTTCAACGAAAATACAGATATTACTGTCATTACTACTGACACTCATTACTGTGCTAGAAACACAAAAACCGATTTTTATTATCTGATAAAATCTAGATGATTGTGATGCCTGACGTAACGTCAACAGAGCTGTCAAATTAGTTGAATTTTAATCACTAGTGCATCATTTTGTGCCATTTACAACGAAAAAAGTTCTTAGAAATTTGCCAATAATGGAAATTTATCCTACAGCAGAGAGACTTGATATGATTCTATTAATTGATGAATGCAGTGTGTTTTCGCCCATTCATAATAGGCTTAAATGCTCCTGATAGTATCTAGTCTAAACTTTTTAATGAGGATATGTCAAAGATGGAAGATTTCTGTCAACTGGACTGGACCAACACAGGATTAAAAATAGATGGAGAATATCTTAACCATCTAAGATTCGCTGATGATATAGTCCTAATTGCCAATAGTCCTGAAGCACAGACATCTGACATCAGGAAACTGCAGGTCACACAACGCTCAATGGAACGAAATATGCTGGGAATATATAAGAGAGACCGTAAAAGAATAGAGTGGATACGACAAAAGACCCAGATAATAGATGTCATCCGCAGAGTAAAATCCCTCAAATGGCAGTGGGCAGGAGACCTGGCAAGAAGAACGGATAACAGATGGACCACAAAAATTACAGCATGGTACCCACGAGGAACTAAGAGAACCAGAGGAAGACCGAACCTGAGATGGGACCATGATATTAGAAAATTTGCAGGGATAACTTGGGCCGCATTGCCAACAATATACAACAATGGGCCAACTACAAAGGGGCTATGTGAGGGAGGCTACACCATAATTGGAAATGGTTGAATAAGTTGTAAATGATGATGTGTTACAAAACTCGACCAACTCTTGTTGACAACATGAGAGAAATGATTCTGGCTGCTTTTCGAAGTATTACTCTACATTATGCCTTTTAACACGAATATATCTTTTGAAAAGAGAATCATTTGATGCAATGAACAAGAATGGGAACATTTTGAGCACGAAATTTCATTTAGCTAATTTTTGTTACATTTACATAATATCTAGTTCTCATTCTGTAAAAATTAAAATGTGTTTCAAACGTGTATCTTTTAATTACCGTCGTATATTTTACTCTACATTCTTTAATGTTTGCTAAAATAACGCCTAGATTTTATGAAATAATAAAGATGCAATGACGCTAAATCATAAAAATAAAAATATGTCGGTAAATATTTCTCTAAGGGGTAGGCAACCTTAATAATATTTTTAAAAGATATGAATTCTCCATTCTCCATTGTGTATCGGAATAATATACTGGGTGTTCCATAAAAGAGTAACCGAGAGAGTAACTTGCTTTTAAGTGACAAATGTTCAATGTTAATTTTGTCTCCCCCTATATAACCTTTTGGGTCAAATTTTAATTTGTTTTAACATACAACGGTTATATGAATTAAATATCAGGCTATACAGGGTAAATCACAATTTATGCAGCTGTTACTGAAATTTAAATTATTGTATTTTTTATTTTCACGGGAAATATGCCAAAAACCTTAACATTTTAGCCATATGCTTCCCTAATGAAACAGACCTCTATTTTTTCTTAGAATTCAAACATATTAGGGATTACAGACAATCGTTACATTACAGAAAATACAACTTTGATGCATAATATTTTTGGAGACCCCCTGTAGAACTCTATATTTTTATAAAATGCTTTGGCTAATTTCATTTCAATACAATCTGTAGTTCTTCTTGGAGCATCCCCGTCCTATAATAGTCCTATGCAAAGTTTACTTAATTTTTTTCTAAACATGATTCTTATTAAAATATAAACACTAAATCACCACAATACACCAAAACACTTATAAACAGTTTATAATCATCTGCTGATGATGCTAACATGGTTAGCGAAACGCGCGTCCAGTGTAAAAGTAAAAGTGTTTTGGTGTATTGTGGTGATTTAGTGTTTCTATTTTGCTGTGTAACACCAAAGGTTCCAACCCTCAACTGTAATGATTCTTATAGTAATAGTAATGAAATAGGATCAACACTGTATTCAAACTAACTTCTTACTTCTAATTGATAACATTTTATAGACTTGCTACTTAATGCCACGATTTATCACAGCTTTAAACGAGGTTTACGACTTTCCTCTTTTTCGAGTTTTAGAAAATATAAATAAATCTCTTCCGTTTTTATTGTAAAATTTGACGACGTAACCGTACAGTGTACTTAAAGCGAGATCCAAACCGGTGTATTTTACAATATCAGACCGAACCAGTGCTTAATACTTGGCCATTTCTCCTGAAATATGGCCGACAGAATGGCAGATAAACTGTCGAGATTTAATTTAATTAAATCCGCTGCAAATAGAACTTGTAGCATTTGTCAGTAGTTTACTGCGTTTCTATTATTGCCCAAATGCTCCGTATCAGTCAGGTTTACGATTATAGATCAAGTTGACTGGCAGAAGTTTATAGAAAAAAATGCTTATCTGAGGTACGAGTAGGTTTACAGCCGCCGTTTCAGATACTTACTCAGGTGGACATTAACCAGGGTGCACTAAATATCTCGTTATGGCTTGTTTAGTGTCAATGAAAATTTTTAGCAAAAGGTTTCCTGATCATTACCGCTTTAGCTTTGAGTATTTAACTACTACGCCAAGAAAAATACCTATTTTCAATTGATTTGAGTTATTATCTATTTGTGAGTTCATATTTTTAGACTTCCCTGTCACAGTTTATTAAAATATGTACCTACAAGTTAATATTCGGTGTCCATGTGTATTAATAAATCTATGATTGTTATCTTCTTTTATAAATTATAATTTAACTTTGTGAACTTGTCAAACTGTAAACCGAGCTGTAAACTTAATACAACTACACTTTTTGATAAAATAGGAGCCATGTGAATCTACAGGAGGCGAAAGTCAAGCGCTTTAGATTTTTTATGAGTTTTTTTTCTTTTACGGTTACTAATTTAAATTCTTATTTAACTTACAAAGTTTATCATTTTGTTTTCAAGGGCCTTCTAATAAATAAAATATGATAAACATACTTGTTATTACTCTTCTGTTTTGAAAATAATCATTCTGCTGTTTTTCGTAAACAAGAGAGTCTGATTGTTGTAAACAGCTGTAAAAATTGTAAGTAATTCATTATGCATGCAGCAAATAAGTAATTTATATTTATTGTTACATTTGTTACTAGTTTATTATGTAGAGAAATCACAGATAAGGGGGATACATGTAAATATATTATAGTATTCTTTTTATAGAAATACTTTTGACTTCTTCATACTCTACATAAATGGTTGACCTTTTATTTGACTCCAAAGAGAATGGTTTGAACAATTTCCTAAGACCTAAGAAGATACAAACCATTTGCCTATACTACGCCTATGATTTTATTAAAAAATGTCTATACTGTATATATACAGTCCTATGGGTATACCGCCACTTGCACTCAAGAAATCTACAAAATAAAATAGTTATTTTTTTTTTATTACGAGCGATTAACGCAACCGTGTTTACAAAAGATAACTATTTTATTTTGTAGATTTTCTTAGAGTGCAAGGGGCGAAATAAATACCCATAGGACTTTGTTGATTTTATTATTATTATCCGTCCCCAAATAATACTCAACATTTTTCTCTTCAAAACTTAACGAAGTTTTGTTTGAACTTTGCGCAGAAATGTGACATTTGTATTGTGATTTTTAGGTCTGCAAATGTGTCTATTTGATCATTTCTAGTTTTTGGATTCAGTAATATCGTGTAATATGTTTTTAAACTGTCAAAAAATATCAGCTTTTTACAACTCCTCTTTAGAACTTTACAGAACAAACAATAGCGCTATTGGCAATTTTTAAACATATTATGAAATAAATCAAAATATTACAAAAACAACTAGTTTTAAGTGTATTATATAAAAACGTTATAGAAACTTGCCCAAAAAATAAAAATAAAACAGAAAATAGAGAACACAGAACACATTTAAAATATATTATGTTATATGCGCCTCAGTTTTTGGAACACTCTGTATACTAAAAATAATTTTAAATTGTATACTTTAACATTCTCTAAAACATCTGAATGTGTCATTTTCTCATAATTTTGAAAGTAATTGAAATATTTAACTTTACGCTTTATCGTTGACTCTATATTGGCCGGATATTTTATAAAAAGACTGAAATGGAAACTTCCAATATAAAACCTGATATAGAGCTTTTTTGGAACCATGGAATAAACATTTTTCCCCATGCATTAATAATACTTTAGCAAAATTGAGTCAGTACACTTACAGTACGTTTATTATCTTTATTTTATTAGGTACTCACGTGTTTCCAGGATTCACTCCATGGTATCAGAACAAAACTTACACTAACCTAAAAATAGAGAGACACAATTAAAAAAAAATATGTACCGTAAAATGGGGTGAATAGAAACATAGGGGTGAATAGAAACAAAATTTCTGAAAAAAATCAAATCACGATTAAAAATATTCAAAGTAAAAAGAGTCGACATATCTAATTTTTCTATTATTTTATCATAAACAATTTTATTATTTATCATAAACAAATTTATTGTAAAAAAAAATTTTGAACGTATAAGTATTCAAATTTTAAACGTTTCAATTAATAAATAACGTAAATCACTTTTAAATTAAATTTAAGAAAAAAAAAATCAAAATTAATAAAACGTAAATCACTTATGAACAAATCATTATTTTAATTTCAAATTTATATTTCGAAGTTATATTACAAGTTATTTACTGTTGTCTTAACAGAGTATATCAAGACAAATGCGAAACTTTAAGGGGTGTATTCTTTGTTATTTGTCAACATTTTTAAAATAAGCTGAAGAGGTTGAAATAAACTATTTCTAATATTCGTTAATTTGACAAAAAACTGGAGCAACGGTATGGAAAAAATGGTTAGATTTGTATATTTAGAACGTTTTTATGACTTGCAATTTTTCCATTAAATTCATTATTTGAAGTTAAAAAAAAATGTAAATCATTATGTATTGGGACCAAAAAAATATTTTAGCAAAGAAGCTGTTCGCCTTAAAAACAGTTTTATTTTCTACTACTGTAAAATATTTTTACAAACGACATATAAAGATAATTGATTGACAAACATGTTTTAAGCTACCCTTCCTAAATCTTCCTTAAAATAAAAAGATTAACAGATGGGAATACATATTATACCGCATGATCGAAAAAAAAACGGCGTCCAGTTGGCTGGGAAATGGCAATCGATGACATTTCCCATATAAATTTACATTTAAAATGACAGCGATCTTCATTTCATAGCCATCGCTGACGCCGTTTTTTCGATCATATGGTATATCAAATAAAGTATTATTAGAAAAGCTCACTAGATTGTTTTCTAGTAAAAAAGACCTTATTTTGTCACAACAGGTGACATTTTTTTGTTTTAAATCAAGTAGGTTTTAAAAAAACTACAATAGGTAAAAAAGTTTCTAAACAAATAGAATATCCAAATTAATTTATTTCCAATGACAATAATGTGTAAGTTTGTAATTAAAGTTAGTTAATAAGAATAATAGGTGTAGTATATTTCAACATCATTCACTGGTTTTAAAAACATCAAAAAATATGCATGTGTTTTCATAGTATAAATATGAATTGTTCCTTACGTTAGTTCTTATTGATATAAAAGCAAAAAAGTATAAAAATTAAAAGCTGCAATTTTATTAAAAATATGTTATTCTAACACATATTTTTTTAACTGTAATGTTCTAAATTGATCAAAATATAAATGTTATTTTTTTCCTAGGAAAAATAAAACTTCATAACTTAATTTTCATAAATAAATTTATTTCTATTAAATTTTATAGAGCAATTTGTATTACAGTTTTATTTCACATATTTTGTAATACTGCTTCGGTGCAGTGCCCCATTGCTATCTGTGAGTTCATTTAAATTATGACGACATTACTGATCTAGAAGATAAAAATGTACCTAAGTACCTTAATATTATAATCAAAAATGGCTAATTTTGTAAATTATTACCTATAATGGTTAGATGAGTTATGAATGTAAACTTTTTATGCTGGTTTCTTGAAGTTAGGTGATATTAATTATCTTCGCATCATCATGGGCTCTAATCAACTGTAGAGTATTCGTCAATCAACCTGAAATATGTAATATTATTTACTTTATATTTACGAAAAATTATCATTTTCTTTTTATGAAAATTTTGAGTTTAAATTTAAATGTGATTAGAATAAATATACATCAGTATTTAACATTTTATCATAGGTAATATTCTATATATTACCTGTGATTTTATGCTAAAATGTTTAGTTTTGTGAAAATATTGCTTACCTATAATATTTAAACGAGTTCCTGAATGTACAATTTGTTTATCACGATGTCAAGTTCTAAATCTTGTATTGGTTGTCTAAAACTGTTTGATTTTGCTTAGTTATTTTGTATCCTATATTTTATTAAACAAACTCAAAATAATGTAAATCATTAAAGTTATTATTATCACTTATCATTATCAGTCATTATGTAGTTATTTGTTCATTTGTTGCTCTGTTTGTTATTGTTTGTTTTCAAAGATCATTTTTGAGGTTAATGTCATATGAAACTTTTCGTAATTAGGCAACTGGTAAATGACGTGTGACAATAAATTAATAAAATAATAATGAACGTATTAAGTTAAATATTTATATATTAATTTAACATATCTATTTCATGTTTATAAATTACATAATTTTTAATTTGGTATACCTTTAATTTTATATATTCATAATGAAATGAAAAATATTTCGATATAACGTTTGGCAACCACGCAACTGAAGTGCAAGCGACATCTGTGCAAGAGAAGCAAAACCTCCCAAAAAAGTGAGAAAAGAAATCTAAAAATTTCAGATTATTCAAATGTCACTCCAATATTTTTCCAAATTGGAGTGAAATTAGGGTGACAATTTTTAACACGTAAGGAGCCATCTGGATTATGTGTTGTAATACACAATAAAATGTAAAAACTATATTTTTATCTGTGGCAGCACTGTTTCTGTCAATCAGCTGATCAATAAATGTGAGATCGATTTATCACCTATTTTGTATGGCGCGAAAACTTTATAAATAAAATATTTATTTTTAAAGTAATACTTAAGCTAGTACATGTAAGTTGTTATATTATATGTATTGTTAATTATTGCTAAACCTACTTAAATATGTAATAATTATCTGTTTCTAATCACCTTGTTGGAAATAGAATAGATAAAAACCTTAACATCAATGTGTGTGTTTCTATTCTCCCGAATAGCAGGTGAATAGAAACACAAAAGTTATTTTTATTTAATATTTATATGCATATTTTTCAAAAATCAAATTATATGTATACGCAAAGAACAAACAAAGACCCATGTTTTAAAATATTCGGGAACATAATACCACATTTTTATCAACCGGTATATCGCTAATAGCCTACGAAACTGTTTCTATTCATCCCATTTTACGGTACCCATGAATTTAGCAATTTTTTTGGCAGAAAGTCCTATGCTTATAGAACAACAGTTTAAAAGAAAAAAATCCTTGGACACTTTTGAACCAAAAAAAAATCATGTAAAAGTGTCTAAAATGCTAACCAATCTAATAATATTTTTACAAAATCACAGTTAATTATTAAAATATAAAAACCACAGCTTAACACCCTCCACAAAGAAAAGTTAACCAAAGCAACCCAAATTCTAACCAATCTAATAATATTTTTGCAAAAATCACAGTTAGTTATTAAAATATAAAAGAAAACTGCATGATCCAATGTTTTTTTGGGTAACAGTTTACAAAACGGTTTTCCGCTATTTTAATAATATAAGAAATTTTATGCATACAGACACTTTCAAATGATTGTAGAGATTACGAACCTACCTGCGGAGCTTCAAAAAACGGTGTTTTTTCTTAATTTTTCAGTTTAGAAGCTTACGGGACCTGGGAGCGAATAGGGGTGCTGGGTGGGGTAAAACCACTGTGAGAATGATAATAGCTCCCATAGTGTAACCATAAAAAGGCGGATAAACCACTTTTATCAACGAAAAATGCAAAAAGAGAAGTATTTATTCACTGTTTCGATGTTTTAATATGAAATCCGTCGAGCGCTTCGCCTTCGCCTATGAATCAGCTGCTGCTGTTTGCGTTCCGAATGTTCCGATCGAATGCAACGTTGCCACCTCCACATAAAAATCGTAAATCCGCAGAATCAATTGCATACAATACACACTATTTTACCTTGAGCGACTTTTTTATATATAAGTTATAGACTCTTAAAACCATGCGTATAAAGCAAAAACTTACCTGCGGAAACAAGAAAATCTCCTTCGTTTTGTCCATTTTCGACAAAAAATTTTACAGGTTCTGGGAATGACTAGGGGTAGTGGGTGGATAGAAAGGGAATTGAAAAACAGAGTATTCCTCATAATAGTAGTCACTGTAGCACATAAATGGAAAAAGAACACATCTGTCACTTTTTAACACAGTAAATCGTTCGTAGAATGGTTATTGCGTTGGCAAATGAATGTAGAAGAAATAAAATTGCATTTAAAGAAGAAAAACGAAAGGAATTATTAGAATAATAGGAAAATATAATTAAACTTGGGGTGGATACAATTTAGCGATTTGAAGAAAGATTTGATGTATATCACAATTATCTTGATTGGCATTTTTGAATAAGAATTCAGCTAAATATCCAATAAAGTGGTGTTGCTTTCGACCATATCTGGGAATTGCACCGCGGACGTTCCTCCAAATTCTTTCAATATTCTGTGTATGAATATTAGAATCATTAGGATCGACAAAATGCAAAGAATGATTGACGGCCAAATGATTAAACCCTTCACGTTCCAAATTATCGTACGCTCTCCAACAGTCTGAAATAATGGTCGTTCCAGGCAAAATCCACTGTTTAATTACATTTAATAATGTTTGTGCAGTCCTGTCAGGAACAGGCACAAAAAACACTTTTCTTGATTCTCTGTCAATTCCACCAAACACCCATTGCCCTTCGATACTACGTCCTCTATTATATTTCCTCCTGCCGAATTTTGCTTCATCAATTTCTACGATTTTCCCTATTCCCCCAATTTTGTCCGAATGTTCAACCACCCACTGAACACATAATTCGCGGCAAAAAGAACTCCAATCTACAACTGTTTTCGAACTACAATGTAACTCCCTCATAATAAAGTTCTGTCTTGGAAATGGTAGTCTTAGCCACAACACCACAAAATAAACAATATCTTCCAAGGAAAGATGTGCCTTAGAAAACCAAGTGCCTTTCTTAGCACTTTTTTTGGTTTTACATTTACGGATCCGATTTTGGCGGCGATATGTCTTGGAACAAGTGTAAAACAAAGAATTAATATTAAGTTCAATAATATTGTCGCACGTAACACACGTCGAAAATCGACAAAGAACACCATGGTCCACTAAAAAGTCGATAAGTTGTCTTCGGTTCGAAGAAAGGTGCAAAAACTCTCGCACTGTAAAAGTACATGTCACACAAGGCATTTCCGAAAATTATTACTAAACGATTGACAAATAGAATATTATGCGTGAAACAGCATTCAACGTAAAAAAAACTCAACTGAACACATAGTCACAAAACATAGTAGTAAAAACCACAGATCCTCTTCTCGACCTTTGACACAGATCAATGAATAATATCTATTCTTATCAACTTAATATCACTATCGCTACCACATCCTAAATTCCTAAACAGCATTTTTTATTTCATTTAACTTAGGTAGGAATCTTAAAGTTATCTTACAAAGAAAGAAAACGCAGAAAAAAAATTTCAGAAAGAATGAAAACTTGGCAACAAAGCATAGAAATGTCAACACGTTAATCGTTATAAATACTGAGGGTATGACAAAAAAAGAAATATTTTATCCAATTCGTATTATGTATGTTTTTTTGAAATATTTAACATTATTTCCGTTGGAAAGTGGATAATTTCTGTGAAAAATGAATTATGAACTTGTATTGTATAGTAAAATTATAGGTATAAGTGTATGAGTCAATAAATATAAATAGAAGCGAAAACACGGCTCAGGGAAAATGCCGTTTTTAATAAAAATATGGATTTTTTCGTGTCTCCGCAGGTGGGTTCATATTCTTCATAATGAGTACAAAACAACTATATAATCAACGTCGACCACATTACAAAAATAGTGAAAAACCGTTTTGTAAACTATCACAGGAAGGTAATTATTTAGAAAACGGTTTTCGATTAAGTGCCCAATATTTACGAAAAAAAAAAAAAATTATCGTTTCTCCGCAGCTAGATTCATGTTCCCTACACACAATAGAACGTGTCTATGCAAAAAAAATCACGATTAGTGCTAAATTAGCAAAAAACCGTTTTGTAAATAATTACCTTTTTTTGATTTGAATCAGCCCTATTTACGTAAAGCTTTAATAAAAAACAAGAATAAGTGTAACATTCCGAGGTACTTATAGTTTACAAGAACCTATAATTAATTTTTTTTGCTAAACAAGATAAATAAATCTTTCTATAGTTAATTAAGTTTTTTCTGTTAGGCAAAATGCAAAAAATACTGTTCTTTACCTTAAATTAGGCTATTATCTAGACGAAAAGTTTCATTCTGTACCATACATAACATTCCTACAAGACAAAACATAAAATAAATTAACCTCGAAATTACATAAAATATTGACATTTAAGAGTCATTGATAATTTTTAGCAGTAATAGAAAAAAATCCGTGCAGTTTCTCTCAAACGAGATAGCAAGCGGCATTCCGTCTCCCCCGCTCTGTATCAAAGTTGTTGATGCTGTCCGCTGCGCGCAGAGATTCCATCGCGTTGCCATGAGACGCCATACCGACGCAAAACAAATACAATGACGCGTGGTCTTAAATATTAAAAAACTCGACCAGAAAATTATCAAAATTAGGTGTATAAATAAATATTTGTATAAACTCACCCCTTTAATAGACATTAGAAACTCCTAGGAAGGGTATTGTGTAAAGAAAAAACGCCACGCACGAGTATTTCCGCAAAAATAACTAGAAAGAAAAACGAAATATTTTTTGACAAGACTCCGACCTGGTTGCTTGTTCACGACTGGCAAAGTTATTGCGCCTTTTTGAGGTGTGCTGTGATGGATTGACAACCAATGAAGGAGTTTATTGTAATTATGATCTTAGAACAGACATATGTGATTGACGCGTTTTAGTTATTAACTGAAATTTTAATAAAAATATTATTGGTATTCTAGATAAATGTTTTTAGAATAAGTAATAAAAGGATGTTTTATGAAATAGATTATTGTATTATTCGACTTAATTATGTAATTTAATTATCATGATTGTAAAAAATCTTGGAAATAATGTAAAATAAGGTGCTTGGAGTTATACCACAGGTACTATTGAATTTTCTTTATTGAAAAAACTCACTATTTTCGGAATTTTGAATGTTTATTAGTTTAGAATGATTTGGAACTTTGCAAAAGATAGAAATATTTTGTAAAATTCAAATGTAGTTTTATATAAATTATATTGTAAAGCAGTAAGGAAAATTGTCTCATTTGCTGCAACTTTTAAGTAGACTAATCTTCAAATAATGATAAATTTACTCATGACTCTCAAAAAATGATAGTAATGAAATCGTTATTACGAGGTTGAAGATATATTTAAAAAAATAGACGTGAGGATACTTACACTGACAGTTGTCTGTCTTTTCAATTCACAAATAAATATTGTTTTCTGTCATTTTTTGGATGTTGTCTGTCGAAATCTTTCCTGGCTCGTTGGGTAGACTACACTGAACGATTTTATATTGAAAAAAAGTACCAAAATAAAAAAAAATAGAAATCAAATAGAGTTAGCACTATTTATTATTGAGAAATTATAAAAATATATTGTAATGTAATTGAGATGAGAAGATGAAAATGCAAGATATAACATTTTTTTCCCATTCTGACTGGCTTCTGTACTTACTTTCAGTGAATGTCATGCAGCAGCTTTGGTGGGAGTTACCGAATAGTACCGTATTGAAATAAAAAAAAAACGCCGTCCAGTTGGCTTGAAAATGACGATCGATGACATTACCCATATAAATGACAGCGATCTCCACTTCATAGCCATCTCTGACATTGTGCGTTGATATATTGCATTGAAATACCGTATGATCGAAAAAAAAGGCGTAAAAGATGTCCGGGGCATGACAATTAATGATAATTTTTACTAAAAATTGGCATAAAACATGTCAAAAATTACCACGATTTATAGAAATATTAAAAAAGGATAGAAACGTTTCCAGATACACAAATTTAATTCCAAAAAAATATCTTCTCCAATTTTAAACTAGATTATTTGAAATTCACTTTTACACAATATAAAAATAAATTACAACCTTCTTAAGGCCAACTAGCAGTAAGCGCCAAAAAATAAGGAATAGTACGAGCCAAGTAAATGACGTATATGCCTTTACCTCGCAAAAATTACCTTCGATTGTCATTTCCCAGCCATCTTTGACACCGTTTTTTTTGTCGTACGGCATTATGAGTTCGCACCTCTCATTCCTGTGGGTCGAAATAAAGAAGAGTATACGAGTAGACCTTGCCAAAATTATCATCGATGGTTGTTCCCCAGCCGTCTGTGACGCCGTTTTTTTTTCTATCGTATGGTATACTGTTTGAATATCAAATCATTTAGATTATTCTGGTATTATTTTCTCTATAGAACTATCAGAAATAGGTTTCTCCAACTTCGATAGTTTAGTTTTGATGATCTTTAAAAACATTATTGCAATTTTTTTACAAGTCTTCCAAAAACATTTCCCCTGAAAAAAGATCAACACAATTTTACTAAAATATAATAGGAGTAGGATGGATTTCTGTAATGTTTATCGTCATTATTAGTAATTTTTAGCCGACCATACCAACAGGTATGGTAGGCTATTAAGATCGACAAAAAAAGTGTTTTTTAATTTCACTCAAAATGAGTTATTTGGGTCATAAATGACCTAAATACAAAATATTTTCATGGTGTCTGTCTGTCTGTCTGTCCGTCTGTCTGTAACACGATAACTCAAAAACCGCTAAACCGATTTTAACCAAATTTGGCACAAAAATACTGTGGCACCGGAGAATCTGGCCATTAGTTTTTGGTGGGGGTGGGGTGTTGGTAAGGGGGTATGGGAGGGGGTTAAAAATTTAAAAAAATCGTAACTCCAAAATTACAGTAGCTAGCGAAACACGGTTTTCAATTTAAGATTAGGAATAATATTTGCAACAAAATCTGTAATAACACCAAAATCAGTCGAAGTCGCAGTTTTTGAGATAAAAAAAATGAGATATTGTTGAAAAAATTATAACTCAGAAACAAAACAGCTAGCAAAACGCGGTTTTCACTTTTATGTACGGAAATATATTTTAAACAAAATTTAAGATAATATCAAAGTATGTGTATTTTAGTTGTAATCGTAAGGCGTAAGGTGCCCTTTCTATTATAAGAAAATGTAGATTCGTTTGCTACTATAGTTAAAGATACATAACTGCATTTCAATATTAGATAAGATATAAACCATAAACGCAACTAATTCAAGAAGGACCGGTATTCAAGCTGGCCATTTCGTGTGAAATACGATTGACGGGACGTCCAGATAACCTATCAAGATTTAATTTAATAAACACCATTAAATAGGCTTCGAAACGTTCGCAGGAACTTTATTACGGTTCCGTCGCCATCTTTGGATTTTACGTTAATAATTCTCGAAGATTATCGAAAGAGTTACTATCCAAAGTAGGTTTATAACCACAACTAGATATCTGAAGATGGATTATCAGAGCCTTTTAATCTTTAAGATAGATAATGCATTATCGGCGAAGGCAATGCAGTTTTAATTTACTTTACTGTTTATGTTAAGTTTGAAAAGCTTTAATAGACATTATAAACGTTTAGAGTGAAGTAACTATTGCAATCAAGACTTTTAGGTCTTACTTTACATATTATATATAATGACCTTCTTAACTAGTTAAATCTATTAAACATATACCAGGTGTTTTTCAAAAACGTTTCACCCCTATAACTTTTTTATTTTTTTTAGGTATAAAAATGAGATTTGATATGTTAGTAATATGACATAAATGAGGACTGATTGACGTATTCAATAATTAGTTTCATTCGCTTTCTCTTTTATCGGAAATGACTACAACTTTTGATTTTTTTACTCTGATATTTTACTCTGAGGTTTTAACACAGCCATAGTTCTGTATGTTCACATTTAAAATGCAATTTTTTAACAGAAAATATCAAAGGTTGACGTATTTATAAAGGCACTCTAGATTGAAATTTAAAATGCTACTTTTTTAATTAAAAATGTCAAAAGTTGATGTATGAAAAGTCGTTGTATTGAGAATGTCATTTTCTATCAAATAAAGCAAAAAAAATATGGAGGGTACCATTTAAATATCAAAAGTTATAGTTATTTCCGGTGAAACAGGAAGTGACCGAAGTAATTACGTGAATCAATCCCGATTTATGTCCTATACTAACATACCAAATTTCGTTTTATTATCTACAAAACCCGGTATGTTTTATGGTAAAAATATAGTTGGTAGATTTTTATTACACTTTTTTTACACTTTGCAAACATAAAGCTATTTACGTGTTTTTCATATATATAACATTTTTCTTCTCTCTTGCTATCGGCCATATACAGGGTGTTTCAAAACATATGCGAAAAACTTCAGGGGGTGATTTCTTGTTCAAAATAAAGGGTAGTTTGCTTTATAAACGTTGGGTCAAAAGTCAACCATTAGGGAGATATCGCGGTACAAAGATGGCGGAAAAATAATGTTTTTATTTTTTATCTTGAAAACGAAAGAGATAGACTAACGAAATTTTTACGGAAGCATTACTGTTATGAAAACACACTTTCTGGTAATTTTTCACTTTTTAAAATGAGTGGAAGGGGTTGAAATAAAAATACCCCTATCATTCTTGTTAATGAAATTTAAAGAAAAATCTTATCAAACACATGCAAAAAAGTTAATTTTGATAGTTTAGTTTATTTATAAACTTTTTTTATCTCTTGTGTTTTTGATAAAACTCACCGATTTGAAATTAAAAAATAAAATGTAAAGCATTACATGTCAGGACAAAAAACATTTTTAGATAAAGAATCTAGTGCGCAGCTGTAATTTTTTTAGGAAAAAATCTAGTCGGCCGCTGTCACTTTTTAGGATGTTTCTAATATTGTTTTATTTGACATTTCCCTACTGCAATACGTTATTATCTAGATTATTATTATTATCATTATTATCACTAGATTCTTAATCAAAAAATATTTTTAGTCCTGACATGTAATGCTTTACATTTTATTTTTAATTTCAAATCGGTGACTTTTATAAAAAAATACAAGAGATAAAAAGTTTCTAAACAAACTAAACTATCCAAATTAATTTTTTTGCATGTGTTTGATAAGATTTTTCTTTAAATTTCGTTAACAAGAATGATAGGGGTAGTTTATTTCAACCCCTTCCACTCATTTTAAAAAGTGAAAAAATTACCAGAAAGTGTGTTTTCATAACAGTAATGCTTCCATAAAATTTCATTAGTCTATCTCTTTTCGTTTTCAAGATAAAAAATAAAAACATTATTTTTCCGCCATCTTTGTACCGCGATATCTCCCTAATGGTTGACTTTTGACCCAACGTTTATGAAGCAAACTACCCTTTATTTTGAACAAGGAATCACCTCCTGAAGTTTTTCGCATTTGTTTTGAAACACCCTGTATAGAGGTACAGGGTGGGTCAAATTCGACGCTTTTAAATGGAAACACCCTTTTCTATAGGAGATAGCAAAAACTAATATCGGTGTCTGGAGCTCAATTTTTGTCAAAAACATGATGGTGAAAACCGCATATCGATATCTGTTGCCGTTTCGGAGTTACGGGGTGTTTTTTAAAAATATGCATTTTTAACAAATCGCTGTAACTTTTTATTTAAGGCTTTTGATACGGTGGACCATAAAGAGCTACTGAAAACTTTGGAATGTGTTGGTTTTCGAGGGAAACCTTTAAGTCTTATGGAGAGTTTTTTAGCCGACAGAACACAAATAGTGAAAATAGAAAATGAATTTAGTAAACCTAGCATAGTTAAATATGGAGTCCCACAGGGTACTGTTTTAGGGCCTATTTTATTCAATATTTATATAAACAACTTATTTCATTTATCTTCTCATGGGAACATAATTGGGTTTGCCGACGATACTGCCATATTTTATAGCGACAAAAATTGGGATAATCTCAGAACAAAAGTAGAAAATGACCTACCACGCATTATTCATTTTCTAAGCAAAAAACGAATGACAGTAAATTTTGACAAAACCTGCTTTATACCATTCGGCATTTATAAAGACAGTCTTCCACTTTTTGAAAATTTAGAGGTAAAAAACACATGTCAATGTGTGAATTACACGATAAGAAGAGCAGTGAAAGTTAAGTATCTGGGTATTTTTATCGACAGTCACTTACGTTGGGATCATCAAATTACTTATATATGCCAAAAATAAGAAATTTATTAGCCATTTTAAACACCTAAAAAATATTCTAAACATGAAAGATCTCCAGATATTGTACCATGCCTTGGTTGAATCGCATCTGACATATGGAATAGTGGCTTGGGGTGGAGCCAGTAACACACACATACATAGACTACAGGTTCTACAAAAATGGATCTTAAAAATAATTCATGCTAGAGTGAGAACGTACCCAACAGAGACACTATTCAGGGAATCCAGTGTTCTGGATATTAAACAGCTCTTCTGTCGTGATTTACTTATCACACAGTACACTCATAGAGCAAGATTATCTCAAAGGAATCATCCCTATGAGACACGCAATAAAAAAAATGTCCAGTTGCCTAAACCAGTAAGAACACATACACAACATAGCTTCTATTACCTTGGACCAAAATTATATAATATGATACCATTGGAGCTTAGAACTACATCCTCTATATATGTTTTTAAAAAACAAATCCGTTTGTGGGTAATTATGAAGGGCAGATCGTTTGCTGATACTGTTATCAATTCAAGGATTTATACAGTGAGATGAAATACTAAGTAATTCTTTTCTTTTTGTTTTAGTTGGGTTAGGTTGTATCTAAGGGTCTGATTATTCCTTGTTAATATTGTTTATACTCTGTTTATGTTTTTAATTTAGATAATATTTATACGAACAAGTCTTTGATTTTATAACGTATACTATTTATTTATTTATATGTATTTATATGTATTTATGAATAAATTATTATTATTATATTATTATTATTTTTGCTATGGAAAATTTTGTATTTTTATGAAAACATTTCCAAAGCACCTTTTTACGTAGAATTTAATGGTTTAAGTATATATTTTTTTAAATTAGTAATTTAAGAATTATCAACAGAAAATTTGATTATTTATATGGGACACCCTGTATATTTTTAATTTATTGAAAAGAATTTAAAATTACCTTTTCAAAAATATAACACACTTGATATTTTGCTCGATTCCTCTTCGAGATATTAGAGTATATAAAAATTCGCCCGCTTTATAAATAAGTAGGCTTTGAACGGCACCGGCTGTAATGCAAAAAAATTCTAGCTGTGAGCATCAGTTAAAACGAAAATGATATTTGCTATGAGAGATGCAGAATTTTATAACAATTTAAAATATATTTAACCAACATCAACACATTTAAACTATATCTAATAAAAATAAAAATAAATGGCAAACCAAGACATGAGATTTTGCTAAAGGTTTTCGACATATCGACCGTCTTCTGTTATGGACAGACGGGTCAGTTTTTGAACATTTCTCGCGGAATACATTAACTCAGTGGGGGTGAAAGATACCCTCTCATAACTGCTAAGTATTTCTAATTCTTGTCTAAATTATACCGAAGAATAAGGAACCTTTATTTTTCGGCAAATATATCCATAGGATTAAATCCATAAGCACTAAGTCAGGCGGTCTCGACGGCCAATGGCTGGGATCTTGGTTAGCTATTCAATTATTCTTGAAATTGGCTGCAAAAATTTGCTGATAACTTCAGCGTTCAGAGGCGGTGCGTCGTCTTGCTGGAAAAATATGTTTTCGAGTTCCATTAAGGGCATATCATCAATAAGGGATCCAAAGCCTACTAGTTAAAAGTGGTGAACTTTTAATAATTCTGTATTTCGAAGGGGATTATAATAAAATATCAAGTGTGCTATATTTTTGGAAAGGTAATTTTAAATTCTTTTCAGTTAATTAAAAATATAGAGGGTGTCCCTAATAAAAAATCAATTTTTTTGTTGATAACTCTTAAATTATTAATTTTAAAAAAAATATACATAAACCATTAAATTTTACGTAAAAAGGTGCTTTGGAAATGTTTTCATAGAAATACAAAATTTTCCATAGCAAAAAAGTTACAGCGATTTATTAAAAATGCACATTTTTGAAAAACACCCCGTAACTCCGAAACGGTAACAGATATTGATGTGCGGTTTTCATCATCATGTTTTTGATGAAAATTGAGCTCCAGACACCGATATTAGTTTTCGTCTATTTCCTATAGAAAAGGGTGTTTCCATTTAAAAGCGTCGAATTTGACCCACCCTGTACACAGTCTAAATCCTGAAATGTATGGTCTTGGTTTAGCAAATTTGTGTTCAAATAGAAAGCCATTTAGAAATTTGTCTCCAAGCATTCTCAACCTAGCTGCTTCTTACTAAAAGAGATCCTTTGATTTTCGAGGGCTTTGTTTTCCTGATGATATTCTCAGAATACTGCAGTAACTGTAATTCAGTGCAATTGCATTTAAATGCATAGTCAGTTTATTTTTTCCCAGGAACACGTCTCTGATTATTTTTCATAAAAAAAATATAAATTTTGTATTTTTCGAAAAAAAAATTTTAAAATTTTTAAAGTTTCATTTAAGACATATCTTGATAATTCAGCAGACCTAGGTAGTAGAACAAGTGGTTCTGAAAATTTAAGCAAAAAATAATTTCTTTTAATTTTCAAAGTGAAATCGCTGGACTATTTTGCACTTATTTGAAAAACGGCAAAGAGAAAATATATTTCTTTTAATCTAATCTAATCTAAGACTCATCCAATACTATTTAACAGATCAATAAAGATTGTTTAGGTATAGATATAAATATGTGCATGTATGAATTATATATAATTCAAGTAATTATAGTAAAATTTTATTCCAATCTTACTCTACAGCATATGCCGATCTGGTCATCGAAACTGCGTGGCCTGGATTTTAACGTGTAAGACAGTGATGTAGACAGCTTAAATGAAAAATGAAATGTATCAAAAAGAGATAAAAGATAGGTTTATGTATTTCTTCAAATGATTGCATCAAAATTTCAAACCGCACAAGTAGGTGATTGCGAAAAATGTTAATTTTACTACAGCTGTAACATATTCTTAAACAACTAACAGAACAAGTCTAACAGAAATGAACATTATTGAGTAGCTTAGATACTATATTAGCTTCGTTTATTATTTTATTTCCCGACGACACTGTATGTCGCTTTTTATTTTGTCTCTCTCTCTCTCTGTCAACTGGTCGTATATCTACCCTATCTCTGTCGTATGCATTAAAGTACAGCCGACGGAAATAAAGTGACCAGAGCTAGTATAACTGCGACATAACTTAATATTGTATCAAAGAAGACAGTTATAGTATATGAAATATCAACGCTTATTTTATAATTACACAAAGTTTTTTTCCTTGTTACTATTAAATTTTAATATCTCCATAGTTTAGAGCTGAAATTAATTTTAGTTCTGTTATAAATAACCTTAATTTGTGGCGACCACTGTGTTTAATAAATAGAAGGGAAATTGAGAATGGTATTTCGAAGAGACCACACACATTGCGTTCCGAGTATGAATGAGAGAAAGACTAAACATCATACGATTTCTTGAAAATTATATCCAGTCCATCGACTTTTAAGGTATTATGGTTATTTTTTTAATATCCCATATTAAATATGCGACTTTTTACTTAGTCTTGGAACACCATGAAAGTAATTCCACTTTATAGGCCCTCTAGATATATGTTTAGTGTTCTCAAGAGATATATGTGTATAATAAAGCCATTTATTGCTTACTTACATTTATGTTTATTGCTATTTTCTGGTATTTACATTGCGATTTACTATTTGCGAATATAAAATCATACTTTTGAATGATTGAAATAGAGGGGCAATGGCCCAGCTACGATCACTGAAGTTAAAACAAGAGTGTCAGATTCCGAGTTTCTCTACTTACCGCTCTGGTTAGATATGGTAGTTAGATTGAGTGAATAGCGTATACTAGATCTCGCCACCTATATAAATAAAGACATAGTAAAAGAATAGAGTGGATACAACAAAAAACCTAGGTAATAGATGTCATCCGCAGATTCAAGTCCCTCAAATGGCAATGGGCAGGACACCTGGCAAGAAGACCGGATGACAGATGGACCACAAAAATTACAGCATGGTACCCAAAAGGAATTAAGAGATCTAGAAGAGAACCGAACTTGAGATGGGACCATGATATTAGGAATTTAGCAAGGATAATTTGGGCCCGCATAGCCAACAATAGACAACAATGGGCTCAACTACAAAAAGAGTATGTAAGGGAGAATAATTGGAAATGGTTGAATAAGCTGAAAATTATGATGTTGATGATGATAATTGTCGATTTGATTGATTATTAATAAAGTTACTCTAAAATATTCTATATTTCATGCATATAACACCAAAAAATACACTTTGACAATTAAGTTCTTTAAGTCCAATTTCTCTTTCTCCGAGTTTCTAATTTCCAAATATTATTCAGTAACTTTTTTTCCATAAAATAAGCTGGACAACATACTTACATTCTACGTAAAAAAGTTACATAAACAAAATAACCTTCAACTCTTATAATGTATATTTATGCCTCTATTCCCTGATTCCTATACTATGTAGGAATCAACCTAAAGTCTGAGCGACTAGAGAATGGACGATTTCAACAGTCATCATCGAAAAATGGTCGGAAAAGATAATTTACTTTTGAATTAACATGGCAAAGAATATCTGTCACTATCACATAATTTTCATTGGCCAGATTATAAGCATAATCCTTCGAATAGCATGTTGGGATTCATTTGTCATACAAAATCATAAAATTCCACAATCTTTTGCAAACTTTATTAAAATTTGCTGATTATCTGATGATTAATAAATTATACCAAACATAAAACACGTTATTCATCAAATCGTTAGTTTATTTCATCTCTAAGAACTCCTTGAACTTCACTTTTTGTTACAAAAAAAAAATAGATTAAGACAACAGACACCCATTATAGTATTAAAAAAACCGACGTTATTACATGAGGAAAATAGTCTCCAACTTTCGAATCTGATTTTTTTACACGTGTTCGTGGCAAGAGATGCATTATAGTAATTGTGATTTAATCTTAGTAGTTTCGTTCTTCTTCATTTTTGTTGGTAAATATACGATGTATATACAAGGCTCGCCTTGACTTGGCCATTGACCTGCATGAATCTTCTTTATTCTTCGCATTATCAATCATCGGATCTTCAAGATGGAGCACAGCGTCGACGAACAAAAGAATTGCGGGAAAATATTTGTATTTTTAAGTAGAGGATTGTGTATTTATTAAAATATAAACGTGGGTAGTGATATAATACACTTTACATTTTTTGTTATTAAAGGAAAAAAATACCTAATTTACATATAAATGGTACATATATGTATACGAGGATGATTTATTTTTTTATAGATAAGGCAATCTTGTGAGAGTCTACTCCATATTATGTATAGTTCATATCAAATAAACTTTTAGTCACGTGATTAAGCTTGACCGGCACAGCGTTGCCCAATTTTACATATTTTCTTTTAATCAAAATATTTTGGGAAACAAAAATAAATTAATATTAAATATACAGGGTAGCGCACCTCATTCGCCTCGATTGATTATACGAAAAGGGAAAGATGTAGAAACAAAATATTTTATGGGTATATGAGGGGACGTAATATGCACAATTTAAAATTATTTTGAAATGTACAGGGTTGTTTCAGAACTAAGATCCATACCAAAGTTATATTTTTTTCTTATGGAACACCCGGTATTTTATTTCATTTTTGGATTCTTGGACCCAAAAAAAGGTATTTATTATAAAGGTTAAATATGTTTAAAATCTTTGGTTTTTGAGATATTGAAAGATATTTAAATTTGCATGCTACAATAGAATAGATTATTAACACCCTGTACATTACTTTTCAGAATTAGTTCTTGTGCTGAGTTTAAAGGTAGAGATATAAACTTTACAGAAAAATGTTATTCCTTCCTTAAATATATACAGGGGTATCAAAAATTGCTAGTCTATTTTAAATATTTATTTTACATAAAAACTTCGTTATTTCAAATGCAACACTATGTATTTTTTTAAATAAGTCGAAGCAGATTTAAATGCTCTTTCAAACTATATTAGGGTTTCCTATACCTATCTGGCTCAGATTTTGAATAAAAAGCGATTTTTCAATAAAATTGTAATCAAGATGGCTAGTGTTGTCATGGCATATTTCTAGTGACAGTAGCGATTTTCAAAATCGAAATTAGTTTATGGACTTATTTAAATTTATACCAGTTTATTTTTATTTACTTTACCTACAATATTTTATTAAATAATATTTATTAAATATGTGTTTATTATTCTATCAAGAAAAACGAAGAAGTAGTCTTTAAATTATTTTACGATGACTTGTAGATACATGAATTTTCTATAAAAGAGCCAATTACGGCAAATTCATTTTCTTCACTTCCAACGACAGGTTTCTGCCTAATAGGTTTTTTTATAAAAAACACTACCATCAGGCGAAATAGGGTAAGAAGTTTTTCAAAGAAACTCTTATCAGGAAGATTCCTATTTGGATATCTTTGAGCATAAGCCCTTGAGGCCAAGAAGCAATTTTCCTCACAAAATAATATCACTAGTAACACATCTGTTCGTTCTGCCAGCAGATACTGCTTTATTTTTCTTGATAAAATAATGAATATTTACTTATTAAACTATCGTAGGTAAATTTAAGTAAACTGTTATAAATTATAAATAATAATGTCCATAAACTAATGTTGACTTTGAAAATAGTTACTAACTGTCACTAGAAAATTGCCATGGCGACACCAGCCATCTTGATTACAATTTTATTTAAAAATCGCTTATTATTCAAAATCTGAGCTAGATAGATATAGGAAACCCTAATATAGTTTGAAAGAGCATTTGAATCTGCTTCGATTTATTTAAAAAATACAGGGTGTTACATTTGAAATAACAAAGTTTTTATATAAAATATTAATTAGAATAGAAAAAAAAAAAGATCTTAAAATAGATCAGCAACTTTTGATAGCCCTGTATAAATTTAAGGAACCAATACCATTTTTCAGTAAAGTTTATTTCTCTACCTTTAAACTCAGCATAAGAATTAATTATGAAAAGTAATGTACAGGGTGTTAATAGTCTATCCTATTGTAGCATGTAAATTTAAATATCTTTAAATATCTCAAAAACTAAAGATTTTAAACATATTTAACCCTTATAATAAATGCCTTTTTTTGGGCCCAAGAATCCAAAAATAAAATACCGGGTGTTCCATAAGAAAAAATATAACTTTGGTATGGATCTTTGTTCTGAAACACCCTGTATATTTCAAAATAATTTTAAACTGTGCACGTCTATTCCTAAACACATATATTCCTAAAATATTTTGTTTCTACATCTTTCCGTTTTCGTATAATCAACCGAGGTGAATGAGGTGCGCCACCCTGTATAAACAGTTATTATTTACATCAACAAAACTCACCTCCTTAACAGGACTTAAGGGACATAAAGGGCCATCACTACCGCTGACCCGTTCAAATATTCTACTAAGGTTGCAATGTTTTTTTTGCAACCGCTATTAAGCTATCTTGTACACTTCTCACTAAAAGAGGTTCTAAAAAGAACAATCTTCGTCTGCAAGGTCTGCTAGTAAAAATGTTTAAGCTTAAAGCTCGGATTAAAGTATAATGACAATGTTAGGAAATAAATAAATTAATATGGCAACTTGACATTTTTTACAGTAGAATTACCACCTGAATCCCCAGCGGGAAATTTAAATTCCAGTTAGCCGATTGTGTCAATGGTTGGCAACAATGAATTTAAAAATCGCGCCCTCGATTGCCTAACTAAAAATTTAATTGGTTAGGTTAGTTATCACTTATAATTGTAATATACTGACGTGGATACGTAAATAACTAAAAAAACTGTCCGAAATATATCAACGGATAGACTATTATCTTATTTTTTTATTGCATGCGCGGTACTGCTACTCGATCTATCTTTGTCCATGAACTATCGTCCACACTCCGAATTTGAATATTAATTGTAAAGATTTATACCGATTTGCGATTGATGCGATTGGATTGATTGGAAATACGTTAATTTTTAATGTGCATGCACCAAATAAGGTCCTCGGGAAGGACAGATCTGTTGAACATTTTATAATTGCAATAAAGAAGGAATGAAAATGGCATGTCGCGATGATGCTAATATTTTTAATGCCCTTTCTAATGATAATCTTATGACGTTGATATATCTACGTAAGTATACAGGGTGAGTCTTAAATAAGTGCAAATATTTTCAGGGCGTATTGGCGTATAGTTAGTTCTCAATAAAAGAAACATATTTTCTTTTTACCTTTTTTCAAATAACTCCAAAATAACGAAGTTATTTTACTCTGAAAATTTAAGAAAAAAATTATGGTTTGGTTAAATTTTGAGAACCACTAGATCTTTTCTGGTGTTTCTTTCTTGTAATTTTAATCTACTACCTATGTAGCCATATTATGAAGATATGCTATTTAATTTAAAATTAAAAAGTCTCAATTTTTTTTCAAAAAATTCCAAATTTAAAAAAGATAATTTCGGAAGAACCCTCATAGACGTGATTCTGGCGTCGAAATAATATATCCCTAAAGTAATAATATGACCCTTAAAAAAATTTGCGCTTATTTAACACTCGCCCTGTATTTTATGATCTAGGGAAATATCAGTTTTTGGGGTTCCTGTATGTATGTATACAGGGTGCTACAAATTCGAGGTACGAGCATTGGTATCTCGGTAACCGTAATAGATATGAAGATGGTTAAATTGGGGCAAAGTTGGGATGTTCACCAAAATGCCATCAAGTTTTGGAAATTTCAAGGATTGCTGAGTTTTTTGGTAAAAACGGATTTTTTTGAAAATCAATTTTATTTTTTCCTGTCTTTAGTTTTTAGAAAATCAAAAAACGAATTATACATTCTCATAACCACTTTATTAGGGCTATCTGGTAGTATTTTTACATTTTCAAATTAGCTGATAATTTGTGAGATACAGAGGCTGATTTATTTTTTTTAAATACGGACCTGCATTTTTTATTTCAGATTTTGAAAGAACTCGGGTTTTCTGAGTACAATGATATGCCACACTTTATACTTTTTTTGTTTCGGACATTTGAACACAAAATTTATTTAAACTAATTTCTCTGTATTTTTAAATATTTAAATTATTCATCGTTACAATATTGATAAGCCTTCAAACTTAACTATGACGTGGGGTAAAACATTGAATACGAAAAATCAAATTCAATAAAAAAATAATTGCATTACTTGACGTCATTTGTAAAAGTGAAATCAATATTTTTCGACGTTTACAATAAAGAGTACAAAATGCATTCGGAAGTATAAGAAGAAGATATGTTCAAAGAGCTATAAATAAAATTGAAAGAATAATAAATTTGTGCAATAGGCAAGGTGGTAACCCTTTCGAACATGTAGAGCATTAGAAAATAGTTTGTAGAAGGTGATTTATTTATAATAACTACGATTAATATTATGCATATTGTTAGATCGTACACTGAGAATTTCAAATTCAGAATAAAAAAAAGTTAAAAATAATATCTTTAAATTGCTGAGCTGGATATTATTTATTTGAATCTTTCAATTGGCTCGATTTTCCTTATTCAATTTTAATTAGCGCTGATCAATATTGTTGCAATGAATATTATCAGATAAAATATTTTAAGAAACCAGGGTCGGACTTGAAAATATATTAAATAATAATTAAATAGTTTTGTTGTTAAGGTACCCAAAACAAAAAAAAGTATAAAGTGTGGCATATCATTGTACTCAGGAGACCGAGTTCTTTGAAAAACTGAAATAAAAAATGCAGGTCCGTATTTAAAAAAACGAAGTCGGCCTCTGATGTATCTCACAAATTATCAGCTAATTTGAAAATCTAAAAATACTGTCAGATAGCCCTAATAAAGTGGCTATGAGAATGTGCAATTAGTTTTTTGATTTTCTAAAACGATAGGAAAAAATAAAATTGATTTTCAAAAAAATTTGTTTTTTCCAAAAAACTCAGCGATCCTTGAAATTTTAAAAACTCTTTTGACAGCATCTTGGTGAACCTCCCAAGGCGCAACTTTGCCCCCATTTAACCATCTTCGTATCTATTACGGTTTCCGAGATACCAATGCTCGTACCTCGAATTTGTAGCACCCTGTATAATATAGTTTTAAATAATCCAGAAAACGCCTAAATTTAGAAACTTATTTAGATTTTATTTTTTATTACCAAGATTTGACTTCTATTAAAATAATATATTTTCCACGATTATTCAATGTTCCTATTTTCTTTTTACTCAGAAGCAGTTATAGTTTTATCAGTAAATGATAATTTCGTAATTAAAAAAAGTATGTCACGCTCGTGTCCCATTAACATGATAGTTTTAAATATAATTACAAACATTCTCATACCAACAATTTAAACATTTAGCACTGAACTTTTCTTATACTTAAAGGTGTAAATTATCTTTATGTTTGTTCAAAACCCAAAAACACTTACAGTTTTATTAAAGTGTCTGAAGTTTCGTCTGAAACTAAACCCTAGTATTGATCCCGGATTGAAATTTTTCATCCAATTTGCAGTAAAACTTCAATTTCGCGAAACTTTTTAACTGCTTTCCCGCAACTCCGTCGAACTTTCCGAATTATTCATTGTATTTAATTAGGCAAAAATAATAAATCCCCGAAATAAAAATGAGTTCGGCTGATTTATAATGTTCATATAATTCTTCTTTATTTTTCATACAAAGTTATGGGCCATATTTCTTCGCTGCCAAATAAATTACGTACAACGAGTATTCAGCTCAACTCTATTAAAGTTAGTTCGGGGGGTCGCCGCCCGATGGAGCCTCCGATCGAGGCGGGGGGCGGAGGGGAATCCCTCCGCCTATCGACGTACGTGCTTTTGGCAGAGAAATTCCAGAAAATCTTTCTTTATGCCACTTAAATGGAAAATATTTCATAAAAATATACTTTTATGCAAGCAATTTAGAATTCCGAAATGAGGAAGAAAAATTTATGAAGGATGAAAGGAATAACGTGATTTATTTTGAATAGATAGCGGAATGAATAGTTATTATAATAACCTGGAATATTGAAATGTATGAATAGAACATCAATTTTTATAACTTAAAACGATTTTCATCCAAATGGTAGTATAGATATGACAGAAAATTCCAATAATTCTAATTTAACAAATATGATAAGCTGACAAATTTGGTGATAAATATTTATACATATAATATTTTTTTGTTAATAAGATATAAAATGTACAGGGTGGACCATTTTGGTTGTTTCTATAGGGTATCTAGGAAACCGTGAGAAATATTCAAATTTTGATACTGCAGTCTCGGGTTCTTTTTTTGAAAAAAATTACAATGGCTCAAACGGATCGTGGCTATCTTGATTGGTTTCGAAGCTACAGGGGGATTCTCAAATTTTGTACTTTTTGAACATGTTCGATAGTTTGTTTATTTCAGCAACCACGGAAAAATTAATTATACATTCTAAAGGCACTTTTCTGTGTAGAATGCAGTGGCGTAGTCAGACTTTTTTCGAAAAAAATATTTTTTGAGATATTAACTATACTTATGTTTTTTAAATAGAACCCCCTGTATATTTTTAAATTTTCTTATTCAGCTTGGCATGGGCTTCTCGAAAATATGCAACACTCTATATTTATTTTCACTATTAACCTCAACATTTTAAATTTTTCTTAAAATATCCACTTAGTGGATAGTAGGCCGCGCCGAGTAACAAAGTAAACGGTTATCATGGTGATCGGAACATACCTTTGATGGATGCTGGACATTTCATTTCAATAGATTGAAGTGTGTGTATTTTAAATAATAAAAAATGAGTAAATTTGAAAATTTTGAGAAATATAATATGTTAGAATGTTATATTGAGTCTAACAAACATAAACAAATGGCAGCTGATTTATATTTTGAGCGGTATCCAAAGAGCCGAGCAACCAAACCCAGCCATTTTTAAAAGGTTAGAAGATAGTTAATCAATTTTGGATCTTTTCAAAAACCGGGCCTGAAAAATTATCAGAAAGAAGATGAAGAAATAAGTGCAATTTAGTCCAAAATAACGTGTTATTCAAGAAAATTTAAAAAAAGATTGATTTATATATTTTTTAAAAAATAAAGAGAGCCACCGGATTTTTCATGAATTTGCATCCATTTTAGTGCCGTACCATAGAGTAAAGCCGCAACCATGGTAATATCAGAGATTAAAAAATGTACCATAGGAAAATTTGCGGTGAACATGCAGTCCTAAATTTTTTTCTAAAATATACAGCAGAATTTAAAAGAAAATGCACGATTTTCAACATCTTTTTTTTTTTGCGAAAAAACCTCATAGACGTTTTCCTGGGGTCGAAATATACGACCCCTGAAAATTTTTGCACTTATTTAAGACTCACCCTGTATAGCAAAATGCACAGATCCAAACAAATTAGTTTCAAAAAAAATAAAATCATAATCACAGTTTATGGCTTTCTATCTTTTAGAACGTCGATAGAATTCTCTATATCAGCTCGATTATAAATTAACTTTGGCAATCTATCGTCAAATTTAAAACATTTTCGTAATTAAAATTTATGGAGTAATAAAAAATAGACTAAAATGTTTTATGTTTGATTTCAGACTTTTCACACGCCTAGTTTCGGCGATGAAGAATTTGATATACCCAACATTAATCCTCAACAGCAGCAACATGCCCAACAAGCTCACAATGATCAACATTATCAACCACCTATGCAGGTAAGTTAAAAAGTAAATAATATAACCACATAATATAATATATAGTTAAGTCCACAGATTAAAGAATATTTAGAACTCATCTATGTATTATGACTTTGTCGAGGGGTAAACCGCAGAGGGAAAAGTGTACACCGTAATTCCTTTTGCTCATATAATTCCTCAGAATTCCTCGTAATTCCTTCGGAATTCTTTGGAATTCCTTGGTCTTCAAGGTCAAGGTCAATCAAGATTTTCCTTGGAATTCCTTGGTACGAACTCGGTAACTCTTTCAGTCTCAACCAGCGTTGCCACCTCCGTTTCGCAGTTCCGCAATGAATTTTGTCGTGATTTTTATATGTCCTAGATCTAACAATAAAAAGTACTATTACAAGATTTACGTTTTTTTAGTTAAATTTTAGGACTAATAGGGTATCATGAGGTGAAAATACTAGAAATATGTCGGCACTTACTTATTAAAATTAATTTTTCTCGGGATTTTTTTGAAAATTATAGGTCTTAGTTATATCTATAGGAAAGGAAATTAATAAAACTTCAGTTGAACGTCATAATACGATCACCAGTAAATTCCACAAGATTACGCATGGTGTCATTGATGAAGTGCACCTAAAGTTGTATTAATTTTCCTATTGTATATACCTCGGTATTATTCCGAGGAAATGAAAAAACAACTTTACACTTTCTGAGTATTGAATAAAAAAATCTTATGAGCGTTTCTTTAAAATGGCGAAATCAAGGAACGTTATAAGTAGATCTCTTGGGGGTGGTTCGGCCGTACTATTGGAATATATTTTAGATATATAATCGAGGGTACAATATTAAATTAAAAGAATATCTAACCTGTAGATATTTGATGTTGGGAAATTTTGGAAGCGATTCGAAAACGAAAAACGGATAGTAAAAAATCGCCTGCAAAACGTTTTTCGTTAAATTCGGTCCTACCTATTATAGTATTCATGGTCTACTTATGTTCGTTAATTTTGTATAAAGTTGCTTGTAATTCCTCTTAATTCCTGTGGAATTCCTCTAAATTCCTAAGGAATTCCTTGGTATTCATCGGAATTCTTCCGGAAATCATTGGAATTCCTAGTAATTCCTTGGAATTCCTCGTAATTCCTTGGAATTCCTGTAGAATTCCTTCATAGTGTACACCATAATTCCTCTGCGGTTTACCCCTCGGACTTTGTAATAGTTGACAATATGAAAATTAAATGTGACTTTTACGCAAGGAGGAATATTAGAAAACTGGCGAGACCGCGAAGGGGTTTCAATATGGCTGACTTGAATTCCGGTTTATCCGAGGAGTTCTTTTTTTAATATGTTAAAATTTAAAATAAAGTACACTGAATAATTTACTGAGTGTGTTGTACTTTGGGTCAATAAATGTTAATTATCAATAAAATTTATTAATTAAAAACTTTGGTTATTTTTCATGTGTCTTCTTAGTAATTGCAATCATGTACTTACGTATATATTTTATAAGTAGTCTACTTTGTACGTACTAAGTAGTCTACTAGATTTTTAATAATATCAATTATAAAATAAACAAAAGCAATATAAAACAGACAATATACAGAACAATATAAATAGAAAAGCACCACTAAGTCAAAAATTCAAATTTGTTAAGAGAAATGTCTAAAAAAACTGCAAATAAATACAGGGTCGTCTGAATTGCATTCCGGAAACTTCGACAACATATTCTCCAGATAAAAATAAGTAAAAAAGTTCGTATACATGTATGTCCTAAAATGCTTAGTTTCGGAAATACAAGGTGTAGAAGTTTCATTTTTATTTCGATTTTTTCCAAATAATTTATGAAGTAAACGTCAATATTTGGATAAAAATTGGTACCAGGGAGTTTTTTTAATATGAGAAATTTGATGTCAATATGACTCCTACTTGTAGAGGGCGCCACCTGCATATTTTTTAACTGGTTTGAAGTGTAATAACTTTTCGTCCGTACCTGTATAAAACTACTGGGTAAAAAAATATACATTTACGAAGTTTTTTACGTAAAAAATGTCTCTTGGTAAAAGTGAAACTTCTACACCCTGTATCTCCGAAACTAAGCATTTTATAGGACATCTATCTGCAGGATGTGCTGCTGAAGTTTCCGGAATACAGTTCGGACCACCCTGTATATATGTAAATGTGTAAATGAGTTATGTCATGGTTATGTCAATATGTAGGTATGTAGCATGACATGGCATTCTAGTACATGACATTAGTCTATGGTATGTAGTGAATAATGTAGTCCCTTGAATGTAGTCCCTCCTATCTTTAACGTATGAATATAAAATGATTCTTTTCTTGTTTTTTTTCCTTCAATATTAAAATAAAATTTAATATATCTATATGATTTTTTCAAATTGTGCATGGCTGTGAAGGTGTTTTGGATAACGACGTTTTACACATAAAATAATAAATACAAGAAGTGTCAAGTCAATGTTAAATTATGGAAACAACGTGGCTGCCTGGGTAACTAATTTTCAGATATGGCGGCTGGGACATTTGACATGACATAGACATGACAATTTCAATTTTATGAAATTTATTTCCGTTTCCGGTTTTTAATGGCGGGCTGTTCAGGAGGTTTAAATGAGGGTTAATATACTTTTTACTCTTTCTAGTAGTAAATAATACAACAAAATTACTCAAAAATATTTATTTGGAATTTAGAACAATGTAAATATGCAAATCAACACAATTAAAGAGCTATAATCCAATATACTACTGTATCAATATCAAATATTTAAATAATATCAGAGATGCTATGTTAAAGTGAATTAGTAAAGTAACAGTGCATTGACGTACAGAAACTTGAAGATAAATAAATGTTTTCACAGCTTCACGGGCATAAAACTAAATAACTGGAAGCAGGAAAAAAGTAACCGGAACCCATACGAAACCTGAAATCAAAAAAAATATGTAAAAAACATAAATATAGATACATAAGACTTTTGTGAATTAAATCAAACAGGACTTGAATGAAAATAAAATGAATAAAAAATATGATACATATACATCTAATACCTCATTTGTATTTTAAAAATAATCTACATACATAGATTTATAGCATTATTGCTATGAAAATACATAATAGGTACCTATGTGATATGTAATTACGCATTTCTGTTCATCTTGTAGAAAATTAATGTAGGCTAATAATAGTTCAATAATCATAATTTACCTTGTATAACTTGCTTTCAATTGCTCAAAATCACCGATCAGTCTTTAAAGTAGAGATACGGAAAAATCCTTGGCAAAGAATATCCCAAGATCTTTGGGTTTAAAGCTAAAAAAATATAAAAACAGTTAATATATTACCTATTTATATATATAATATGGCCCATACCTACTACACGCAGAAACGTCGATTTCATCATTTTCTTCATGTAATTAATATCATATATACTTTATTAAAGTGTTAACAAGGAACTTTATATTAAAAAACATCTTTGTACTTATAAATTTCAGCCGAAATATCAGAAACAAACTTCCAATCAAATCTAAACAGCAAAAATTAAAATGGCGCCCGACCTTGCCAGAGGACTCGGGAGCTGACGCTGACACACAGACAAAAGACAAAAGAACAGGACGCCGACGTGATAAAAATGTTCCGTGGCAGAAATTAACTATAAATTTTATTAAAAACACAATTAAATCGTATACTAACAATGAAAATGTAGTATCCCAGTCGATCGCAGTGCCTCTGCTGTCAAACCGAGGAAGCTGCTTAAAAGTGGGGACAGAAATTTCAAATTTGCCCATTGCCGATAAATCTCCTTTTTTAAGCCCTCCATAATTAAATCTATGTCTATGACATATGATTATGACATCGAAGTGTCGAAACTAAATGACATTTGTGTTTATTAATATTTCAGGGTATGCAACAAATGAATCAGCAAATCAATCAGCAGCAAGAGGCGATTGGAATGCACGACCCCACAGGAGGGTACCAGCAGCCGTTGTATTTGTCTGGCCCAGATCACGGACTAGTGGGTCAACAATATCACAGTCCCCAACCGAATTACGCCATGTCGCCGAGTCAACAAGTAAGATTTTATTACTCTTTTATTAACTTTTAATTCCCATATAATTACTACTGCTGCGTTATTAGCGTAATTGTTATTATTACCCGTCATTACTTTGTCTTCCTAGAATAAATACTTTTGGAATTTGTCTCTAATTGCTTGTGAAAATAATCATACCACCTTGACACGTTAGTATGAATCACTTCAACAATAACTTTAAAAATTGTTTATTATTTATTTTATTTCTTACTGAATTAATATAAACTTATATGTATATATCGTCTTTTGGTTACGTTCTAACCATAAACAGAGTTATAACTCCCTTAGGACATTTATAACGGGAATTAAGATACTATATTTTCTTCTACCTTTTATAGGTAACAACCATGAAATACAATAAAGTAATAATATAAAATGAATGGACACTCATCTAACTACTCTAATAAGTTATTTACATCATTAATGTTACATATAATATCATTTCTTGAAAATATGCCAAGAGGATAGTTTCATTGACATCGACTGCTACAATATTTTTGTGTCCCAACCACTGAAGGTATTTTTTATATTCCTTTTAGATAAATTTATTCACTTTTAGGTGGAAGTAACGCTTGTGTCGTGCTTCTTCAGCTTTTTTTTTATATATTTCCGTTTTTTTTGACAAAAAACTGAACTTGATTGACAACAACCGTCAATTTATAAACAGGTCATTTAATACAATGGTATTCTGGCAACAAAGTTCCTATCAGCAGCGTTAATACAAATATATCGGAAGATTTAGAATAAATGCAACATTTGTGTCGTTTTAAATTGGACAAAAGTGTACTAAATTAAGTAAGAAATAAAATTATCTAAATATAAAGTGTTAATACCTCGAGCACCTTATAATTCCCTTCATACATAAATAACTATTTTAATGTTGTTTTTCCTACCCCTATCTACTAAACTGAAATTCAAAATCAATTTATCAGAAGTTTTTTCGCTTGAAACAGCAACAGCATAACAATCAACTTCTAATGATCCACCAACAGCAGCAACAACAGCACCAGCAAATGATGATGAGCCATGGACAGCCTCCTCCCGGTTCGATGGGGCAGTATGGGGCGTCACCGCAGCATCCCCAGGGTAGGGGGAATAGTCCCCCAGCGCCTCCTGGTCAGGAGCACACTACTAGTGATGATAGCGATGATAGTACGCCCCATCCAGCAATGGTATGTTAAAGAAATTACTAAATAATGCTTATATATTATGGCGGCTTTATGAAAAAAGTCTCGATTTTACACCACTGGAAGAGACATAGACTACAAGATAAAAAAGTTATTTTTTGTAAACGTCACTGCGTTGAATCCAAACAGAAACTTGTTAGCGTTGATTGAAGAAATAAGAAGATGCGCAACCTTATGGGCTATTTCATGGCACAAAACCTGTCTGAGATATAGCTGGCTATACGTCGCCGCTAGTCAACCTGTCCGACATTTAGTTTAGCTCTGCGCCCCGCTGCGCGCTGATAGTCGTTTACAGCGCAGCTGATAAATAATACTGTACCGTAGTTCTGCTTTCAGTCGACAGAGTGGGTGGTTGCCGGAGACAGTGTTGCCAGAACTATGGATTAATTCGTAGATTTACGGATTTTGGGTACAGTACTTTAATAATAGAGATTTTCTATCATTAAGCAATATAATATTATATGATTAAACAAAGAGCGGCTTCAGAGTTGGCTTGGAAATGAAGATCGCTGTTATTTCATATGTTAAATATTATGGGAAATGTCAATAGTCGTCATTTCGAAGCCAACTAAACGATTTTTTTCGATCATACAATATATTCAGTACCTATAAAAGACTTTACACATTTTAATATGGCAACACTGTCGCTTCAAGTTCCACACCGTCTTCGACATGCCTTCGCTAGACGAATTAGAGAAAATGAGGAAATGTTTTATGCGTTGGCCGCAGAACGAGTTGAGGCTTCACCGTAGCACTTGAGACGTAAGGGGGAATAAAATCAGTTGCTCGTTACATATTTGCCCAGTAGGTTGCGTATCTTCCCAATTCTTTCAATCGACGTTGTTGGTGGCTTTTTTAAAGGTGTCCCCAGCCATTTTTGACACCTTTTTTATCGATCATACGGTATAATTTAGCGGTACTATTCAAATAAGATAATTATGATGTGTTAATGTGTTTAAATAATAGTCGTGTTTTATTATAGCATCTGACTAAAATAGATAGTAGAAACTAGTAAATATATAAACTAGTCATTTTAGGCAGACGACTATATAAAGATATCGATCAAAATTAGTATCTATTATGTCTTTTATTAGGCTCAAACGAATAAACTGATGTATATTTACAGTTATCATAAAACGTATATCTCTCCATTTAACTTTAGATGTAGATCGACTTTATTTGGCAAATAAAAATTTAGGGCGCATAAAAAGGTCATAAAAATCATATACAATGCCTGTAACAGTAATAAAAGGCTGTCAAATAAATTATTAATATGTAAGTGAACATTAATTCGATATGCTTTATAGACAGAGACATAAATCCGCCAAATGGTTCCGACTAACAATATATTTAGATAATCGTGTTTCTGAATAATATAAGACATTTAGTTTACTGCTTTATGTATTTATTTGTTTTATGATTGACCTTTATTCTTTATGGAGCATGAAAGATGAACCAAACTGAAAACATTTTGTTTCTGTATTTTCTGTACCTATTACCTATAACGTATAAATTAAAATACATTTGGAAAGATGGTTTTCATAACAATACTGTAGTAGTAAAAATAACTTACTTCCTGAATAGTTTTAAAATTTAATAAAATAATATAATTTAACATTTGTTTTTAATCGTAATATAAACGTAATATAAATGATATAAAAAATTAGAACAATAATATTAGTGTACTTCTTCAAATTTTTCCTAACCGGTCAATTTTTTCAAATAGAACGAGGGTGGCTCATTAGCAAATTTGGAAAAAACATTTTACCAATAATTTGGTACCACCCACTTTATATTTCGAGTCAAATTGTCGTTATATTTATGGCCATGGCTATAGACTGGAATTTAAGATGTTATGTACTTATTTCTTTTAATTGAAAATGTCAAAAATTGACATATGATATATTCAGAATTTAATTTCCTATTAAACAAAATAAAAATATACCGAGGGTGCTATTTAAAAATCAAAAGTTGTAGTCATTTCCGGTGAAATAGAAAGTGAACGAAACTAATTGAATATGTCAATCAATCCTGATTTATGTCATATACTAACATAACAAATCTCGTTTTCAACCTGAAAAAACTAAAATAGTTACCCATAGGGGGAGCCACTTTTGAAAAACACCCGGTATACAATGTATAACGCAAGCTGTTATTTGGTTAACGTCATACAACACCCCACGTCATAAGCCTTTTTTTCTTTTTTCAACCGGCTTTGGGTTCTGTCAGTCTGTTTTTATTTTCCAAGTACCCAGAGTGGGAACGGAATTTTTATGCCTTTTGAAACATGTGTTAACAAAGACATGACTTCTCGAAATACAGCCAGTCAGTCCTTGGCCGTAATTCAGACAAGTTCAACTTAATAATCGTGCAGTATTTTAAAAACTTTTATGGTTTCCTGTTTTTAATTGATGTATTCGCGTTGTTGCTACAAAATTTCGTCGCGTACGTACCTAGTAGCTTATTTTTCTTGCAGATACTGCTTGTACTATATTGGATTTTTTTTTCTATATTTTAGATAACAGCTATGAAAAGGCCCAGTCCTGAACCAGCCGATCAAGGATTAGCGAAAGCACAGAAAAAGCCCAAAGTGCAGAAAAAGAAGAAGAAGCGAGATCCTAACGAGCCACAAAAGTAAGTTATGTCTTCTATTGTAAAATATAATATCAAAATAAGATATCCACTCATTAAGTAGGTAGTACAGCTTTGCTTATATTGTAATCTATTTGTATATATATATATTATAATAATTATAAAAACAAAACAATTCAAATATCATCAGACAAGAATTCAGATCACAAGTATAAAATTTCTTGCAGTGTGTTTATGAAACAATAAATTAAATTTCCAATTAATTATTGGAAATTAAATAATCGATTCATATTACATATTAAAAAGAAGTAATAAACTATTGTAATCGCACAACATTGTCCGATGCACGTCATCAATTATATCGACATTGACATTAAAGTCTATAAACCTGACTAAATGAAATTTTGGCAAAAATGTTTAAATTTGTTGTATAATTTAAGATACCCAGAAGCTCTTCATTTTACTTTATAGAGCAAATGATTGTAACAGATATTTGAGATTTAGATTAAAGCTGCAAAAATTAGTTTAAACCGAATTTTATTATCGCTATGTTGGTCACATTGCGGCGTGTTCAGCAATGTTCTCCTTTATTATTTGACAATTATCCTAATGTCAGTCATTATTTTGTATAATATCGTGTTGTTGAATTTTTGTGAGTAATTTTGATTTTTTTGCCTATTTTCATAGTCTTTTTTTAAAAAATGCACTTTTAAGCACAAGCAGTTCTTTTAAGAAATAAATTTTCGAGTTTTTGTATTGCATTTCTTGAAATTGTGTGTTGAAAATATACCGAAGCATTTAAACAGTCGAAGCAAAGAGCTTGTAGCTTCCCTGTTTTTTTTTTAACTATTTTGAACGAGAACGTGACAATAAAGGCCCTTTATTACCCTTGACTACAGTCAGAAAAGTAAGTTTGATTGATAAGCACATTATACCACTTTCAAAGTTAGTTTTTATTAATTCGGTGATTATTAGTTTGTGCATTTATAGCACCCTCTTACTTGTTATTACTATATTATCAATAAATAAATAACCCATAATAACACTTATAATAATCTTCATAATGGACTTGTTTTTGCCAATATGTAATAAGTAAAATAAGCTATAAAACAAATAAATATCACTAAAATATTAGTTATTAAATTAAAAATAAAACGTAAACCTCTTAAAAAATGATATAATAAATATGTTGTTTGTCAAATTTAAATTAATATTCATCTCATAAATCCATCACAATCTGGCAGCGCTGTCGCCATCGCTTGTCACTCAAAATTGATCACGTGCATCGGAAATTGTTTTGCGTTTACCATATTATATAATAAGTATGCCAAAAATTGTAATTTTTATTATCTACATTGCTAATCAGTTCCAAAGAAACAATATATTTAATTGAATACAAAAACTTGTATTGATACAATGCAATGTTACTAGCAATGTTACCTACTGAATATACTTAATATACTATACTTTATTTAATAATAACAATAAACGTCTTTATTGTAAATACAAGAATGCACATAAGAGGATGTGGCTTGCGAAGTTTAAGTTACGGCCATACTGACATTCATCCTAGTAGACTTTAACCGTGTCAACTAAGTTTAAACAAGCTACCATATATCAAAGCAGCTAAGATTAATGTTACTTGAGTTTAATTAATAATTATATTCTGAAAATACAATTCAATGTTTCTTCAAGTCAGTTCTTTAATTTAGTCTACAACTAACAAACAGAAATGAAGTAACTTAATAATGCATTAATATAAAAGTATAATAGAATCTCAAAACATTCCTTAAGTAAATATTCAATCTCCCCAAACCGTTCTGTTCTAATTAACTCCGTCTCTAATTAGAATATCATTATTATTATTATTTATATTTCCTTTAAAATTTAATAACTTCGCAGCACATTTTCCACCCTCGGCGCTTAAAGTCATTAAAAACTTTTTGATTAGGCAACACAACAATCTTCCAACTTCAGCATGAAACTTTGTCAAAATCGAAATAAATCTCATTACGCCATTATAAATTTACAATTTAAAGAGAAAAACGCAAATTAAAACAACAAATCTTTTAAAATTCAACAATGTTTCTCATTTAAAGATGTTTCTCGTTTAAAGTTGTTTTCCCGAACCGAGAAATACTTTAAAATCTCGTTGATTTTACGTTTTAAAACGTTGTTTTTATTTTTCGTTGTCTGTTTTCCTCTTTCCTTTGGTGATCATAATTGGTGAGAATGCGAGAGGAAAATTTAAAAGAGGGGGTGGCGTCACTGTCGGGTACGATAGACGAGAATTCGTCAAACCAACGTCAAACTAATATCAGTGACGTAGTAGCAAGGCGCAAAAAAATTAAAAAAAAAATTTTTTTATTTTAATCTGATTTTTTTATTTTAATCGATTTTCTATTTAAAACGGATTTCCAACTAATTAACGCTCATTTCCAGTTAAAGCCCTGTTTTTAAAGCGTTTTTCCACATCGGTCACTGACATATTTCATTCTGTAAACTTTACTAATGCCTACATTTTCGCTAGTCTTCCTCTAGGTCTCTTAATTCCTCGTGGGTACCATGCTGTAATTTTTGTTGTCCATCTGTTGTCCGTCCTTCTTGCCAGGTGTCCTGCCCATTGCCATTTGACGAATTTGATACTGTGAATCTATTACCTTTGTCTTGTCGCATCCACTCTATTCTTTTACGGTCTTTTTTTGTAGTCACTTGTTATCGAATGTAATACCACAATATGTTTCGGGATTACCAAATAATACTACATGACACGAAATGCATTGCCCCGTTACCCGTATTTAGTTCATTAATTTGTGGCTTGTAGGACTATTGGCAATTAGGACTATTGGCTTCAGGACTATTGGCAATTAGGACTATGTCATCATCATACAATTTATTTAAAGATTTTCTATGTAGAAGGTACCCCTAAGTAGTAAACATTTATTAAAAAAATGCAAGACTTGCAAGAGTCTTGTAGCACGTCTAAGACTGGACCCTGCAAGACCAAGACTTCTTATTAACTGCAAGACCAAGGGTGTCTTGGTCTTGCATTTGCTCATCATTACCTAATAGATAAATTGATGGGTTTAATTTAGTTATAAGTTTATTTTATTCTTATTAGAGCATTTAAAAAAAGCTTATTTTAAAAATACTTTTTTAATTAATAATTTTAATGTCAATTAGTCATGCTATCAACTGTCCAATCGAAAAAGATTTAGCGAGTTCTATAGATATATTTTGTTTTAGTGTTATGGTATCGTAGTGCCATGTTAATACTATGAAAACGTTTTCTACATGCTGTCAAAAACCATGTAAAGATTTCGTTCTGTAATTTATACCAGAACAAAATTTCTAATTTAATATTCGTATTTAGTTTCCGCGCCGCTGGCACAAAGTGGGGGAGGGGGAGTGAAAATACTCGGGCTAAAATAAAAGATCGATTTTAAAGGGAAACACCAAGAAAAATGGCTGTTGGAAAATTCCATTTACTCTGAACAAACATGTTGAGAATGAAATGTAAAGAATAAATGGGGCTAAAATGTTTTTGAAAGGTTTTCGCATTTGTATTTTTCTTTATTTGTGTCTATTATTTTAAAATTAAAATATTGAATTACTGTTCTTAATAAAAGCACATAAAATGTACCGTTTCAATAAAGTTACGAGAATTTATTTTTTGAAGAAAATCTTTTATTATTTTTCAGTTTCTTTAAAATCATTTATATGTTTTATTGGTTTAAATTATTTTACTTCTTAATAAATAATGATAAAACCTTCTAAATCTTTTTTAACTTTTTCGTTACTTTGTAACTCAATTTAATAGGTCAGTTAGAACACAGATGTTACCCTAATAAAGGGATAAAATTGAGCTGCATTCCACATTATTCGATATTTTATAACATTTTTAGTCTGTAGAAAACTGCCGTTTAAAGACATAGTTATAGACATAAACCATAAAACATAAAACTAGGTTTTATGTTTTATGGTTTAATTTTATCATATTTATTAAATTTTTGTTAATTTAATTATAAAATATCTATTATATTGGCAATGTAATAAGTAACAATAATATAAGACAGAATACAATAATAATATAGACAAGAAAAGTTAAATTGTCTTTCGTCATTTTTTTTTCTTGGAAAACTTTATAGGTTTACCGTAATGCTATTTCGTACACATACATACACATTCTAGCATTATTGAAAGCAGCTTTATCAGTAGCTTTGCTGTAACGCATTTCAACCCCGTCTATTTTGTACAATTTTCACCCCAGACCTGTTTTAAAATGTATCGAGGGGTACTTTATGTTGCTTTGGGGGAGCATAAAGGCATTTTCAAAAGATTTTCTATGTCAAAAAGCCGTAAGTGTTATAGAAATAAGGCATCAAAAAAGATATATATTGAACGGAGACGAGGGGAGTTTATTGAAAACGATGGGGGTAGTTTGTAGGGAGAATTTTTGATGAATTATTTAAAACACAGGAGGGTGTGTTTATTTTTGGTGGTTTATATATTTTATGCACTGTACACTATAAAACTGTTTAGTTGTATATAATTTACCATTTGTAGATGGTTAAAAGATATAATGACGTGTATTTTATAAATATCTATTGATATCTCTGATGGGCAATTTCGTATCTAGAATTGATCAAGATATCATAGATATTTCGCTTGATGCATAACCTTGTTTAATCTTTTATCAAGACTTTATAGTGAGTCGACATTTAGTTAACCATGGTACATTACATTGCATTTGCTCAATGTGCAATGATGTTTGTCCAATTAGGGAAGATTTCGATCGACGACATCCAAAAAATGACAGAGAATACAATTTATCTGTGATTTAAAATGGCAAACAACTGTCACTGTCTTATATTCTCTAGTTGAATAGACTATATTATAGTTCATATCAAATAAACTTTTAGTCACGTGATTAAGCTTTGCCCACTTTTACATATTTTCTTTTAACCAAAATATTTTCGGAAACAGAAATAAATTAATTATAAATATATAAACAGTTATTATTTACATCAGTAAAACTCACTTTCTTAACCACACTTAAAGGACATAAAGGGCCATTACTACCGCTTTCCCGTTCAAAATATTCTAATAAAGTTGCTATGAGTGTTTTTACGGATATTAGGCTATCTTGTACAATTCGCACTAAAAGAGGTTCTAAAAAAGAACAATGTCCGACTGTAAGGTCTGCTAGTAAAATTTTTAAAGCTTAAACTATCACAACACAATTCATTTAAACCAAAAACTCGTAATATAAAACTAAATAGGTGCCAAAACGAATGACAATGCCAGGAAATAAATAAATGCGTCAATTTGATTTTTTTTTTGAATCCACAGCCGGAAATTTACATTCCAGTTAGCCAGCCCGCGCCGAATACGTCCATGGTTGGTAACAATGAATTTAAAAATCGCGCCCCCGATTACGTAACTAAAAGTTTAATTGGTATGGAATATAACTAGTTTTCTCTTGCTTTGACATTTCGTATCTTGTATGAATAATACTGGGCCTGTAATAAAATATACCTATATAGGTAGGTGACAATATGTTCTGTAGCACCCAAGCAGCATTTGGACGTCGGGACAACGTCGTGTCACGCGACCAAACGTCGGGGCGCAACGTCGGCACAACCTCGTGCCAACCCTAGTCTGCACTAGTTTGGAGAATAATTTATAGGTCGAAACGACGTTGGATACCGACGTTGGCTAGCAGCCTAATTTAGTACAAACTGCAACGTTGTTTAAAATCCTAATTCACAGAAATACAAAACTATAATAATAGCGTCTAAGTCGCGTTTTATCCTAAATTGGGATAATTATAGTAAAAATATTATTTTTATGATTTAGTTAGAGACATATGCCAGATGGCAGTAAAGGAAAACAAAACAAAAGTATTTAAGTATGGAGGATGTTTGAAGATCATAATTATTGAAACACTTTAACCGACTCTGTAACTCGTTACCCAAGGCAAAAAAGTTAAACGCAAAACAACTTTATTGATAAATGTATTGTTTCTACTTTGAAAAATACTAATGGGCCTTAAAATTAAAAAAGTTTTAAACAATTTCTTGAATTTTTTTTACTAAAATGAGAATAATTTATTTGCAGTCGAAAAAATTGTTTCCGCGTGTTGTTTAGGCTCAAATATTTCAAGTTAATGTATTCAAAAAGCAGGAATTGCTATTTTAGGAACGAAACATTTTCTTATTCAACAACATGGCGGCTTTCACTTTGTTGTTTTGGAGATTAAGATGGAGTAGTTCGAGTAGTCGCATACTGGACTAATAAAGTCGCAGTTCAGCCTTAACAGGTATACTAGTCGTAAGATTGCCTAATTTAGTCATCCTAGAGTCTAGCTTGTGCCGCCCTCTATATTCTAAATAACCGAGGGAGAGGATATCGGTAATATGTCGATGTATACTTAAATTTAGTTTTATATGTACCTTTCTTATGTTCCATTTTAATTAAGTTTTTTTTTATAAAAACAAAAACAGCACTGAACTGTCTGACTGAACAGAACAATGAAGTGAAAATTTAAGATTTAAGGTTATGGTTCAATACAGTAGTAAAAAGGTAGTGGCTCGACGTCCTACCAACGTAAGAATAAGGAAATCTAAACTACGTTGGAATTAGTAAAACAGACGACGTTTGCATAACGTTGGAATAGGTCCTGAAAGTGACGTCGGAGAACTCTTTATTGCCCAACATTGTAACTACGTTGTCCGAATCACCTAAAGATCACTTAAGCAAAAAAGGTTACAAGACAACGTTTATTCGACGTCGCAGAAGCTTTTACTTTGTTGTAGTACTAGTTCAACGTCGGCACAACGTTACAACAACGTTTACATTTATTTTAATACCCAAGGTACGGAGCTAGCTATTTTTTGTAACTAATGCAACGTTGTGTTTAGTAAACATTTGGTCGCAAGTCGTGAAAATGCTACTTGGGCAGACACTGCATTACAATGCATATTTAAAATATTTTATTTTTGAGATAGATGATCAATCTTATAGTATTTAATCTATCTCAAGATCATTTAACAGACAGAAAAGTGTTCATCTAAATATATCTTTATTTCTAAAACTTTGTAAAATCTGTCCAATAAGTCAGGAAAAATTTCGACAGACGACACCCAAAAAATGACAGAAAATTTAATTTATCTGCGAATTAAAATGACAGACGACTGTCACTGTCTTGTATCCTCCCCTTGGACAGACCATTATTAAATCTAGGAAATGAATAAAAAATTAGTTACCGGCTAGACGAAATAATTTATCTTTGTTCCCATTCACTAGAAAAGAAAGGTTGGCAGATTTAGCAAACAAAGGAATTTGAAAATTTATTTTTTTATATACACATATCCAAACGTCGATATGATAATTGTATGATAAGATATTCCCGAAAATATTTACATAACGCATTCGGAAACGTCAATTTCGATCCCGAAACCGCCCAGTTATACACGGACTCTTAATATGGTCCACGGTATATTTTAGCATAAAAGCCAAAACTCATTGCATTAATATTTAACCGAAACTACTACTTTGTTAAAAAGATACACAGTAACATCTAAAAACTTTTAAATGTATTCAATGAATTATTTATATCGCCTTAAAAGAATCCATTATAAAATTCAGACTTGATCTGCATTTCACTCAATTTTTAAATTCAGTCTATATCCCCCGTTCTTTGCATAAAACTTTGGTCTTTGCAACTTTTTCTCGGCCCGTTAAAATTTCAGTTTTATTGTTACGCTTTAGTTTATCTCGCTCTGTTTATCGAGAATATATTTGATAATAAATTACGTTAGATGGAAGGAAAAGGAATTCGGTCGGATGTTATCTGGAGTAATATTCTCGAATTTATGTATACAAAATAAAAAGGCAAAGAGCATCGTTACTGAACTTTGTAAGAACTTTTATCTGTGCCATTTACGTTATTTTTTACGATCAAAAAAAAAGTAGAAAATTAAACAAAAATTATTAAAAGTTTTTCCAGTCGTAAAGCCCCGTTTAAACCTTAGATCATATATATCTACGTGGATAAATACGCCATCAGTTTAGCACTTTGAATAAGAAGACTAAGGAAGGAGCATAATGCTATCCATGTATTCATGCATGCTGGGCGGAAAAAGGACTCTAGGGTGGGGATACTTGACAGTTCTGTTTGACGATATTGTGGATTCTTATGGTGGATTCATTTGACACATTTGAATTTGATTTGAAATTTTGTAGATTTGTCAGTCTTTACGGGGGCTTATTTTATGTTATTTATTATTTATTCTACTACTGATAGTTGTATAAAGGTAGTAAATCTAGATGGAAATTGTGGCAGAACTTAAATTAACAGTGACACTATCGCGATTTATCGAAAAAGACTCTAAAATAGTTGGTTGTGTAGCGTGAGGTAGATCTCGGCAAAAATCGAGTGAAATAATGGAACACCTTTTCGCTAGTAAGTGACTATATAATATACATACGTGTTGTAGTAAACCGATCATTTATGAAATTCACTTAAATTAACTATTTATGTATTTTCTCTTGCATTTTTGCTTTTATTTACTACTTGTCAAAGATTAGATGTCAAAGAATTTGGATACGTCAATTTGACTTACCTGCTTCAGTAGCGTATCGGATGTTTGTGTTAATAAATAATTATTAAAACATCTATTTTTATTATAATAATATGTTTTTATAACAAGTTTAATAACTACAAACATTTATTCACAACGTAAAATAAAAAAAAATTATTGAGTCTACCCCACGTCTACTCTACATCATAGTTTTACATTTTTTAAATAAAATTAGAACGGCACTGATAAACCGGAATTTAAGTTGGCCATATTTGAGTCCTATCGCGGTGGATCTAAGATTTTTCATATGCTCCTTCCTTAGTCTTCTTATGTTTAGCATTAAAAAACATGTCTCCAACATCACGACATGTCATTTTCAAACCTTCTTTATTGCACTTATGAAACGTTCAATAAGTTTGTCTTTTCCAAGGACCTTACTTTGCGCATGCGCATTAAAAGTTCAGCGTATTTCCAAAATAATCACAATTTTATACGGTTTAGAAAGTACAAATTATACATTGTTTTGGAAACCAACTTTTCATTGTCATATTGTCATAATCTTGTCATAATTTTACATATATATATATGCATTTTACAAATTAAATTTTTAAAATTAATGTTCAAATTTGGCGCGTGGACGATAGGTCCGCGACAAGGATAGATAGAGTAGAAGCACCTCGTGTGCAACGAAAAAGAAGATAAATAGAAGTCGTTGATATCAGAGTTGATATGTTTGCGACAGTTTCCATAGTGATTTACTTATCCACGTAAGTATATAATATGATCTATGGTTTAAATATATAAAAAGAAAGCCAGCCAAACCAAACCAAACGAAGAAAAAAGAACATTTTCCGTACAAAACCGTTCTGTAGACGAAAGCAGTTCTGTAGGCTGTCTTAGCACCATCTAGACATGTCATTTTGCCAGGTTTAAGTGCTTTTGTTATATTGACATTTTTATACAGCTTTTAGTCTTAATAAAAAGTAAAATTGTATAATATTTTTTATAGTCCAGAATATTGAAACCATGCATTGGCGTAACAACAAGGGTGCCCGGGAGTGCCAGCCCCCCTCCCAGTTACTGTTGGGCACCCCCCAGAAAAATCTTGGATTTTATGACTCTTGGCTACGTATTAATTTTTATTTGCTTCTGATGTAGTAAAAATGACGTTTTCTAGCTTTGTTTAGTTATTATTATTTTGTTGTGTTCAAAAAATGTGTTAATTTTTATTTTTTTTAGAAAATTTGTAGGTATTTAAATAATCTCCGGGAACATGATTTTGGGATGGAACGGGTTTGATAACCAAGTCTATGAAATTTATTGATAGAGAAATTCATGTAAAGATTCATGAATTTCATGCTTTTCATTTAAAAAAAAACAAAAGCCATAGCCCCCCCCCGGCTCAACCCCAGGAAATTATTAATCACATTTTATTATAAAAAAACAACGTAAGTGGCTTTTTCCGCTTTTTTGGGGATGTTCGGAAAGTGTCGTAAACAAAAATTGAAGAGAATTTACAAATACTCGAATTGGTTTCTTTTTATCAAGAACCAAGAACTTTACGAAAAAAGCATCAGGATAATTTTTTAGCTGCTAAGAAAATTTTTGTAAATTGCATATTTGGACAGATATTTGTGAAAAACTGGCCATTGTGGCCTAATGGCCATTTCTTGTCCCAAAATGGCAAAAAAAATTTGGGGCCATTTTTTCGGCCAAAGCTGACCGAGTACAGTGTTACAATTTTTCGATAAAACCACTATCAAATCCCGAAACATATGTTGTTCCCCTTATTTAAATAGTGACAATACTGTGAGTTTGAGTCTCCTGTCCCTCAGTAGAGTATTTTAACTAATTATTATGTACTCACATTGGGTCGCTGAATGTTTAATAAGTGATTTTTGCTACTACATATTATAATTGTTGATCTAAAAACTTTGATGAAAAAAAAAATAAACAAAGTAAAGGTTTCTTTCTTATTTTATTAGCTCTTTTTTATTAAATTGTATGGTTGGGTGGAAACTTAATTTTACAGGTTATTTAGGAAATATATTTTCGTAAAGTAATTATATATTCAAGTTAATCATTAAAAAACTATTTGATAGCTATCGGCGTACAAAATTGATACGCTCTTTTAATTTTTAACTTTTTATTCGATTTAGTATTTTATACACCTGCTCTTTTAATATTTCCATCCTTTAAGCAGTAAATAAGCTATTCCGGACCTTTGGCGCAATAAAACAAAAAAAAATTACCTTCAACATACTATGTATGATAATATAAAAAGGAAACTACCCAAAATGATGGCAAAAAGGAATAAAATGGCACCTTAAATATCTCATAAAATGTCGATGTTTCCACTTTTAAATCAACATTTTTATTTCTCGCTTTTACGACATAACATAAATAAAGATAAACAGGGGGGCGGTATTTTTGCCATAATAAAACATTTTAAAATTGAGGAAAATGTTTTATGACTAGGTAGATCAGGTTATGGGCTTTTTCTTTACTTACTGTTTTATTTTGTGATCGTGACGTTATGGGATATAAAAATTGTTTTAGGGTATTTACTGAACACTGTTCTTTGTAAGTTAATAATAAGCTAATAAATACACTTCCATGTGTAACATTAAAATCTATGTTAAGAGTTGGATTATTTTTATTAAAGTGGTTCATGATCAAAAATTACCTTACAAAATTTTAAAATATTTTGCAATAATTAATAGTCCTAGTTTTAGAAGTCCTAAAATTGACGTTATATTTTTTGCTGTTGTTAAAGTTACACATTTTCCAATATAATTCCTATTATCACCCTTTCCGTAGCATTAAATAAATTTTGTGCTTCTTAAACATTTTAAAACAGCAAAAAATATGACGTTAATTAAAATTCTATCAATAAAAATCTATTCATAATCTATCAAGGAATGAAAACGGAATTATATTACCATAGAAACGCGTTTAGATTTTTAGGACTTGAAAAAAAATTGAACTATAATATGTATATTTTCAGGTTTTTTAGCCGACCATACCAATAGGTATGGTAGGCTATTAAGATCGGCAAAAAAAAGTTTTTTTAATTTCACTCAAAATGAGTTATTTGGGTCATAAATGACCTAAATACAAAATATTTTCATGGTGTCTGTCTGTCTGTCTGTCCGTCTGTAACACGATAACTCAAAAACCGCTGAACCGATTTTAACTAAATTTGGCACAAAAATACTGTGGCACCCGAGAATCTGGCCATTAGTTTTTGGTGGAGGTAGGGGGTTGGTAATGGGGTATGGGAGGGGGTTAAAAATTTAAAAAAATCGTAACTCCAAAATTACAGTAGCTAGCGAAACGCGGTTTTCAAATTAAGATTAGGAATAATATTTGCAACAAAATTTGTAATAACATCAAAATCAGTCAAAGTCGCAATTTTCGAGATATTAACATATTTTAGTATGGGCGGCTATACGTGCCTCCCGGCGCCAATTTTTTAATTCTGTCTAAAACGGTATGGAAACTTGGAAAAGTATAAAAGGAATTAATAATTTTAGAAGCAAAATTTTTTATGAAGTATGCATTTTTCTCAAAATGTCAATAATAAAAAAGTTTTTCCTCTTGTTAAAACAATCCGTGGACATACTGTATAATTGAAGACCGATTTAACTATATTATCGAGAAGTTTGACACTCCCATGTATGAGATATAGGGATAAGATTAGATCCTGTAGGATAATGCTTGAACGACCAAACTTTTAAACAAATCCAAAACAAAACTTTAAGGTAGATAAATCATCTTTCTGCCCAGGAGTATAGATATACACAGCCCCATACTATGCGCTGATTCGTCCATTCGATGCGTCCATGCACGTATAGTGACCATCATGTGCTTCGTCGATGTGATTCGTTACTTCGTGTGCAAATTCGCCCATTGTCTATACAACCCTTCACAAGTCCTTCCTCCATCAACCAATTCATGTTTTATCTGCTAAAGATAAAAAAATAAGATAATAGCTCAGACCGAAGATACTCAAGATGATTACACGGTATGAAGCATGAGCCTCCAGATTACTTACCTTATAAAAATCCCCTATAAATATCTTCTCCTCCATCAAAAAAACAATGCCCTCTTTGGATAAATATCATGTTACTCGTGGTTTTGTCAGATCAGAGTTCAACAGGCTTATATCGGAATATTCCCTATATGAAATAATCTGTACAGATGCTTTAGTCAAAACATTGTTCATGGTACCTACAAAAGAGAATATAAACTTCATAATTTCAGTAACATTCTTCATGCATAACTACTGGCTATAAGAGAAGGTCTAATATATTACTTTTTTTAGACCTCGCTGCGCTTGGCTTTTTGCTCAAACTATCTGTCAGCCCCTTCATGTATAGAGAAACTGTATCCAACTGTGTGCTCTAGAGTCCATAAATAAAGATGTAGCGAGTAGTTAGATGGTGCGAATAGTTTCGATTGGCTCTTCTATTTCTTTTTTCTAGGTTCTTAGTCATGCCATCATGCCGGTATTGCTCCAAATGAACTAGCGAACCTAAGCGTGCCTGAAGCACACCTTAATGACATTCCTAGAAATTAGATATATTTATATTATAAAATTGTTATATCGCAGTAAATTTTTTTAGATACAAAAATATATCTCTTATATAATCTAATTAATTCGTATAATCATAAGGTTTTTTTGCATATGTCTACCTACTACAATATTACACACAACAATTCTTAATATTATGACACTTTCATAAAAATATTTTATCCTATCAATAAATTATGGTGTTCCCTTCGCGGCTTGTCATTTATAAAAAATGCACATCCAGAGGGTAGTTTTGCCATAATCCCATCCAAATACTGTAATAAATTCCTTGAGCAAATTTTCTTCACATCGAATGTTAACTTTATGGAGCCATATAATGTCTCTTTCTTTTTGCTTTTGAAGATAAACGGGGAGCAACGTCGCTCCGACATTTTAATAGACTATTTTTATTACCGAGGGTGGAAAAATCAATGTCTATTTCGTATTCTTTTGTTGTTCGCCTCGTTACTTTAGTTGGATTCATTTTTTTTTATGAGTTGTTATTTTAATGAGTCACTTTTAAGTAATATCAATATTTTTATTATATTTGAGAACTTGGTCTTGCTTTTTGTGTTGGTGTTGCCCAAAAATCGTACTTTAGTAAATAATCTTAATTTATAATATCCCATTTGTAAATTAACAAATTTACTTTGGTTAATTTATTAGTATCTTCTGAAATTTGTTTAAGGAATGTAAATCGGATTATTAAAAATTAAGAGTCCATTTCATTAGCCCGAAAAAGTAGCAAAATAAGCGTTCGGTATTTAACATTTTGGCTAGGTATTTTTTACACAAATGAAAAAGGAAATTAAAGATAAAGGATTATACCACAAAATATCTAGCTACGCATAGCTAGATATTCTGTGATTATACTGTATCCGTATTGTAGCACATTTTTAGACAACTTCTTTATTTTTAATGTTTTTTGATGGTCAAACATCAACAAAATATTCCTTATGTTTGGACCGAGGTTTGGACTAATTTTTATTGAAAATAAAGACATAATTTAAAATTCCGTTACAATACGGAAATAGATTGAAGTTTTGTGATTACAGTGATATATAATTTACATGGTTTTGTAACAAATTGCTCGCTATTTTATGGCAAATGCTGAAGCTCTGAAAACCTTAATCAAGCCTTAATCAAAGCACGTGTGTATGGAATTTTGGGTGTGGCTTAACACGACAGGATCTGGCTAAGCCTTAGACAGATTTCTGAAATATAATATATATTTCCATCAGCCACACACCCGCTTTACCCGACCCCTGAGAGCGACCCGAACAATACAGCGTAATAGACTCTTAATTAACAGTAATAATATAATAATTATTTCATTGAATCATTTTGACTAAACGTATGAAATTCAAATTTAATATACTGTATTGTTCAAATATTAGTCTTCCCACATAGACAAATGTTTTTACCTTACAATATAAATTGTGATATTGAAGATTCCAATTATAAAAGATCTAGGTAGCCTTGCTAGGTAGGTACTTCTTTGCAATACCTGAAGGTTGTAAAATTCACCCCTCGCTGTATTTATCTTTTCAATTCTGAAGAGACCTGTTCCCAACCTTTTTCCCTTCGACCAGATGCTGGTTTTGAAAACCCTAGTCATTCTCTGTAAAGACAGACAGATGGCCCTTTCTTTAGAAAAGTAATTTTTAACATAACCTTTTTTAATACGTTCTAAGTTGAATATAGATTTTTAAATATATTCTTATTTGTTGCAGACCAGTTTCGGCATACGCCCTATTCTTTCGGGATACCCAGGCAGCTATTAAGGGTCAAAATCCTAACGCCAGTTTCGGAGAAGTGTCGAAGATCGTGGCTTCCATGTGGGATGCGCTAGATTCCGAGCACAAGAACGTCTACAAGAAGAAAACTGAGGCCGCTAAAAAGGAGTATCTGAAAGCTTTGGCAGCTTACCGAGCAAGTTTGGTGTCTAAGGGTGCAGGAGAACCTGAAGGAGGTCCCATGTACGGAAACTACGGAAATTACAATCCCGGGCCACCCGGCGGATCGCCCTATGGAGGATATCAACCTCAGGTATGTTAATATAACCTAAAATTATAAAAATATTGATAGACTCAGTTAGAGTGTTAATACTAATAGAGAAAGAATACAATTTTAGAGAAAAACTACTATACTCATATATTCTCGTTATAGTTATAATTTGTCCATAGAAAGAATATGTAATCTGTTTGCTGCAAATTAGTCAAAGTTGGCGACATAATAATAGTTAAACTTAAAAATGATTTAAATAGTTACCCTTACCTATAAAAAAGTATCAGTTTTCGATTTTTAGAGTTAAATATGCTTTCTTAATACTAATTTAATAAGTTAAATGTAAAAAATAACTGAAAATAACCAAAGTTCAGAAGTTGGACAATGGTTGGACAATCTTTGCAGCAAACTTTTGATGCGACAGTGACAGTTTTAATTTTAACTCAAAAATGCATTGTTTTCTCTCAGGGTTATTAAATTTAATTTAAATTAATAAAAAGTTGATTTCCTCCTACCATTTTTGGACGCTATTTATTAAAATCATGTATTCTCATCCAGACCAACTATGCTATTTTACTGTATATGTCATATCTAAAGAGATTTTTTGATCTGCTTTTTAGGGAACTATCCCATCACCACCTATTACATCCGGAGCCCCCACACCACCATCCCAGTCTCCCATAAACAAGAAACCACCATCAATGATGGGAGGCATGGGCGGTGGTTCGCCTGCCCAGCAGCATCCTGGCATGATGCCATCTCCTATGGGCGGACACATCTCGATTCAGCAGCACATGCAGCAACAACAGCAACAGCATAGTAGTTATCTACAACAGGTTCCACAACAGCAGCATATACCGGTCTCCCCGCATCCTCAGCAGGTACCAATGTCACCACATAATCCGCATATGACACAACAATCGCAACAGAACCAACCGCAACAACACATGAGCCCCCCTCCTATGGTACCGAGTTCTCCCCCCGTCTCACAAGTAGGTATAGTTTTTATTTTATGCTTTTTTATGTGTGTGTACCTGAGACAATGTAAAGGACAGATGTTCATTCGGATTTAATAAGATACATACTAATAAGGTAAGTATTAAATTAGAATATTTATTTTATAAAATCCGATATAAACCTCACCTTTTAAGTCATGCCCATGTAGCCACATGGGCATCATAGCCTATAAATCTCTCTAATATCAAAACATTTTTCTATGATATACAGGGTGGTCCGAACTGTATTCCGGAAACTTCGGCAGCATATTCTGCACATAAAAATAAGTAAAAAAGTTCGTATAAATGTATTTCCTAAAATGCTTAGTTTCGGAGATACATGGTGTAGAAGTTTCAATTATTATTTCGATTTTTTCCAAATAGTTTCTGAAGTAACGTCAATATTTGGATGAAAATTGGTTTCTGGGAGTTTTTTGACATGAGAAATTTGATTTTGATGTCAATATGACTTCTATTTGTAGAGGGCACCACCTACATATTTTTTAACTGGTTTGAAGAGTAATAACTTTTCGTCCGTGTCTGTATAAAACTAGTGAGTAAAAAATATACATTTGCGACGTTTTTTACATAAAAAAGGTTTCTTGGTAAAAATCGATACGAATAGTGATTGTTGAGATATTTGGAATCGAAATTATCAATACCTGTCATCAATGACATAAATTAAACATGTTGAGTATACAGTTATTAGACTGAAATCATAAATTTTAAATGTTTTTGGGTCAAAAGTTCAACAGAAACTGTTTTGTCGTCATTTGTTCGAAGAAAAATTTATAATTAGTTAAAAAAAAGTTCCCAAATTTATAATTTTAGTCAAATAACTATCTACTCAATCACCAGGTTTATTTTGAGTCAATAATGACGTGTATTGCCTATTCCCATTGTAAATATCTTGAGAACCGTTGCTCGTAGCGATTTTTACCAAGACATATTTTTATACGTAAAAAATCACGGAAAGTAGTTTTATACAGGTACGGACGAAAAATTATTACCCTTCAAAACAGTTAAAACACATGTAGGTGGCGCCCCCTGCAAATAGGAGTCATATTGACATCAAAATCAAATTTCTCGTGCCAGAAACTCCCAGACACCAATTTTCATCCAAATATTGATGCTACTTCAGAAATTATTTGGAAAAAATCGAAATAAAAATAAAATTTCTACACCCTGTATCTCGGAAATTATGCATTTTAGGACATACATTTATATGAACTTTTTTATTTATTTTCATGTGCAGAATATGTTGTCGAAATTTCTGGAATACAGTTTGGACCACCCTGTATATAATTATGAGAATTTTTTCCTTCTATTAGTTGGAGAATAATATTTTATATTTGCATGCTGTTGAGTGGATGCAATAAATAAATGTTGATATTTAAACGTGCCAATATTGTATGTAGCCTTTTAATTCCTATAGTTGTGTTTTATTTTATTATAGGCTGGCCCCCCTTCCGGTCAGCAGTCCCAGCCTCAACAACAAACCATGACTTCCGCACCTATGAGATCCCAACAGAATTCATGCATACGCCATGGGTGCCCTAACCCAGCCATTACCAATCCCGAATGGGAAGATGAATATTGCAGCAATGAATGTGTTGTCAGCCACTGCCGGTAACTAATCATAATTACTTTATATATGTTTTTATAGTTTACTTACCCTAAATTCAATTCAATCTTAAACTAACTTTACTTAAACAATACAGAGTGTCCCAGAAATAAGTGCAAGTATTTTAACTGGTAATATAGTTCAACCCCAGAAACACGCCTATGAGGCTATGAATTTCGCGAAAAATTTTTTTGGATTTTTTTTTGTTTTTAAAAAACATAATTTCTCGATAATATGGCAAAATAGGTATTAGATTAAATTTACAAGAAAGAAAATCCAGAAAAGACCCAGTGGTTCCCAAAATTTTAGGAAAAAATCATTTTTTTTGGAAATTATTTGGACTTATTTGAAAAACGATAAAGAGAAAATCTGTTTCTTTTATCGAGATCTACCACTCCTTAAAATACTTGCACTTATTTCTGGGACACCCTGTGTAAACCTCACCTAATTTTAACTTAAACTCACTTTAAATTTTGGTGTTACAACAGCAAAATAAAACACTAATTCAGCACAAAACACCAAAACACTTGTTAGCATCATCAGCAGGTGATTAAAACTAAACTAATTTTTTTCAACATAGTTTTAATAATTTACGCGCGTCCAGTGCTTAAAAAGTAAAGTATTTTGGTGTTTTGTGGTGAATTAATGTTGTATCTTGCTGATAAAGTTGAATTCTAATGTCAATTAATTTGATTTATTTTTTTAAATGTCAATTGAATTGTTAGTGACCACTGAATAAAAAAAAATATAACCAAGCTAGGGAAGATTTCGACAGATAATACAATTTGCTTGTGTCATTTGATTAAAATAACAGACAACACTGTCTCTGTCATGTATCCTCTCCTTGGAAGTTTTTTCACTTATAGCAATTAAGATAAGCAGGTGTGTGTGTTTTTTTTTTAATCGATGGTTGTTGAATAATTCTATTTGCTGAATATCGATTTGTTGAATACAAAAATACTATGGATATGACAAACCTACAAATAATTATTCTACCTAAATTGACGACTTGATATGCAACATTCATACCTACATCAAATGTTAATCTCTATGTTGTCTTAGTGAATCCTTATGTTGTCTTAGTGAACCCTTTTAAAAATAATCCAACAAATAATTTTGTAGGTAAACTTGGTGCCGAATCAAAATGTTTATATAAAAAACGCACCTTAATTTTTAAAAAAGAAATCGCTCCTTTCTCCTTTCATTTACACCTTGTATATTATTATTGATTATATATTATTGATATTAAAAATACCTCCAAAATTACATTCTAGTATATGACTTTGTTTTACTGAAGTTAATGAAGTTAATCACAGGATTTTTATTTTATTTTATTTTATTCCTTTACAATTGCATATTTGTTATAGTAAGTCTTTTTTGTTACAGGGATGTTTTCTCAAATTGGGTGGCAGGAAACAAAAGCCAGCAGCAAAATTTTTCAACGGTAAAATAAAGGAAAGACTTAATTAGGGGACAGATGCAAACGCGATTGGTTAAAAATTATGATAGCAATACACACATACCCGATTTAAAAAACAGAATTCTAATTAGAGCTAGCGAGTTTGTATGAAAATTTTATTAAGAGAACAATGTGTCGATAATGTTAAAACATGGATAAGTGAGAGGCTAGGCTAAGTAAATTGTAAATAAATTGATAATCACATTATAGCTGGACGAGTGAGATTGTATTGGCAAGCAATAGGAGCAATATGATATCGTCACCTGTAGGTTACTCAAAGAGGAAAGATGCTATTGTAATCATAGTATTATATATTACATATAACTTTACCTGTACTATATAAGTAATTATTGCCGTTGCAAGTCAGACCAAAATTCCAGCGACTAGACTAATCAAGTTTGGTCCGCCTTGTGAAATCAAAATAAAAATCACTTGTTACGTGCTATGTAAACTGCATGCTATTCTCTTGGAAACTGTAGTTAGACGTGTCCAAAAGTACATATAATTCATAACACTACTTAGTTGCGTAGTTAGGTCTTTTATCGTAAATTCCCGTAATTATGACCTGTTTGGGCGAGCGACGCGAGTTACTGTTCGGATTGCGGTTAAGTTGGGATTTTGGTGTACCGTTACGAATTTATGTGACAACAAAACCTCCAAGTGCAATTTTATGTTCTTTGATTAAATTGTAACTTATATCATTTCGTTAATTTCACATCAGAAACTAATTTGAAGCATGTAAATCAAAAAATATATACCAGTATTGCACAGAAAATGAGATTGTTTTGTTATTTTTTTGACAGTCTTTTAAAGATCTTCCAGGATAAATAATGAAAGTTAAGATATTGCACATATTTATTATATTGAACAATATGATAATAATTTATTATAACTTAACATATTATTGTAATGGAAACAACAAAAAATGATAAAAATAAATCAAACAATTTGCAAAACAATCTCATTTAAAGTAGACTTCATAATCCAATTTTGTCCGACAAAAATAATACATTTGGAAAAATCAAGAAGGGTTTTAGAAATGTTAATATCTAAATATTGATAAGAACACTAATATCCGTGAATTGTATAAAGTATAAATAATCGCTGTAAATAAAGGTAGTTGTATTTTAATTTTGTAAGCATATGAAGCTGGACGCCAGCGAATATAAGATCTTTTGCAAAATATCTTTGTTTTATTTAAAAAATAACTTTTTGCGAGAGATAAGTCGGGCAAAATATACGAAAAACGTTTAAATATTTGAATTGTGAATTGTGCAAAAGATCGAATGAAATATTTTTAAATGTCTGTTTCCGTTTTGTTGTACATAGATTCCAAAAACTTAGCGAGTAGTACAATTATTTTTATATCATTGACCAATCAAAGTTACGCTTTCTTTGTCGATGTATATAAATTTTGTCGTTGTTAATTTTATTGTTATCGATGTGACGCGGAAGTTCTTACGCGATCATCCTGCTCTAGTATTAAATCCGCAGGGAAGGATGTACCTATATTATTTTTTATATAATTTGTTTGATAATTATAATCACAGTATACAGATTAGTCTCGTGACAGATTAACCTCGGAACAGTATTTCAGATGAAAATTGATCAAATTATTCAGTGATGGAGCAGGGATAATTTTTTTTTCTGTTTTTATATTAATTTTTTTTAGTACGTCCCTGACTTCTTTCTGAAATTACTGCTGAGTAGTGCTGGGCGATGTCTACTGTAATAATGTGATAAGTATACTGTGTTAAAACCTAATTTGATAGCAGCTTAAATAAAGACTGTATGATAATTTAAGAATACTTATCAAATTTTCAGTATTAAACTTGATGGTGTGATTGAGCCTCTCAAGTAATTGAAACTTTTTTAACTGATATAAAAATAGTGATTCAGCTAAGTAATGACGGCAATAAAACGGAATCTCTTCCATTATCTTTTTTGAAGAGGATCGATATAGCAGTTTCACGCTATCAAATAAGGTTTTATATTACTCCTTTCTCTTACAGAAGTTGTCGCAAATCCAGTCATTTAATTTGTCTAGATTTTACATGAATTAAGTGAAGAAAAGTTTGTTCGAATCAAAAACCAATCTTAAGTGGCTCTATAATTTAAAAAGTATCCTTAGGATAGTAGGATTTATTGACATCCTTTTATATTTTTTGTTGATTACCACCTAGACTGGTTTAACAAGTCTCCGAAAAGACTCCTATTGTGAATTTTTTATATTTTTTAGTATTTTGTTTTATTTTAAGATGTTTATAATTTAGTTAGGTATTTGTTGTATCTTAGTTTAATTGGTGCAAACTTCAAGGGGTTAGCCGAATTAAAATAGAAACGAAGACACTGATAACAGATATAATAATAAAGAATAAGCGATCAGTTTCCGACGTTTATAATACTTTTATTTTAATGCGGTTAATGCCAAAGACTTTGTAAATGTTGAAAAGAGATCACTGAAATGAACCGAAAAAGTATCCAGTAGTTGTATAATATTAAAGCCGATATGCGCTTTAAAAATTATTTAAGTACCTATAATTTACGTTTCACTATTACATTGTAAATAACATAATATTTTATCTTGACAGGCACACACTATACTATGTAATCAATAATTAATATTTAAAATAAATAGATTCTACTCCATCGTTTGTTTTATTTCATTTTTTACAGTCCGTTGTATAAAATATTTTTAAAAACCTACATGCTAGCTATAGTTAATTAATATTCGTACTTTTAATATTTACAAAGTACATAGTAAAAGTGACATTTTTATGGGTATATTTATTATAATTTTATTTGTTTTCCTTAATATAATTAATATTTTTTTGTACAGGGTGGGTCAAATTCGACGCTTTTAAATGGAAACACCCTTTTCTATAGGAGATAGACGAAAACTAATATCGGTGTGTGGAGCTCAATTTTCATCAAAAACATGATGGTGAAAACCGCACATCAATATCTGTTACCGTTTCGGAGTTACGGGGTGTTTTTCAAAAATGTGCATTTTTAACAAATCGCTGTAACTTTCTTGCTATGAAAAATTTTGTGTTTCTATGAAAACATTTCCAAAGCACCTTTTTACGTAGAATTTAATGGTTTAAGTATAATTTTTTTTTTAAATTAATAATTTAAGAGTTATCAACAGAAAAAATGATTTTTTATTTGGGACACCCTCTATATTTTCAATTAACTGAAAAGAATTTAAAATTACCTTTCCAAAAATATAGCACACTTGATATTTTGTTATAATCCCCTTCGAAATACAGAATTTTTAAAAGTTCGCCACTTTTAACTAGTAGGCTTTGGACCCCTTATTGATGATATGCCCTTAATAGAACTCGAAAACATACTTTTCCAGCAAAACGACGCAGTGCCTTTGAACGCTGATGTTATCAGCAAATTTTTGCAGCCAATTTCAAGAATATTTGGGTAGCTAACCAAGATCCCAGCCGTTGGCCGTCGAGGCCGCCTGACTTAGTGCCCATGGATCTAATCCTATGGATATATTTGCGGAAGAATAAAGGTTCATTATTCTTCCGTATAATCTAGACCAGAATTAAATATACTTAGCAGTTATAAGAGGGTATCTTTCACCACCACTGAGTTTGTGAATTCCACGAGAAATGTTCAAAAACTGCCCCGTCTGTCCATAACAGAAGACGGTCGATATGTCGAACGCCTGTAGCAAAATCTCATGTCTTGGTTTGCTATTTATTTTTATTGTTATTAGATATAGTTTAAATGTGTTGATGTTGGTTAAATATATTTTAAATTGTTATAAAATTCTGCATCTCTCATAGCAAATATTATTTTCGTTTTAATTAATGCTCACAGCTAGAAATTTTTTGCATTACAGCCGGTGCCGTTCAAAACCTACTTATTTAAAGCGGGCGAATTTTTATACACTCTATATCTCCAAGAGGAATCGAGCAAAATATCAAGTGTGTTATGTTTTTGGTAAGGTAATTTTAAATTCTTTTCAATAAATTAAAAATATACAGGGTGTCCCATATAAAAAATCAAATTTTCTGTTGATAATTCTTAAATTATTAATTTAAAAAAAAAATATACTTAAACCATTAAATTCTACGTAAAAAGATGCTTTGGAAATGTTTTCATAAAAATACAAAATTTTTCATAGCAAAAAAGTTACAGCGATTTGTTAAAAATGCATATTTTTGAAAAACACCCCGTAACTCCGAAACGGTAACAGATATCGATATGCGGTTTTCACCATCATGTTTTTGACAAAAATTGAGCTCCAGACACCGATATTAGTTTTTGTCTATCTCCTATAGAAAAGGGTGTTTCCATTTAAAAGCGTCGAATTTGACCCACCCTGTACAGAGTATACCAAAAATTTCGCAATAAATGATTTTTTTTTATTATTGAGCTGAATTTTACACTATTGCCATTAGCTTTGGTATTAAAATATGTGTAATAGTACCAAATTTCAAGACAAACGGTTTACCAATATTCTTAAAAATAAACTAAATAAGTTATTTTTATTTACCCTTTCGAGAGTTGTAACTTCTTTGGGAAGAATTTTTAGGCATATGTTCATAGGAACTTTTTGCATTACGTTTACCTGTAGAATCGCCCACCGAAGTTAGATACATTATTTTTTGACACCATAGCAAGTTTGATAAATAAATACGAATTTTAATTTTTGTTTTTCGTCAAATTTTAGAAAAATCATTTTTTTTTGCTTAATATACATACAACAAAGTAAATCAACATAAATAATCTCTAATATAGTATTTTTTCTTAACTGTTCCGTAGATTATTAAAAAAAATATTAGGTAATTGGGAAAACTGGAAATCGTCAGGGGCCACTTCTTTTCAATATATTTATTAACGACCTTGTTTCAATGCCCTACTGTCATAGACTTGCATATGCTGATGATCTTAAATTATTTAACCGTATAGATACTGTCAGAGATTGTGTGTCTCTCCAGGACAGCGTTGACTTGCTTAGTGAGTGGTGTTTGACCGACAGATTGAATCTTAACATCTCTAAATGTAATGTTGTTTCTTACTCTCGAACTAAAAGCCCAGTTAAATTCAATTACACTATAAACGAAGCAACATTGAACAGACTCTCGGTTATAAAGGATCTAGGAGTTATTTTCGACGAAAGATTCTCCTTTATTCCTCACATCGATCAAATGGTGGTTCACGCCTCTAGAACACTCGGCTTTGTATTACGTAACAGTAAGCATTTTTCCAATTTATCAACCATCAAAATACTGTATTTCTCTTATGTGAGGTCGAAGCTTGATTATGGCTCAATTATCTGGTCCCCTATTTATAATTGTCATGTGCAATCTGTTGAGTCGGTTCAACGGCGATTTCTAAAATACGCTATGTTTAGAGAAGACGGAATCTATCCTCATCGGGGTATAGATCATGCGCATATATTGGATAGATTTGGTGAATTGGCGTTAAGTACACGTCGTGACCTGCAGTCGATGTCTTTTCTGTACAAGCTTGCAAATTTTAAAATTGATTCTCCATCTCTGCTCGAGCAACTGCCATTTCTTGTACTTCGTTTAGGGGCCAGAAGACAACCTGCTTTTTTCCTTGCTTTTACGAGATCTAACATATTGCTGCAGAGTCCGATTTACAGAATGTGTCAGAATCTTAATCGAATTTCCACTGCAGTAGATGTATTTCATGACATTCTCCCCACTATTCTCAAAACATGCCGTGATATTACTGGCCATCCCGTTTAGTCTGTATTAGTCTTTGAATAAGAAGACTAAGGAAGGAGCATATCAAAAATCTTAGGTACACCGCGATGGGCCTCAAATATGGCCGACTTAAATTCCGGTTTATCAGTGTCGTTCTAATTTTATTTAAAAAATGTAAAACTATGATGTAGGGTAGACGTGGGGTAGACTCAATAATTTGTTGTTTTATGTTACGTTGTGAATAAATGTTGGTAGTTATTAAAATTGTTATAAAAATATATAATTCTAATAAAAATAAATAAGTTATAATAAGTATTTATTAACACAAACATCCGATACGCTACTGAAGCAGGTAAGTCAAATTAACGTATCTAAATTCTTTGACATCTAATCTTTAACAAGTAATAAATAAAAGCTAAAATGCAAGAAAAATATATAATTTAGTTAATTTAAGTGAATTTCATAAATGATCGGTTTACTACACGTATGTATATTATATAGTCACTTACTAGCGAAAAGTTGTTCCATTATTTCACTCAATTTTTGTCGAGATCTACCGCACGCTACACAACCAACTATTTTAGAATCTTTTTCGATAAATCGCGATAGTGTCACTGTTAATTTAAATTCTGCCACAATTTCCATCTAGATTTACTACATTTATACAACTATCAGTAGTAGAATAAATAATAAATAACTTAAAATAAGCTCCGTAAAGACTGACAAATCCAGAAAATTTCAAATCAAATTCAAATGTGTCAAATGAATCGTCAAACAGAACTGTCAAGGATCCCCACCCTAGAGTGCTTTTATGGCGCTTTTTCCGCCCACCATGCATGAATACATGGATAGCATTATGCTCCTTCCTTAGTCTTCTTATTCAAAGGTATTAGTTAATTAATTTTTATATTTTATTTTTGTATTTTAGTGTAGTATTTAATACCTGTTATAATTATGTATTTTTTATTCTTATTTGTACAATTTTAAGATACTATATTACTGTTTCGAATTTCCTCTAAGTGGGCTTCGGCCTGTCGGAAATAAACGACTATTTATTTATTTATTTATAAACTATAATATAATGAAAATATAGTGAAATTATTACTTTATAGAGCCAAAATAAAGAAAAATTCAATGTTGAAATCATTTTCCGTTTTTCTGAAAAACGGTAAGAGACCGCCAAGAAAAAAGTTCAGATTCGTAATCTACGACCTCAAAATAGTGTGTATACCAATTTTGGTGAAAATCGGACGATTTCCAGTTTTCCCAATAAATACCAAATATTATAAGATGTAAATCTTTAAAATACCAAACTTGTTGGAATTGCTTATACAAAAGAGAACTATCGTATTGTTCATTTAATTTTTCACCTAGAATAGAATATATCATTCAGAAAGCCTATAAAGTTACACTAAAAGTGTAATTTCAAATTTGTTGTATTATCTGTTATTCTATAGGCCATTGCAACAAAGTCAGTAAAAGGTAAATAGAATGACAAGAGTTTGAGAGAAAAAGACAGAGTAAGAAAAAGTATGAGACAGTAATTATTTTGATTAGACTTGCATCGTCTTCTACCATTATTCTAACGAAAAAAAATACTTTCTTTGATCCCGTATATTTATGAAAATTCGGATAATAAATGTAAAATCAAATGGTACATATATCAAAAGTATTTTTTCTCTATAATTTTCTCAATATTTTATCATCTAAACCCACTGTTTGTATATCTAGAGATGATTTTACAATTTTTTTAATTAATAATAAGCAAATCCCATTTATTGTGAAGTTTTTGGCACACCCTGTTTATTGCTTAAACTAAAATATTTTTACTCATGGGTAATTTGATAAATCCCCACTACCTACGCTGGCTGTGTTTGGACTAGGAGTTGAACTTCCCGAACTTAGAGTTTCTTCCTTTACTGAAGCTAAAGCAGGCACGGACATACTTTCTTCCTTTAGCTTGATTTTATTTGGGTCTTTATCCTTTTTATCTTTGTGCTTGTGCTCGTGCTTATGTTTGTGTTTGTGCTTATGTTTCTTCTTGTCTTTCTTTTTCTTCTTTATCTGAAACAAAACAATTCATATGTACATATTGTACATACTCTGTTTTACTACTAAGGTAAGATTTCGACAGAAGATGGCAGAAAAAAGGCAGATGACGTCCATACCGAACCATTTATTTAACTCGAAAAGTTTCTAATATATTTTCGAGGGGTGTCTCACTATTGGAATTACATGTACATTTTCTTGGCAGTTGCTGGCAGTCTTATGGCAGTCACCTATAATAATTACATGGCAGTCATAGGCAGTCTTCTTCATAGTCATTGGCAGTCGCTTAGCAGTGGAAGGATATTTTGGCAGTACGTGTACATTTTTTACCCGAGTGAAACAAACACCTCGTATATTTTACACTAACTATGGATGGGTTTATACTTTATACCATACTGAGAACTTCATTTGCGTGCTCTGTATTTTAATGCATGCGACAGAAATAAATATAAATGACCGTTTGACAGACAGAGAGACAAAATAAAAAGCGGCATACAGTGTTTCCGGATTTTACGTGTGTAGAAAAATGCGTGTAGAAAAAAATAAACTATTTTAAAAACTTTCACGTATACTACTGAAATGAAGATAATGTACCAAAGCTATACTCTGTTTTTTTTTCTCAGGTAAGATTTCGACAGACGATGACAGAAAAAAAGCAGATGACGTCCATACCAATCCATTTATTTAACTAAAAAAATTTCTAATATTTTTTAAGTTAACTATGGATGGGTTAATATATAAATCCGTCATGCGTCATCTCTCGTTGTTTTAACCAGTTTTATTGGTTTATTTCAAAAATGACAGATCATATTTCATATTATTGGTTTAACGGAACGATGAACGACAAACGGACGCCGATGCGTGTGAACTCGACTTAAAATTTTTGAGAGTTGTCAAACTTGCCAAATTATAGGTTATAATTTTGTGTCAAATTATTTCAAATAGATATGATAAATATTTTCATTTTGCATTTTGGACTGTGTTATTACGTGCGTTTCGTTTTTTTTTCAAATTAAGTGGAGGAAAACTAAAAGGGGAAATTAAGTGTTGACTCAGACCATAGTTTAGAGTTAATAGAAGTAAATTCGGTGCCCAGAGACAGTTATGGCCAGAGAGTTGTATTAGCCACAAATAAAGTTTGTATACTATCTTATATATGATAACAAAAACTGGAGTATCTGTAACATAGCAGCATACATGATAGGTAAATAATAATCATATTGAATAATTATATTTATAAAATGTAACAATAAATGCAAGAAGTTTGAGCTTGAAACACGGCTTGAAAGCAGGAAATATTTTTATATCTTTTTTTGGTATGTGGTGTTTTATAAAATACACCCTTGCTTATTTTGTATTAACACATACTGTAATTATTTATTGTTTTTAATAAAATAACAGATTTTTTCAATTTTACACAGTTTTTTTCACAATATTTTGAAGTAATCACTTGTCACTCAAATTTTAAATATTAATTTTCTGCTATGCGTTCCAATTGCACCAACTTATTTCTTTGTAAAGTAAAATAAACTACTTTGTAAATAAAATGACAGACACATCTATCACTGTCAAGGATCTTGTCGTTGGACAGGCTATAAATATAATCCATTACAAAGCTGTAGTAAAATGAGTAACTAATTGTGAAAAATAAAGTTCCAACGCTAGATGCAACATTTTTTGTAAATGCCTACTTGTGTGCTTTGAAATTTTGATGCAAAATCCGGCAATACCGCATAGAAGAAATGTATCAACCCAACTTTTATCTCATTTTAATGTATTTGGTTTTACATTAAGCTGTCTACATCACTGTCTTACACGTTAAAAGCCAGACCACGCAGTTTTGATGACCAGATCGCTATATAAATCCGTCATACGTCGTCATTATTGAGACGCAGAAAATCCAGGCGCAAGTAGAAGGGCTAATAAATTATTTAAAAAAATTAAGAAAAACTGAACAGAAACAGCTTTTCTTCAAGTTCAACTGATAACTGCTATTCAGAAACCTGAAGAGATAAAATTAACTTACCTTAGCACCAGATGCATCAGTCTTATCTTTTGTTTTAGTACTTCCAGTACTGCTTCCATCGCCATCTTTTTGAAACATTCCTGGTTCAAAACCAACAGGGCCACTCTGTCCCATTCCAGGCAACGAAACGGAATTATCTGAAAAGTACTCTTGTTTTGGCATTGCTGCTTCGCCCACTTGAACATCTATCATAGGCTCTTCCTGCAATAATATTAATTATACACTAAACCATATACTCAGGTCTGGCAAAGGTTAGTCTTGGGTCGAGATTTCCGTATGTAGGAAGAGTACAATACGTTTATAATATACTGAACAAAGAGAAAACAGTAAACACGTTGCCAAACGTATGAAATAAACCGAGAAACTGTGCACATTGCTAAGAGACGTGGAAAGGGATATAGCAGAATTGTCGCAGTTGACCAGTCGACCCAATCAGTACCTCTGTCAGTACTTAAAGTTGTAGGGAAAGGTGTACATCATGTGTTCATGATGCTTCACGATTTAATTACGTCTCGTGATACTTTATTTGTTTATTTATCAACGTGTCGTTGTAATTTTCCCTATACCTTGAAAATTTGTAAGTGCAAGCTAGCAACACTTGCATTTTTGGTAAGAATAAGTGGAATTGAGTTATGTTCGAGAGTGTTCGCGCTATTAGAACTCTGAATTCAAAAATCGATATCTCGAAATCTATTAGAAATAATTGATTGTAGTTTTTTCAAAAATTTGCTTAATATTTCTGCTGTATTTTTTTCGTAGATAGTATGTGAAAATGTTTTTCAATAAAAAAATTACACGATTGCTGAAAATTGCTATGCTCTAAAAGTAAATGGATGGGTTGTTTACAATTTTTCAATGGAATAAAACAACTTTATCGAATTTTTCTTATGTGAACATATTGTAAAAGATCCGATCTTCAATAAAAAAAAGTTTCAATATCTAAAGTGGTTCTTGAATTATGGCGTGTTATGTGTTAAAAAGTTGAGTTTTTGAATTATCGCGATTATTGACGTTTTCTCGTTATAAAAAATCACACCTTAACGATATCCTTATAATTCCATTTCAGATGCTCAGAAACATGTCTAATGCTTTTATCTAGTTATCTTTTCAAAAAAAGTATAAGCGGTTTGCGATCGTGATTTTACTTTACTTAATAGGGAAAGGCGTACCGGCAACGTCGCAACAGCACACCGTCGCATTTCTCTCACTCCGACTTAATAAGATACCTATGCGATTTACACATGTAAATACCGACCCAAAAGTAACACCTGCCAGCCCGGTAGATTATCTTTAATTTTAATAAAATACCTTTAATTGATGGTCTTCTATATCAATTAAGTCGACGTTCATAGGGGTTTCTAGATTATTATCAACAATAACATTTGAAACAACTGGTTCTTTAATTTCTGTTTTTATATTGGAATGTTGTTCCTTTTTTATATCTGGATTATCGGCACGTGCTAATTTTGGAATGGCGGTTTTTATTTTTTTAATGTCAGGTCTTGTGAGGTTCATAAGGCCCGATAATTCCGTAAGTGGTAAACATAAAGGACGTTTTGTACCATAAAGGGTGTAGTATAAGTCAACCAAGTCGCAACGATGGCGAGTATCGTGGGACAACATTCCACTAAAATATTACAAAGTTAATATTTTAAAAAAATACCATTTCTTTAAAGTTACTTAATATTTGTCCATATTTTCTCCACTAATAAAGGAGAGTCTAGCCTCGATTTGTAAGCTCTTTTAAAAGGAGGGCTTTTTAATAAAATTTGGCAAAGTTTATGTCTCAATCCTGAATCTGGGTCGTTTTCTAAAAGATCTAATACATACGATAAATCGTCGAATTTGCCGTCTGCTCTTACAAAATCAACTAGACATTCTAAAGCGGCCAGTCTAACATCTAAAATACAACAATAGCTATACAGATTTGGTCATCGTAGAAGCGTGGTCTGGATTTTAACCTCTAAGACAGTGATGGAGACAGCTTAATGGAAAATCAAATGTATCAAAAAGAGATAAAAATTGGGTCGACACAATTCTTCTATGCGGCATTGCCGGATTTTGCATCAAAATTTCAAACCGCACAAGTAGGCGTTTACGAAAATTGTTGCATCTAGGGTTGGGACTTTACTTTTCACTATTAGTTACTAATTTTACTACAGCTGTAATAGATTATATGTATTTAGTTTAGATATATTATCATCATCAGTAGTATACATGAAAGTTTTTCAAACAGCTTATATTTTTCTACATACCATTTTCCTACAAACGTAAAAAACCGGCGACACTGTATGCCGCTTTTGATTTTGTCTCTCTTTCTGTCCACTGGTCATTTATATTATTCTCTGTCATACGCATTAAAATCCAGACTACATAAATTGGATGACCAGCAGGGTATAGTCAAATGGGTATAAATAAAATTATGTAAATGTCTGTACAGGAAGTGTCATTAAATTCACAACAAATGGAAAAAAATTGAGTTACAGAGAAAAAATGTAAGTGGAATTACGTCAACCTGCCCAATAACAAAAACAATAATTCATTTTGGCACATATGTCATGCCACTGCTGTGATTGCGGTAAATTTCAAGTCATCTTTAAATGTGCTAAAAGTGGAGTTAGGTCAAAATATCGATAAAAGTCAAAGAGAAAAGTTCACCAGAATTTGATTTTATGGCTATTTACAAAGTTTCATAACTATAAAGAGACTTTAAAAAATATAAATTTTTAGATTTTTCTGCAATAGTAAATATGTGAATTGTCAGACTAACAACTTTATTCCAATGATCTATAGACAACAAAAATTTAAACTATCACATTCAGAATATGTATGACGAAAAAAAAACAATATTCTGTTTTTTCATCTTGTAGTTTTTCTTTTCTGCAGCCATTACAAAAAATTTGAGATTTACTGACATTTTCTTTTTTATAATTATTTACGAGACGGTAAAAAATAAAATACTATACAGGGTGGCGCACCTCATTCGCCTCGGTTGATTATACGAAAACGGAAAGATGTAGTAACAAAATATTTTATGGGTATATGAAGAGAGGTAATGTGCATAATTTAAATTTATTTTGAAATATACAGGGTGTGTCAGAACTAAGATCCATACCAAAATTATATTTTTTCTTATGGAACACCCTGTATTTTATTTGATTTTTGGATTCTTGGACATAAAATAAGGAATTTATTGTAATGGCTTAATATGTTTAAAAGCTTGAGTTTTTGAGATATTTAAAGATATTTAAATATGCATGCCATAATAAAAAAGTTTGTCAACACCCTGTATATTACTTTTCAGAGTTAATTCTTGTGCTGACTTTGAAGCCAGTGAAATAAACTTTACTAAAAAAATGTATTGCTTCCTTAAATGTATACAGGGGTATCAAAAATTGCTGGTCTATTTTAAATATTTATTTTACATAAAAACTTCGTTATTTTAAATACAACACTATGTATTTTTTGAATAAGTCGAAGCAGATTTAAATGCTCTTTCAAACTATATTAGGGTTTCCTATACCTATCTGGCTCAGATTTTAAATAAAAAGCGATTTTTCAATAAAATTGTAATCAAGAGGGCTGGTGTTGCCATGGCAATTTTCTAGTGACACTTAGTAGCTATTTTCAAAATCGACATTAGTTTGTGGACTTTATTTATATTTATTACGGCTTATTTTTATTTAATATACCTACAATAAGGTTAATAAGTAAGTATTCATCATTTTATCGAGAAAAATGAAGTAATATCTGCTGGCGGAAGGAATGGATATGTTACTACTTGTTTTATTTTATATTATATTTAAATGGGTTGTAAATCCATTGGGGCTGGTTCTGGTGTTTTATTTAGTTTAAGAAAATAAGAAGAGTAATATTTAGGTAAATTAAAAGTTAATTGAGATACTAACAAAAGAATTATTGCGGATGTTCGCCTACCTTATTTCCAAGTCAGCTCCTTGCACGTTCTTGCACTTTTTCGTGGATAAAAAGTCTATTTAATTTCTTCGGATATCGCGATACAGAAAATGACCAGTTGAGTCTGCGGCGGACTATATCGAAGTCACACTCGGAGTCGTAGTTTCCTGCCCGAGGCGCAATGGCGTAGCGGGCGAACATTTATTATGAACAAAAAAATTATGCGCGAAATTAAATTTATAAAATGAATAGTAATAAAAGACCGAACATATACTGCCCCCTATTTTTGTTAAATGAAAATTTAACAATAATAAAAAAAAATTAAAAATGAGGTAAATTATGAAAATTATATGTAGAGTATTAATGAAAACGGAATGAAAATTTATAGAAAAAAAATGAGAGAAAAAAAATATATACAAAATTAAATTATATTTAATTTAAGAAATGTTATTTATTTGGTAAAAGACATAATTTGACAAGTGGCCGTACATAGAGCCCTTGAGATGTCTGTACTTCAGCAACCCGTACTATATTATCCTTTCCAGGGAATACCTTTCTCACGCGACCTATTTTCCATGTTATGGGTGGAGCGTTTTCATTTTTAATTAGAACTAAACTGCCTGAACTAAGCGACTGGCCTGGCATGAGCCATTTTGATCGCTGTTGAAGCGTGTTTAAATATTCTCGGTGCCATCGCACCCAAAAATCTCGATGGAGACGTAAAAGTAACTGATATCTATCAAGCCTATTTAATTTAATATGAGATAAATCAGGATCAGGTTACAAGAAAGCGGTTCTAGCGTTAAAAAGTGACCTGGAGTGAGGACTGTGTAATCATTCGGATCAGAACTTTGCGGACAAAGCGGGCGTGAATTTAATAAAGATTCAATTTGTATTAATAAAGTATTCATTTCTTCATATGTTAAACATTGTGACCCAATTACACGGGAAAAATGTGTTTTAACAGATTTTATTCCAGCCTCGTATAAACCTCCAAAATGAGACGCGGATGGCGGGTTAAAACTCCATTTAATGTTTTCTTTACCAGCGGATTCTTGAAATATTTTTCTTAAATACTTATTAGCTCCGGAAAAGTTAGTACCATTATCTGAGATTATTTCACTGCATCTGCCTCTACGAGCTATGAATCTACGCAATGCACATAAAAAATTATCGGTAGATAAATCAGATGCCAGCTCAATATGAATGGCCTTGGTTGTAAAACATACGAAAATACATATATAACTTTTAACTAACTTAGCGTTGCGAAGTTTACTTGTCTTAATTAAAAACGGACCTCCAAAATCAATTCCTACAATAGAAAAAGGTTTAACTTGCGAAATTCTTGTAGCCGGTAGATTACCCATAAGAGGTTGAAGAGATGAGGGATTCGAGCGGAAACATGAAATACATTTAGAAAGAACATGCTTGATTGCGCGACGAGCGGATAATATCCAAAAATTTTGCGATAATAAATATTGAGTAGTTAAAAGCCCTGGATGCAAATTAGATTTATGTATATGCTCTATAATTAATTCAGTTAAACGAGAGTTGCGCGGTAGTATTAATGGATATTTCTTTTCGTAATTTAAAAGAGAATTTTTGAGTCTACCCCCAACTCTAAAAAATCCATGTTCGTCTACAAAAGCTCCTAATTTTCGAAAAGGTTTAGACATTAAAACTTTATTAGAATAATTTTCAATTTCTATATGAAAATGTGTATACTGCACATGCTTAATGAAAATTAACAAAGCATTATTTAAATCATGCGCGTTCAAATTTGAAGTATTTTTCGCTTCAGGGTTTTTTATATTATAAATAAACTTTTGAATATAAGCCATTATACGTTGTAATTTTGGAAGAGATGAATATTTCATTATTATTGTATCAAAAAAATCAATTTTATTACGCGATATCAGAGTGATTTTTCTTTCTTCCCGATTTACCTCGTCGTTTTGATTTAAATCAGGCGTAAGAGGAAAAAGATTTAGAGGCCATTGGCTTTGAGGTTTTTTAAGAAAATCGGGTCCTGTCCACCAGGTAGAACACTGGACAAAGTCAGAAGGAAAAATACCTCTGCTTGCAGGATCGGCGGCGTTATTACTCGAAGATACATGTAACCAATGTACATTGGGTAATTCTTCTTGTATTACGGCAATTCGATTAGCGACAAAGGGTTTAAAACGATGTGGCGAGGACTGAAGCCATTGTAATACAATAGTAGAATCGGTAAAACCGTAAATATTTTTGAATATAATTTTTGACGAATAAGTCTTAAGAACAAATGAAAATAAACGCGTAAGAAGTAACGCAGCGCAAAGTTCAACCCTAGGTATGGAAATGCGTTTTAGCGGAGCGACTTTTGATTTAGCACATAACAGCGATGTAGTTATATTAAATTGTGACACAAGACGCACGTAAATACAGGCGGCATAAGCGTCTTGAGAACCATCACAAAATCCGCATAATTCAATAAATTCGAAACTATTAGAAAAAAGATAACGAGGTATGCGAACTTTAAGCAAATCTGGTAACTGAGATTTATATAATTCCCAGCGTTTAATTATTTGCGGCGGAGGTACATCATCCCAATTTAATTTAAGCGACCAAAGGTTTTGAATTAATAGTTTTGAAAGTAGCGTAACAGGGGTTAAGAAACCAAGAGGGTCATATATGCGAGCGAGTTCTGATAGCATATTACGTTTAGTACAAGTTACATTAAATGACGTAACAGAATAAGAAAAACTATCTTCAGTTGGATTCCATTTAAGTCCTAAAATTTTTACAGTTAACGCAGAATCTAAATCAAAATTTATGCAATTCTTAAGTAAAAGATGTTCAGGAATAGTCTTTAAAAAATCATTATTATTGCTAGACCATTTTCTTAATTCAAATCCACCTTTTAACAATAAATTTGATAATTCATATTGAAGATTAGTAGCTTCTTGCACTGTGTTACACCCTGTACAAATATCATCCACAAAAATATTATCAGAAAGAAGAATTTTTGAAGCGTGAGGAAATAATTCCTTTTCGTCATTTGCTAATTGATTAATAGTACGTAACGCAAGAAAGGGTGATGAGTTAACTCCGAATGTTACAGTTTTAAGTACATATTCTTGTACGGGTTCCTCACTGGAAAAGCGCCAAAATATTTTTTGGAATTTATAAAATTTAGGATTTAGTTGGATCTGGCGATACATAGCTTTAATATCAGCAGTTATTGCGATAGCGTATAAGCGAAAATTTAATAAAATAGCGGAAATGTCCTTTTGTAATTTAGGTCCTTTCAGAAGACAATCATTAAGAGATATATGATTAGAATCCTTACAGGACGCGTCAAAAACTATGCGAATTGGACTTGTTACAGAGTGTGGATTAAAAACGCAATGGTGCGGTATAAAATATTCATTATTATCGATAGTCTGATCAGCTAACTCTAAATGTCCATTGTCAATATATTCTTGAATTATATTACTGTACTGAACCTTTAATTCGGGGTTTATTTTAAGTTTTTTCTCTAAAGAAAGAAATCTGCGAAGTGCGGGTAATCTTGAATTTTCGAAAAAAGGCTCGATATTATTTTTAAATGGAAGCGAAACAACATAGCGACCGGAATCTAAACGAAACGTCGTTTTTGTATAATAATCTTCACAATAAGTATCATCGTCCGAATAAAATTGTTTATTATTTATTTCTTCAAGAGCCCAAAACTTTGAAATTACATTTTCTACGTTTTCACAATTAAATTTAGTAAAAAAAGAGTTTGATAGAGAGTATGAGGACGAGCGTGAAGAAATATCTCCCATCAAAATATATCCAAATAATGTATTTATTGCATCTGGCACATTAGAATTTAGCGCGGGAATTTTACCATCAAGTAAAATTTTATTAAACACCGAAGCGTTCAGTATCATATCGACAGACTGACTAATATTAAATGAATGATCGGCAAGATTAATATTTTTTATATGTTCCCAATCTGATATATTAAAATTACATACCGGCATATTCGATGTACAGACTTGATCCAAAACAAGAGCTTCTATAATTAGCTGAGGGGACTCTGAATTTAAAGGTACAATTACGCCTTGTACAATACCACTATCACTTCGCGTTTTCATGGTACCGAGACCAAATATATCAATTATTTGTGGACGCACTGATAAACCTAATATATTTACACATTTACGAGAAATATAACAGGCTTCGCTGCCGGAATCTAATACAGCACGCATAATTTGGTAATTTCCAAAAGCATCTCTAAATCTTAAGCGAATTGTAGGCAAAAGATCGGAAAACGGCAGTGTATCGATATTTATTTCGGTTTGTTTGTTTATATCGCGTTTGACACCGAAAATACACACTGAAGGGCTAATTTCGTTTGGCGTACTAGATAAATCAGATGTAGAAGTAGGAACAGGGCCGGACTTAGAGTCGAGCGAATTTTGTGTAGCGGTAATTGGCGACGAATTCGAAAAATGAAATAAAGTGTGATGGCGGCGTTTGCAAGTACGGCATGATGATTCCGAATTACAGTTTGATGTCTTATGTATATTGCTTAGACAATTAACACAAAGTTTTCTATCTTTAGCCAAATTAAAGCGTTCGATTGGGGTTTTATTAAGTAATGTAGGACATGTATATATAGCGTGAGCGGTTGAATTACATATTGCGCAATTTTTCAAGTTATTTTTGTTAGCGGGAGAAGAAGTAAAAAATGCGTTGCTCTTATGAAAAGAAGTATTATGACGTTGCGAATTGCGTAGCGTAGAATTAATATTGCGTTGACATTTACTTTTAATATTTTGCGGGTTAGATATAGCGGAAACTGAAGAATTTAAATCTCCATTGTAAGTTATTGTTTCATATGCGGTACAACATTTTTCTACATAAGCTAGAATGTTATTAAAGTCTGGCATTTCAGAATTAGAACCAAATTGAGTTTCAAAAGAGGTAACTACTGAAGACGGTAAGCGTTTTAAAAACATGTTTGCGAGAATAAAGTTCCAAGAATCTACTGGATAGTTAAGATTTTTTAAAGCGGCGATATTTTCATTAAATGTATCTAAAAGAGTTCTTAATGCGGGGGAGTCTGATGAGTTAATACGAGTAGAATTTTCTATCTCATTCCAATGGTAAGTTGCTAGTAGTCTTTTACTTGAATAGCGAGATTTTAGAGCTTGATAAGCAGATTCAAAATTTGACGAAGTTAATGGAAATCTAGCAACCAGTTTCTTTGGATCACCCTCTAGGGAATTAATTAAATGAGAAAACTTTTCGATCGGCGATAAATGAGTATTATTATATATTATTGCATTAAATACTTCTAAAAAAGATGTAAACGATTTTAAGTCACCCGAAAAAACAGACAATTTCATTTCCGGAAGTTTCGGTCTTGGTAAATCATGCGTTATATCACGGCTCGTAGATGGACTAGCGCTCTGAGATTTTTCAAATATATTATAATAAATTGCCTTAGTAGAAAAATATTTACTTTCAAATTCTTTGCGTATTTCATCCTCAACTGCGAATTCCTCATCCGATTCAAGAAGGGAACAAATTATATTATGTTGCTTAGCAAATGCGTCACTAATTGTATCAATTGTGCGATATCTTTGAATAAATTCAGGTTGTATATTGGTATCCTTTTGAGCTTCAGAAGCAATTTGCCAAGTGTCACGAATACGATTTATTTCCGTATTTCGCAAGGTTTTGGCCTTTTTTAATTTATCTACTTCGGAACTTGAAGGCGGCATATTTATTTTAATAAGAAAATTTTTACTAAAAAAAGCGAATTAAAATATTTAAAAAACTAAATTATATTATAAATCAATATAATACTGACCTGCAAATTATAGGCAAGTACAGGTATGTGCGGAAAGGGATAAACAATGCGAAGAATGCGTATAGCGTGCAAAAAAATTAAAAGGATAAGGCGTAGTACGGCGTTGCTCAGGTACTTTAAATCAAGAACTGACCAAATTTTAAATGACCTTGTCCTTTAAAAATATATTTTATTAATAATTTTGCAAATTTATATGAAATTATAGAAATAATCTTAATTAAAAATCGAATGTGAAGGACCAATTAATGTTTTATTTTATATTATATTTAAATGGGTTGTAAATCCATTGGGGCTGGTTCTGGTGTTTTATTTAGTTTAAGAAAATAAGAAGAGTAATATTTAGGTAAATTAAAAGTTAATTGAGATACTAACAAAAGAATTATTGCGGATGTTCGCCTACCTTATTTCCAAGTCAGCTCCTTGCACGTTCTTGCACTTTTTCGTGGATAAAAAGTCTATTTAATTTCTTCGGATATCGCGATACAGAAAATGACCAGTTGAGTCTGCGGCGGACTATATCGAAGTCACACTCGGAGTCGTAGTTTCCTGCCCGAGGCGCAATGGCGTAGCGGGCGAACATTTCTTATGAACAAAAAAATTATGCGCGAAATTAAATTTATAAAATGAATAGTAATAAAATACCGAACACTACTGATTTTATTCTGTGAGGATAATTGCTTGTTGGCCTGAAGAGTTTATGCTCAAAGATATCCAAATAGGAATTTTCTTGACAAGCGTTCCTTTGAAAAACTACTTTTCCTATTTCGCAGAGCTGATAGTGTGGTATATGAAAAAAATTGCCTTAATTGGCTCTTCTATAGAAAATCCAATATATCTACAAGTCATCGTAATATAAATCAAAGAGCTACATCTTATAATAAATATATATATATGATAAAATAAGAAATAAATACTTACTTATTAAACTATTGTATGTAAATTAAATAAATGTACACCGTTAAATAAAATCCATAAACTAATGTCGATTTTGAAAATAGCTACTAACTGTCACTAGCAAATTGCCATGGCGACACCAGCCATCTTGATTGCCATTTTATTGAAAAATCGCTTTTTATTTAAAATCTGAGCCGTATAGGTATAGGAAACCCTAATATAGTTTAAAAGAGCATTTAAATCTGCTTCGACTTATTCAAAAAAATACATAGTATTGTATTTAAAATAACAAAGTTTTTATGTAAAATAAATATTTAAAATAGACCAGCAATTTTTGTATACATTTAAGAAAGCAATACATTTTTTTAGTAAAGTTTATTTCACTGGCTTCAAAGTCAGCACAAGAATTAACTCTGAAAAGTAATTTACAGGGTGTTGACAAACTTTTTTATTATAGCATGTATATTTAAATATCTTTAGATATCTCGAAAACCAAAGCATTTAAACATATTAAAGCCTTATAATAAATACCTTATTTTATGCCCAATAATCCAAAAATCAAATAAAATACAGGGTGTTCCATAAGAAAAAATATAACTTTGGTATGGATCTTAGTTCTGACACATACTGTACATTTCAAAATAATTTTAAATTATGCAGATTGCCTTCCTACCCATAAAATATTTTGTTTCTACATCTTTCCGTTTTCGTATAATCAACCCAGGCGAATGAGGTGCGCCACCCTGTATGTATTAGAAATTATTCTTGTTGAATTTACGTTATTTTATGTAAATTAAACGAAATAATAGTACCTACGTTTAAAAATATTCGAAAATTATGCTCTCTAACGAAGTCTGTACAATTTTTTTTTCAAAACCCCAATAATCAAGAAACATTTGTTGCGAACTCTCTGGCACACCCTCTGTATTATAAGTAGTTATAATTATTGAAGTTAAAATATACCTATGTAATGTCCAAACTGAGCATAGCTTTTAAACAATGTAGGCTTGCTGGGCAAATGTCCAAACTTCTGTAACTTCCTGATTGCCTTCAAACATTCAACTGTAATTGTATATTTATAACAAGGCAGTGCTTTCTCTAAATTCAAGAGTCGCGTTATTTCTTCTAATATTAATTTTGTTTCTGCACTCAGATTCTCTACTGTTATAGGCGTTCCTTGAGCCATTACCGATACCACAGGTGTCACTGTATTGCCCAAAGATTCTACTAAGGCTGCTCTGTAATAGTTATCTGAGAAACGGTTTTTGCTATTGTCATTATATTTAAATAGGTCTAATAAAAATCTTAATACTTCTGGAGGGCAAATTCCATGACTATTTCTAAAAAAATATACATATTTTTTGAGACACATTTAAGATTTATTTTTAATATAAAAAACGCCAAATAAAATTTCGCGCTCTCATCAAATATGTTGCACTGGGACTCACAGAATACCTTAACTATACAGAAGCTACAGCAGTAAGCGTCGCACAGTGCTTCGAACATATGGCTCTAGAGGACAAAAATCCAAAACTTCTCTTTTATTGTAAGCAATTTATTCAAACTAGGTTTATTTGACACAAATAATGAGTACTCTCATTGTACTAAATGATGATGTTCTTAGTCCCACGTTTATGAAAAAAAAAATCTTATAAATAATAATAATGTTGGAGCTGTGTTCCATCTAAGCAAATAATAAGTTTAGTATGAAAACGGTGTAAGTATTAAATAAATTCCTGTGATAAAAAAGAATTGAAATAACATTAGAACATGATTCCTACAATATAAGCCTAATATAAGATAAAAATGTTTTTCTTTAATGAAAAAGAAACATTAATGTTATATTTAATTAAAAAAAAAATTAAGATGCTATAAATTTACTTTAGGACAACAAAATGCATAGATCGTAACTACTCTGATTCAGGAGAATCACTGCTGACAGAATCTTCTAAATTTATAGTATCTAAATCACAGGTAGATGAAGTATCCTCACATATAAGATATTTCTGTACATCATTTTCTAATATGTTACTTTTTCGCGTTGTTACTGTTCATTTTGTCGGTATGAGGGGTTCGGATGTTAATAGTTACCTCTTTAATAGACCATATGCATATATTATTTTTTCCTTTTCTTGGGTATGAGATTTTATAATAAACTGAAAGATGGACACTTTTTTTATTCGACGTTTCGCTCCAACATAGTGGACTTTTTCAGGCACAAGTGGTGTCTCATTTGACTGGAAGGTTCATCAATATCTAATAAGAACATATTTTTTGAAATACTAATAATTTTGAGTTCTTGTCCTTATGATCAAGCCAAGTATTAGCCAGATCGGCATTGCTTATCAATCTTACTCCATCTGAAAAGTATTATAAAATAAAGTTCGTCGCAAGCAGACGCAGGTGAACTATACAAAAATTAAAAGTGTATGAATATGGCAACAAAAATATTCAATAAATACGATATGTTTTGATATGTTTTTTTTAAATACCTTTTGAAGTTTGAAAACTTAAAATTTTTATACCCATTTAAGAATCATCTTAAAAATAAATAAAAACTAAACAATCACGAACTTGTTTAGAAATAAATTTAAAGTACATACCTTGTTTAACAATATCCATAGTGGCTTTCAATTAATACGTACCCGTTTAACTCCATAATATACAGAACTACTATGAATGTTATTCTTTTCACTGATGAGATAATGATCGCAAAATTTATTTTTAGTGAAAATATTTGCTAAAAAACGCTGTTTATGAAAAATAATATACAGGATGGTTGAACATTGCTATAAGTATAAAATTATATATTTAGATATTAGTAAATTTTAACTTATTTTTTGATTTTTGTCCATGGGACGAAGCACTGTGCGTCGGCTTGTTTGAAGTGTGTTCCAAATTTTTTTGACTCTATACACGCTTATACACTGAAAAGGGCAAAGAAATCTATGGATTTTTTTAAATAAATTGAAAAATGTCTTTTTATACATAGATGTGATTTCTTCTGTATTGTTTTTTACTGAATTTAATAAGTACAAATTTAACAAAAAACAATTTAAAATTAAATTTTAAACATAATTACAAAGGACAAAAGGGAAAATATTTTTGATTTATTGTAAAATACAGGTTACAGACAAAAGAATAAAGAAAAAGAAATGGCATTTTCTCTACCCTCCCGACTTAAAGTTATTTAATATTATTTCTGCACAAAATATAATAACAATAATATCAAGCCAAATATAAGGACACTATTTATATACTGATTTAGTCACTGCAGAAGCGTGGTCTGGAATTTAAAGTGTAAAGACAGCGATGGAGACAGTTATAACGAGTTTATACGAGGCGTTTCGGAAAAAATAAAAGGATAGGAAAACAATATAACCAAATCAAACCAAACCAAACATACGAAACCAATGAATACAGAACAACAAACAAAAAAAAATAATACCAAATACAATAAATTTTACATTGGTGAAACATCTAAACCCTTAAATGTTCGAATTAAAGAACATAAAGATTATTTAAGAAAGGGAGATCTTCGCAAATCTAAGATTTGTCAGCATTCATGGGACACAGTGCACAGAATAAATTTTAATAACGCCAAAATTATAATGAAAGAAGCGATAGCCTCTAAAAGAAAAATAAAAGAGGCTTTTTTAATACAATCTAATAAAAATAAATGTATTGCTCATGCATCTGTAGATGTTAGTAATGTATGGCAATCGCTTCTTTGATTTTAAAGAACACACCATAAATAAACATAACATGCGTAAAAAATAAAAATAATCATACAGAAAGTTTGGGGCATTTTGGTTTTACCTTATTAAGTAATTGTTATCAGGTAGTAATTGTTAATTTTGAAGTTTAACTTGATATAATGTCATTTTAAATTTTAACAGAACGTCAACGGTTTTGTAGACGTATTTGTTTTAAAAAAGGCTATACTTAAACTGCCGTTAGACGGTAGCTTATTAAAATGCCGATAATAGGTATGACGTCGTTGATGTGACGCACTTGACGGCTTTATGAAATAATGAATTTTATAAGGACTAACCAACGCTATCCACCCCACCAAATAACCAACGCAACTAACCTCGACACTGATAAAAAAATTTAAAAAACAAATATAAATTAGTAAGAACCAACCAACTCCACCAAATAACCAACTAACCAATGAATTAACACCCTCCAAATAACCAGGCTAACCAACCCGCCAAATAACTAAACCAATCCAACCAAAAAGAGTGAAACCAATGCAATAAGATCACGCTATAAGCAAAGAAAAAATATAAAAAAGTCTTGGTCGGCGTGAGATTTGAACCCCGGACCATTCGCTCACGAAGCGATAGCCTCAGCCACGGAGCCACAGGTGCTCTTGCAAAATGCTTATGGCTAGGCATTAGTTTCCGCCGACATGAACGACGCCGCAATATCTATTAACGGCATTTTAGTAGGCCACCGTTTAACGGCTGTTTAAGTACATCGTTTAAAAAACTAAAGTGTTCTCGAATAGTTGAATTTAAATAAGTTTCTTTTCTTTATTCTTTGTATTTTTTTGCTCCCGACGACGGAAAGAGATAAACTCTCCGAAACGTTAAGCATTTTTTTGTTCATTAGGCAAATTTGTATATCTGTAAACCTAACTTCTGACAAGTAGTTTCCGTTTGGGATTAACGCAGAACTGTTTACAAAAAAATAATTATTTTATTTTGTAAATTTCCTTGCAGTGGCGAAATACCCATATAGGATTTTTTGGAGATATTATCTTTGTTTATTATGTTTTTTCACGTACGAACCGGCAACACTGTATGATGCCGCTTTTTATTTTGTCTCTCATATCTGGTTATATATACTTATCTCTACTGAGTATGCATTAAAAGACAGACCATGTAAATAAAGTGACGTATAGCCATTAACAAATACTACTATAGCCGGAAAAAAAGTATTTTACGCTTTTTATAATAAAATAACACGTCAGAAACTAGTTTTTTACATTTTCATCCCTGATATTAAACACCTAACTTAGTTAAAACTTAAATGATTATGTTCCCTTTTACATACTTCTGTATGGCTATGTAATTCTGTGACATGAGCGCAACTTTATTTGGTGTTTAAATATTTATATATATACCTTACTCCTGCCATAGCAAGTGGGATAGTTTTCTGTAAGAAATAGTTCTGAAAACTCTGAAAATTATTTTGTTTTATTATATGCGGCGCTGCGAACGACCCAAAAAACTTTCTAAATATTGCTAGCATCGCCGGGGGACCTGCCCAATTGGCAACCATAGCATTTGCTACCTGAAAAAGCAATATAAATTAAACCAAAAGTTACAAGTGAACTAATGAATACCTTTGTAAGGCAATGAGCGGCTTTACATCTCACTTTGTAATAGCACTGTTCATTTTCAATGGTATGAGTCAAAGCTGCTCTTGTTGGTGGTGTAGGATATCTAAAAATATTTACATAAAATGTTAAGGACACGTTTAAAATTTGATGTTAGGAAATGTCACCTTTCTAATGCAGTTATAGCTTCAATTTGAGCGGTGACGTCTCTTTCATGTCTTAGTTGATACTGCCACTGATAATCAGGTTGTTCTATTATCACTGATCTCAACAATGTCATTTCTGGATCCAACCTAATCCACAATACTGGAGAATCACTAAAATAATGCAATAACAAAAACTTGTAACATCAAAGAAAAAAAAAGTTTATCATGAAAAAATTGTTTTATCAAAATAAAAAGCTGTAAGATCACCATGGTCAGTGCAACCATATACTAAGGGCTGGCAAAGGTTAGTCTTGGGTCGAGATTTCTGTATGTAAGAAGAGTACAATGCGTTTATAATGTACTGAACAAAGAGAGAACCAGTAAACACATTGTCAAATATAAGAAATAAACCGAGAAACTGCGCACATTGCTAAGAGACGTGGAAGAGGATATAGCAGATTTGTCGCAGTCCACTGGTCGACCCAATCAGTACCTCTGTCAGAACTTAAAGTTCTAGGGAACGGTGTACAACATGCGTTGCGCTTTACGATTTAATTACGTCTCGTGATTCGTTATACTTTATTTGTTTATTTATTAACGAGTCATTGCAATTTTCCCTATAGCTTGAAATTTTTTAAGTGCATGTTAGAAACACTTGCATTTTTGGTAAAAATAAGTGGAATTGAGTTGGTGTTCGACAGTGGTTGCGCTATTAGAACTCTGAATTCAAAAATCGATATCTCGAAATCTATTAGAAATAATTTATTGTAGTTTTTTCAATAACTCTCTTAATATTTCTGCTATATTTTCTTTGCACACAGTAGGTATGTGAAAATCTTTATAAATAAAAAAGTTACACGATTGCTGAAAATTGCTATGCACTAAAAGTAAATAGATGGGTTCTTTAAAATTTTTGAATGGAAAAGGACAACCTTATCGAATTTTTCTTATTTAAACATATTGTAAAAGATCCGACCTTCAAAATAAAAAAAGTTTCAATATTTAAACTGGTTCTTAAGTTATGGCGCGTTATGTAAAAGTTGAGTTTTTAAATTATCGCGATTACTGACGATTTCTCGTTATAAAAAAATGGGACACCCTAATGATATCCTTATAATTCCATTTCAGATGCTTAGAGACATATCTATATAATGATTATTATCTAGTTATCTTTTCGAAAAAAAAAAAGTCTTTTAAAAATAAGCGGTTTGCGATCATAATTTTACTTTACTTGATAGGGAAAGGCGTACCGGCAACGTCGCAACAGCACACTTCCGACTTAATAAGATCTCTATGCGATTTACTTCCACACGTGTAAATACCGACCCAAAAGTAACAGTTGCCAGCATGGTATCATATACCATGTATATGATATATACCCTGATGGTCATCCAATTTATGTGGTCTGGAGTTTAATGAGTGTGATAGAGAATAACATAAATGACCTGTTGACAGACAGAGACAAAATCAAATGCGGCATACAGTGTTGCCGGGTTTTTACGTTTGTAGGAAAATGTGTGTAGAAAAATATAAGCTATTTTAAAAACTTTCATGTATACCTACTACTGCAATCATGATAATACGAGAATATCTAAACTAAATATAATTTATTACAGCTGTAGTAAAATGAGTAACTAATAGTGAAAAATAAAGTTCCAACCCTAGATCCAACGTGATTCGTAAACGCCTACTTGTGCGGTTTAAAATTTTTATGCAAAATCCGACAAAATAGAAGAAATGTGTGAACACCTGTTAAAATTACTGTTAATCACCTGTTAAAATCCAGACCGTTAAAATCCACAGTTTCGATGACCAAATCGGTATATGACATATAAAATGTGCAGATTTCCAATAAAATTATAAAATATTATATGACTTATTAACACATAAAGGCAATAAATAATCTTACTCCATTGCACTTAAGTCCATATCAACCTCTTCTCCTGTACAAAGAGGAATTTTCTTTTTCTTGTTTCTCCTGCTTTTTGAATGACAAGTAATGTCCGACTTAACGACGGTATTTTCTATTTGTAAATTATGTTTAAAAGTACCATCCAGCTCTTGCAGTGTTACCAGTAATGGTCCAACATATTTCCTGATACCTGTTTGGGAGGTGGCATCTTGGCGGATTTCTACCTCAATTGTGTTTCTGTCAAATAAATATTAACATTTCACATTAACAGGGTTGTTTACCACATACGAGACGGAGTATTGTGGCTAAACGATTAGATTTTTACAAATTGTAAGTTTTGGATTCGTTGAAGGACTATTAGAGCTACAATTTAAAAATAATTTTACAAGATTTTTTAAGATACAGAGTGTCCCAAATAAGTAAAAAATATTATAGCTGTACTTTTTTAAGTGGAACACCCTGTATATTATTCTATTTTTAGATTCTACGATTGAAATAAAGATAAATTTGATTAAGGTTTATCATACTTAAACCTTACCGTTTTTGAAATATTTTCAATTTTATGAAATTGCAGTAAAATGTCAAGTGTCAAAGTTTTTAATATTAAATATTTACTGAAGATTATTTATTGATCAGGTATTGTGTTGCAATAATAAAAATTATACTACCTTATACAGAGTGTCCAAAATTTTATATTAATTAATTACTAGATTTAAACAGCAATAACTTGTTTAATTTAAATGGAACACCCTGTATATTTTACGTGAATTAGATGCACAATTTAACTGTCTATCAAATTGTAGTATACGATTTTTACCTATCTCTTCAAGTTTTCGTAGAAAATGCATTTCTTTATAATTTAGACCTCATTTATCACTATACCCATGGAATATTGATATTTTTTATTTTTTTAAAGCAACATATGTACAAAATATACAGGTAGTAAAAAGAATAATATTGCAAGTCCATTTGTTTACAAAAAGAAAACTACTTAAATATTTGTAAAAGAGTATACCAATTAAATATACCACCATTATTTCCGCCCAAAAATTAGTTAATTACATACTTACCTAAGTGTTTTAATTAATAAATTATTCTACATAAATGTGGATCTGAATCAGAAATCAATAAAATAATAAGTTATGAAAATAAACGTCTCTGTTGTTATAAATCAGGTTTGGTCGAAAAAATGAAATAGAATTTATAAGGTGTTACTTTTTACCACACTGTCTAATACACATACAAAATTCAGTTTTTTAGTATTTTTTGTAGCAATTATTATTAATCAACGTAAACAGTCAATTAATGTAGTTTGAATTCTGAGATCATATTAATTGGTCCTCTTTAACAACAAATATTTAAACAGTTTTTTAATTTTTTAATGAAATAAGCGAACCATATCGACAATATTAATATCTGGTACTCTTTGAAAATTTGTTACATCTTTAAAAATAATCTAAAATGTCAATATTCCATGGGCATAGTGATAAAAGTCTAAATTATAAGAAAATGCATTTTCTACAAAACCTTGAAGAGATGGGTAAGAAATAACAATTTGATAGACAATTAAATTATGCATCTAATTCTCGTAAAATATACAGGGTGTTCCATTTAAATTAAACAAGTTATTGCCATTTAAAGCTAGTAATTTAATACAAATTTTTAGACACTCTGTATAAGATAGTATTTTGTTTATTATTGCAACATAATATCTAATCAATAAATAAACTTCAGTAAATATTTAGTACTTAAAAAACTTTAATACCCTTGAAGAAATGAAGCCTTAAAATTTGTACTGCAATTTCATAAAATTGAAAATATTCCAAAAACGGTAAGGTTTAAGTGTGAAAAACCTTAATAAAATTTACCTTTATTTCAATCGTAGAATCTAAAAATAGAATAATATATAGGGTGTTCCATTTAAAAAAAATACAACTATAACATTTTTTACTTATTTAGGACACTCTGTATTTTGTAAAAATATTTTTAAATTGTAGCTCTAATAGTCCTTCAATGAACTCATAACTTACAATTTGTAAAAATCTAATCTTTTAGCTACAATACTCCTTGTCGTCTATGGTGAACAACCCTGAATATGTAACATTAAAATTAACTCACCTTTTCCTATTAAATACAGATGTTAAATGAAATTTGGCATGGCCTCCTGTTCTCACCCACTGGTCTATAAAAACCGCCATGTCTTTACCTGTTACTGTAAATATTGCCTTTGTAAAAACATTTGTGCTTATAAGCATGTGTCCCCATAATCCACTACCAATTTTATTTGAGGCTGCATTAGTTGCGAGCGATAGTTGCTTGTTAAAAACCTACATAAAGTACAGATTAGTTAATTGTATATTACATAAACAATACATGTACCTGAAGTAATAATTCTAAACCTATTCTATGCTCCAACATTCTCATTACTAACATAGCTTTTTTGTATGATGCCTCAATATACATAGGAGACATGGTGTGTAAATTTCGAATTGAAAAATAAAATTTTTCCTCATGTTTATTTTGATTGGTCTGGGGCATATTAGAAGCGACCGGAAGTGGAGCAGGAGGCTGGCTAGGATCTAAAAATCATTATTATTCTGATGACACATTTTTATATTCACTGTATTTTTGAACCTAAAATAATTCCTCCGTATTCTTCTTCATATTTTACTACATCCTGAAGCATACTGTGAATCATTTCACGATACTCATTATTGCCAAAACTTTTTTTGCAGTATAATCCACAGAGATACTGACTTATGCCTTTATTTAACCATAAATCTGACCAATTTTGCATAGAAATGAAGCAACCAAAAAACTGCTCTGCAATGGCTTGAGCCATTGCCTTTCTTGTTATAAATACCTAAATTATTTTTAAATATAAGAGCAAATATTAGAAAATGGAATACTAGTCTATCTACCTGATCTATAATAACTGCTGAATGTAATAAATTGACACTTAAAATACTCATAGTAGCATAAGAATGATAATCTTCATACGCCTCATCAACAAAAACTTGCTTGTAACATGAGTATGGGTATCTATTTGACAATGTTTCTTCATAAAACTCAAAAGTCTCATGCATATACCTAAAATAAACATAATCATTTTCTAAAAATAACTTTATCATAATATGTTCTACATGGTTAAGATTGCAACTGTGTAAAAAACAAATATTTTACCTGGTAGTAACTTTTAATAATGGCATTAATCCTGGTAGGCAAAAGTGAGTTACTTCATGCATATATGGGTCTACAAAAATTTCAAATGGTCCCACAGCCAGCGAAATATTGGGAGCACATGTGGGTACATTTAATGAATAGTGATAAGTTTTTCTTCTCATGTCTGGAGTAAAAACTACTTCAATCAAATCGCCATTTGAAACTGCTGTCATTTCTTCATCTACAGTAAATTCAAGCTTCCATGTGCATGTTTCTGCAAAACTATCGACACAAGGAAACCACAAACGTGATGAATTCTGGTGACCATAGGTAAACATATGAACACCTTTCTACAAATAAACATCCACTATACTGACATTATACAAAGCTTTAGTACCTCTGCATATGTTCCCTCCTTTTGGTCCTTCTGATCTTTAGGTGGCACGACAAAATGAATACCTCCTTGAGGCTGTTCTAAAGAGAATTCTATTCCCACTCTTAATGCAGTTCCTTCAGCAACTAAGTGCGACGCTTCTGGGGGTATCGTAATAACTAATTCACCTGCATTATTATCTGGGTCAGTCTTCAAAGCTGCTGTTAAATGATTTTGAGAAAATGCATCTAAACTTCGTCTAAAATAATTTAATATTGTTAGAAACTTCAGATTCTAACATGCATTCACACTTACGTATCTGTGTCAGATTGACAAACATCCAGAAAGGGATCAAAGTATTGAAAATGAGCTTCATGATGCTCATTGAGGAATACTTTGTAAATTCTACACTGTTTTGCGTTTATTTTTAAAATCCTTAAACTGTCCCTTAATGGTACCACTGTTAATTCAACAAAACCCTAAAATTGCATGTTCTAATTGTTAAAGAATAGTTTTAATTATATATCATAATTCTTACAATTATACTTTTCCTATCAAAACTTATTCCTGTTAAACTTAGAATCTGGTGAGCTAAAATTTCATAATATAAAAATTTAAACATTGATGAAACATACTAATGAATATTATTACCTAATTTAAATGGCCTTATAGTGTCTCCTGTTTTTTGTTGTCTCATCTTGATAAAATTGCGATCCCTCGCTACTTATAAGTTCCTAGAAATCAACCGTATTTCCATATTCTTAGTGGTTGTATATAAATATATTGAAAATGTTTCAAACAATATCAACAAAAATAATTATCAACAACAAATTTGAGGTTAGTGTTACTTGTCAAGTTGTCAAATGGTTGTCAACTTCAAAAAATTGTCAGAGACATCTTTTGGTAAATTACTCTACCTGATGCCATAAGTTGTAATCTGTAAAAATTATTTTTCAGTTTGTCCAGGCTTCATCCGATAGGTGACGCATAAAACAAAAAGTGTAACAACAAAAAGTAACTTTTTGTTAAATGTGTGTTAAATGCATAGTATGGAGTCTAAAAGGAGGAGGCGAATCGAACGCAAAAATTATGGGCCCAGTTTTTGAGATCTAAATGAAGTTCGAAAATCGCCGTTAGGGGCGCTTGTGATGATTGGGATACTAGAAATACACAGCTTCTTATGGCAAGAATAACTATTTTGTTATAAATTATAGAGCCAAGTTAATTTGGATTATAAGATAAGAACACTTTGTGTGCTTTTAATTAGGTCGAACATATTATAAACGATAAATCAACTGAATTAAAAGCATACAAAGTGTTCTTATATGTCGGATATTAATTAAAAAATATATTAAAAGACTAGAAATAGTATATATTAAGTTGTTACAGTTATAATTTAATCTTTGGCGGTTTTCAGGAAATAGCAGGCAGTTTTACATAATTTTTCCTCCCTTTGAAGTGAATTGGAAACGGCTATATAATTTTGGTGTAGGCAAGATTCCCAGTTTGTTTCCGTTTGAGACCTGAAATAATAAAACAAATTAAATTAGATGTAATCATCTGCTGATCATGCTAATATAACACAACGCGCGTCCTTAATTCCTTACATGCACGGTAATAAAATTAAATAACTGCTCAGCAGGTGGCATTTATTAGCAGTACTAATTTAAAAAAATCTATAACTGTAAGTAGATATGTTTAATTTACTTACCATTGTATCCTTCGGAAACCAGGTGTACAACAATTAAACTCCATGATAAAAAATAATTAAGAGTCTATACAAAACACAAATTGTCCCACCATTTTTAAAAAACATTGTCTAAAACAGAATACTGGCAAAAACTCTGAAGGAATTTAATTTTACAATAATTCGACAAATCAAAACGTAATCAAAACGAAATCAAAACGAAATCAAACCGTAAAATCACAACAAAAGCGTCTCTGAGTGACAGTTAAAAATCAAATTTTATTATTGTCAGATATTGACATTTGCATTGTTAATATTGACAGTTTTAATATTTTGCCCCTCTGCATCTTGGAGGAAAAACTATTTTTAATGAACCGTCATTTCCATTTAAGTTTCTCAGCCATGGTTAAATGTATGGTTAAATGCAGTTAAATGTCTTTGTTTTTTTTTGTAAAAGAAGTAGTTGCCGCCAAAGGTTGCTTCATTTGAATAAAGAGATTAGTTGCCGCTTATAAAATACCCCAACTGATTAACAACAGAACTTTTAACTGAGGTATGTATATACTGAATTTAGATTTTTTTTTACTTTCTTGCATATTACTTTCCCCCTTATCTCTAACATGCCTCAACTCTAGGGTTCCCAACTTGAGCATCGGCGATTCCGGGACAATTATGTTTAAGCTTTTAACTAATTGAAACAAAACATTAAATATTAGAAATTAAAATATATTATGTGTGTAGTACACACTTTTTTAGTTTCCAGGTCCCGGCCAAGACAAAACTTTCGTCGGGACAAACTTTCTGATTCCTGGTTAATCCCGGCCAAACCGGGACGGTTGGGAACCCTACTCAACTCAGTTGATTTCGCCTGGGAAACCTGACAAAATTTGGAAAAGATTTGAATGTTGAAAAATTAAATCTCATACGATAAAAAAAATATAATCAAGGGGTTTTGGCAAAATAATAAGTTAAAATCAAAGATGTTAAAATACTCAATGTAACTAAAATTAGAACCTGATTAAAATTAATAGGAACTATTTATCTGCCAAAACTATGCAGGGTGAGTCTTAAATAAGTGCAAATATTTTTAGGGGTAGTATATTTCGACCCCAGAATTTTGTGGGCATATGTATATAGGTTGATTTAGAGCATTTTTTAAAAATATAGAGAGTTCTACAGGGTGTCCCCAAAAAAGTTACATATCATAGTTGTGTTTTTGTAATGGAACACCCTATACAGGGTTGTTCACCACATACGACGCGGCGTATTGTAGCTAAACTATTTAATTTTTACAAATTGTAAGTTTTGGGTTCGTTGAAGGACTATCAGAGCTACAATTTAAAAATATTTTTACAAGATACAGAGTGTACCAAATAAATAAAAAATATCAAAGTTGTATTTTTTTAAATGGAACACCCTATATATTATTACATTTTTAGTTTCTACGATTAAAATAAAGGTAAATTTGATTAAAGTTTACCGCATTTTAATCTTACCGTTTTTGAAATATTTAGGTTTTTGTCAAAATACAGTAATAATTATAATGCTTTATTTCTCTAGGCGTATTTAAGTTTTTAAAACCAAATATTGTATTGAAGTATTTCTATTTACTAAATTTTGTGTTGCAATCATAAAAATTATACTATCTTATACAGAGTGTCTAAAAATTTATTTTAAATAATAACTAGTTTTTAAACGGCAATAACTTCTTTAATTTAAATGGAACACCCTGTATATTTTATGAGAATCGGATGCACCATTTAATTGTCTATCAAATTATATTATATGATTTTTTACCTATGTCTTCAGGATTTCGTAGAAAATGCATTTTCTTATAATTTAGACCTCAATTATCAATATACCCATGGAATATTGACATTTTAGATTATTTTTAAAGATGTAACAAACTGTTAAAGGGTACAGATACCAATATTGTCGATATAGTTCGTTTATGTCATTATAAAATAAAAAAAAAATGTTTAAATATTTGTAGAAAGGACCAACTAATATGATTCCAGTATTCAAACTACATTAATGGACTGCTTGCATTGATTAATAATAATTGCTCCAAATACTAAAAACTGAATTTTGTATGTATATTAGACAGTGTGGTAAAAAGTAACACCTTAAAAATTTTATTTCATTTTTTGACGAATGCTTATTTATAACAACAGAGATGTTCATTTTCATAACTTATTATTATATTGATTTCGGATTCCAAATCCCCATTTATTTAGAATAATTTATTAACTAACACAATTAAATATGTAATTAATTAATATTTGGACGGAAATACTGGTGGTATAATTCTGGTGGTATTAATGGTACAGTCTTTTATAAAGATTAAAAAAAAATTGAAATAGTTTTATTTTTGTATACAAATAGGCTGGTAATATTATCATTTTTAGCACCTGTACATTTTATACATTTGTTGTTTTAAAAACAATCTAAAATGTCAATATTCCATGGGTATGTTGATAAATGAGGTCTTAATTATTAGAACACGTATTTTCTACGAAAACTTGAAGAGATAGGTAAAAAATGGTATAATACAATTTGATGAACAATTAAATTGTGCATCTAATTTTCCTAAAATATACAGGGTGTTCCATTTAAATTAAACAAGTTATTGCCGTTTAAAGCTAGAAATTATTTAAAATAAATTTTTAGACACTCTGTATGAAGTAGTATTACTTTTATTATTACAACACAATAACTAATCAATAATTAAACTTCAGTAAATATTTAGTATTAAAAACTTAGATACCCTTGGAGAAATGAAGCCTTGAAATTTTTACTGCAACAATAATGATTTTTAGATTCTAGCCAGCCTCCAGCTCCACTTCCGGTTGTTTCTAATATGCCCCAAACCAAACCAAAATAAACACGAGGAAAAATTTTATTTTTCAATTCGAAATTTACACACCATGTCTCCTATGTATATTGAGGCATCATACAAAAAAGCTATGTTAGTAATGAGAATGTTGGAGCATAGAATAGGTTTAGAATAATCTTCACAGTGGACTAGTTTATGCCAATATATAATAAGTAAAATCTATAAAAGAAATAAATCAATTAATTACTAAAATATTAATTATTAAATTAAAAATAAAACCCAAAAAGCTTTAAAAAATGGTATAATAAATATATATGTATTGTTTGTCACTTGTCACTTTTAAATTAAGATTCATCTCATAATAAATCCATCACACCCTGGCAGCGCTGTCGCCATCGCTTGTGACTCGAAAGTTGATCACGTGCATCGGAAATTATTTTGCGATTACCAGTATAATTTCATATATCGAAATTTTCTAATATCGATAGTTTTGCCCGCATAATTATTACAGGCAGCAAATTAAATCAGAGCCACGACCGCTCAGCCTGGCTCAGCTAAAAAGCCCCAGGCAAGAGACGAACGGTACAAGTTGCTGAGATTATAAGCACGTGCCGTACGTTCATATTTTCTCATGTTCTGCATTTTTATGTTTTAATTAATAAATAACAAGAATTATGGATATTGACATATAATTTCGTTCTTAGTTTCTTAGAAAGCTGAAAACTTAGATTTTTAGCTTAGTATAGCAAGGGTATAGCTGTTGTGGATTTTTAATTGTCACTTGATTCGAAAAACAAAATATTTTAAATGCTGATGTTACAGAAAAAACGGTAAATAAGTAATTTAATATAAAACTGAAATATATATTAAGTTTGCTTTTCCTTGTACATATATTTAATGTTATACTTTCCTTTTGTATTTTTGAATAAGAAATATGTAATAATGTTTATACTGTACCTATATATATTTTGTATTATTTCAGACCTTCAACTTTATGATTTTTTTTAGAAATTCGATTCAAGAGGTCAGAGTTGAGTAATTCCTTATTTAATGAGCAGCCGAAAAGATCAGTAAGTTCTCAGTACTCAGTACTTAACAGTATTTTTGATATTTTTGAAACAAGTACGTGATAAATTTCTAGTTTTTATTTGTTTTTTTTTCAATTTGTTTGACAAATTCGACTTTCTTGGTAGGGATTTGGTAGGGATATATACTCTGTTTTTTTTCTCAGGTAAGATTTCGACAGACGATGACAGAAGAAAAGCAGATGACGTCCCATACCAATCTATTTATTTTACTAAAAAAAGTTTTTAATAATTTTTAAGTTATCTACGGATGGGTTTAAATATAAATACGTCATACGTCGTGTCTTGTTGTTTTTAACCAGTTTTATTGGTTTATTTAAACAATGACAGATCGTATTTCAATTTTATTGGTTTGACGGAACGATGAACGACAAACGGACGCCGATGCGTATGAACTCGCCTTTAGATTTTTGTCATTTTTGACGCTTGTCAAAGTCTTGCCAAATTATAGGTTAGAATTTTGTGTCAACTTTTGTTAAATACCCTGCGTCATACCCTGCGTTTTGGAAGATGATGCATGTTGATTCGTATTATTACGTGTGTTTTGTGTCTTTTGAAGTCAAGTGGAGGAAAAATCGAGTGAAAATTAACTGTAGACCCAGAGCACAGTTTATGGTTTATACTCGCTGCCCAGGCAGAAAGTTTTATACACCAATGAAGTTGCCATCGTTTGTATACCATTTCGTCTTAGATAAGTGCATCTCGTATATGGTAGGAGGATCAAACTAAACACATACTAAAAACTGGAGTAGCTGTAAAATATCGACATCACACGATAGGTAAATAATGGATTTTAGTACTGCAGAAAAATAATGTCAAAAGGTACTGGTTTAAAAAAATTAAGATTAAAGTTAATTAATCAACCCTTAAGGTATAAAATTTGGTAGGTGTTATTATTAATAAAATAGTTTGTTTTATTTACCTATGTTGTTTTATTTATTCCTCTGGAATATTACAAATTTGTATTTGTACATAAGTTATATTGATAAATATAATCATAAATGCGGGTAGTTTCATAAAGCTTGAAAGTAAATAATAGTTCTTTTTTATATTTTTTTGGTATGTAGTGTCTTGTTCTTGTTTCTTTTGTATTAACACTTACCATTTTTATTAAATAAAATAACTCGATTACATTTTTTCAGTTTTCTACAGTTTTTTTCACAATATTTTGAAGTTACTTGTCAGTCAAATTTTAAATACATATATTAATTTCCTGCTATGCGTTCCAGTTGTACCAACTTATTTCTTTGTAAAATAAAATAAACTACTTTGAAATTAAAATGACAGACACATCTATCACTGTCAAGGATCTTCTCGTTGGACAGACTATATATATATTTACCGAGCATTTTTAATTTTTCTAAGTCAATGGATATAGAGATATGCATATTTTTATCAATATTGTTTATGTTTTTCGTCAATACAGTATTAGTAAAAGTAGGTATATTATACCTATCTGAAAGTCTACAATTAATACCAATTAATGTTTCTGTTGATTATAACCTATTACTGATGTATTATTGTTAACATAAAATTGCTAATGTTGCTAATGAAATGGTTTTTTATTGCAAACATTATTTTTTGCTATATTATTTTAGCAATAAGTCAGTTAATAAGTTATAACAAAATAGAAAGTTTAATGGATAATAAGTTTTGGAACATATAGGTACCTACAATATAATTTTACCAATATTGTATTGACGTAAAATTAACAATATTACTAATACATCTCAAATTAGTACTTTCCTGAACGTTACATTAGCAACGTTTCAATAATATTGTTTTTTTCAACCTTGCACTGCAATGTAATTTGGCGGAAGATTAAGCTACACTGCCACCTTGCATAAACCTCCCTACAATGAAAAAAGCAATGTTACACCTTGCTTTGCGAAGTTTTGGCGATGTTCCAGCAATAAATTTTGCTTGTTGGGTTTAGTACAACACGACCGAAAAAAAAACGGCGTCAAAGACAGCTAGGGAATGACAAACGATGATAACTTTGACGACGTCAAGCCCTAAATATCATTTACTTGGCCAGTACTCTTCTTTATTTTTTAATTTATTTTTATATTGAGCATAGATGATTTTTAAATAGTGTAGTTTAAAAAAAAAATTGGAAATAGATTTGTGTGCCTGGAATCTGGAAACGTTTCTATCATTTTTGAATCTTTCTATAAGTAGTGTTAATTTTTAACAAGTTTTATGTCAGTTTTTAATAAATGACATCTATAGAGATTGGCCTCGCCAAAATTATCATCGATTATCATTCCCCAGTGTAGCCTAAGAACTTTATGTTTATGGGTAACCACAAAAGTAATAAGTCGCTCAGAGCGAGGCACAAGGTTTAGCGCACAAGGCCCATGGGATGTAACATATCTCTCTTAGAGTGAATTTCCTTCACTAGCATCTGAACTTCTCTGAAAATTTAGGAATAGTCTCGGATGAACAGTCAAACAGTTCCATCAAAACATCTAAGCTACAGAAGGGATTTTCAGAGAAACGGAATACAAGCATGTTGACAACTGTAGGAAGTACTGCTGGTTTTTGAAAAGAAATAGTTATACCACAGATTATACCTCAGGGTATAACTGGCAAACAAGTACCAAATAAATGTAAAAGTGATAAAAATGGGTGATGTTTGGATTTATGATGGGAGCTATAGGAATCCAAACATTCAAATATGCAAACATCCAAATATATTTGGATACAGGATGTCATTTTTTTAAGAATCAGCAGGAATGGAGCCAGAGCTCGAGAATTTTTCTTTTTTTTGCAGACCAGTGATATCAATACTGTAAATTGTTTTTTTAGCAAAAGAAACAAACTAAAGCTTTAAACTTGTCGATAGTTACACCCAACCATAAACCTAGCACTCTTTTATGCGCTATAATTTTCTTGTCCGAAGGCGATCAGTTCGGCACGCTCAACAGGCGACTTTGACAGTGGTAGGGGATTCCTCCTTGACCGACGTTGCCATATCGCGTTAAATTCCCGAGTGTTTGCTCTCAAAAACTAAACAGCTAAGTATTCGTGAGCTTTCTACAAATTTTATACAAAACACATAGGTAGTTAATTTTCAAACTACTTGATTTTTGCTTGAACTAGATATAGTCTGATTAACGATAGAATGCTGAATATGACATTGGCAATTCTTACCTTTCATTTTAATTTTTAAGTAAATTGAATTTTTATTTTGAATATTTGGAAATTTTTTTCTCAACTTTCGGATGTCGTTTGTTACAGTTATATAAATTTGCCTAACAAAGAAAAAAATACTTAACGTTTCGGAAAGTTTATCTCTTTCCGTCGTCGGAAGCAAAAAAAAATTAACAAAAGAAAAAAACTATTTAAAATATTTAAATTCAACTATTCGAGAACATTCTAGTTTTTTAAAAACAGATACGTCTACAAGAAACCGTTGACGTTCTGTTAAAATGACATTATATCATGTTAAACTTCAAAATTAACAATTACTACCTGATAACAATTACTTAATAAGGTAAAACCGAAAAGCCCCAAACGTTCTGTATGATTATTTTTAAATTTTACGTATGTTATGTTTACTTATGTTATTTTTATTTATGTTATGTTCTTTAAAATCAAAGATGCGATTGCCATACATTACTAACATCTACAGATGCATGAGTAATACATTTGTTTTTATTAGATTGTATTAAAAAAGCCTCTTTTATTGTTCTTTTAGAGGCTATCGCTTCTTTCATTATAATTTTGGCGTTATTAAAATTTATTCTGTGTCCCTGTGTCCCATGAATGCTGACAAAACTTAGGTTTGTAAAAATCTCTTTCTTAAATAATCTTTATGTTCTTTAATTCTAACATTTAAGGGCCTAGATGTTTCACTAATGTAAAATTTATCGCATTCCCATGGTATTTGGTATATTACATTTTTTGTTTGTTCTGTATTCATTGGTTTAGTATGTATATTGTTTTCCTATCCTCCTTATTTTTTTTCCGAAACGCCACGTATGTATGGAAGTTGTATACATATATTGTGTATTGTTATCATTGTGTCTATGATTTGGGGTTTGTATTTTGTTTAATGTTTTGTCAATAAAATATGGTGGATAGTCGTTTTTTATTAATGTATTTTTTATGTGGTTTATATATATCTCTGTTTAGTGAAATGTCGTATGAACATATTATTTTTGCCCTATCATATAAACTTTTTATAACAAAAACAAAACTTTTTTTTTCAAAATTCTCTGTTTAAACTGTTCGATACAAAATGTTTACACACGTTTTATAATCTGGGCCGTTGCTAGACTTTTGGCTGTCCTGTACAAATATGCAACTAAATAGTCTGCCGATTAAAAACTGCCTGTCAGCACATAGCCTAAGGCTACGCAATGCAATCAAATATTGGACCGATCGGCTCCATAAGAATGTCTTGTTTTCACTCTTGCAACTAAATAGTCGGCCGACGAAAAATTACATATCAGTGCTAACTTAATTATCTTTAAAATACTCACAAGAAAAAGGCAGAAAAATGCATGCTTTATTTAGAAATGTGGAATAATTACTTTTATTCAAATATGCTATAATTGTTTTGAGAAGTGTACATTGGAATAATATTTAATAAAAAAGGGAACAGCTAAAACGAAATACAAGGAATCAACAAAAGTAAAACAGTAAACTGCTTTCTCTGGATCTGGATTAAACTAACTAAAAAATCCACAAAACGGCCCATTTACAGTAGTCTACATAGTACCAAGTATAGCCCTCTACAGTTTTGAAATATGACAAAGGCCAATAAAAATGGAACTTAGATGAAGACGAGGTGTTTCATAGGAAAGGATGGAAATTGTGGTCGGAGAGACGGCAATAGCTGTAGAAAACCGCTATACATACAAAGAAATAAGTCTGTAATAAATTTTGTAAAATGTCTAATAATTGTACAATAAACGTCAATTTGTTTGACATGTACGCTTAGTCTTGGCCTATTATACAATAAGCCTAGTCGTATTCAGAGTCAAGACTGTCAAGACCTATTTTGTTAGAACTGATTTTTCAATAAACCTACGATATGTTGAGCCTCTTTAAATTGTTCGACAGATGTGGCAACGTTGACGCCATGAGTTTTGCCCGCCAAACTGAATAAACACGAAACATGGCTCCGGTACAACCAGTCGCGTTCTACGTACCGCTTTGGAGCGAGTCGCGCTTTCTTTGGTCGTCGTACGGACGGTTACCAGTTTTATAACCTCTCCGTTTGTTTACATTGGCTGTTTGTCTCTTATTTAGCTGTTTCCTGGCCATTTTAGTGTAGTTTCGGATGTGACCGATGTGGAAATTCGATAATGAACAGATCTGAAGAGACGATATTTATTATTGACAATAATAAAATGAATTTTCGCCATCGAAAATTAATACAAACATTTACTTGCGTCGTGTTATTGTTGTACAGTGTTCTTGTAGTGTATCAAACTTTTTATAGGAGTGTCAACAGTGCCGATAGGGTGTGTACCATTTATTTTATCTAATGGTTTTGAGAAACTTTGGAAATTGAATTGTTTGTAAATACCTAGTTTTAAATTAGTTATGTATGTAATCTAAAGTTGTGTTAGTTTGTGGTTACTATGGTTACAGTATCTATGTTTTGCGTTAAGAAGGCATGAAATACCTACTATTCATTAGCAAAATAAAAACACTAAATCACCACAATACACCAAAACACTTTTACTTTTACACTGGACGCGCGTTTCGCTAACCATGTTAGCATCATCAGTAGATGATTATAAACTTTTGAGTTATAAACTTTTGAGTTTATAATCATCTACTGATGATGCTAACATGGTTAGCGAAACGCGCGTCCAGTGTAAAAGTAAAAGTGTTTTGGTGTATTGTGGTGATTTAGTGTTTTTATTTTGCTGTGTAACACCAAAGGTTCCAACCCTCAACTGTAATACTATTCATTAGATAAATCTTTAATTTATAATTCTTCTGTTAGTTTTGTTTTGCTTTTTTTTGGTGTCTTTTTTATTTTTTCTGTTTATCATTAACAAGCTTGCTTTTATATCTTTATTATTATTATAAAGTTCAAGCTTGTTTTTTTTTCTATGAATAATTTTTAAATTATTATGCAGACGAAAAATTGTAAAAGTGAGATTAGTAGAGATACCTTGGTACCTACCTTCTTACATACATAGTACGTAGGTGTAACTTACAACTAAAATGTAGATACCGGTAGAGAGCATATTTATGTTTTGAAGGTTGGAGAATAGGATACAATAGATTAATTTATTATTACATGTACTCAGGATAATTCTGAGTATATTTTGTGTATATAGTTTGTAAGGTTTGTTTGTCTAGTACCTTTTAATCGAAACTTTTTGGCATACAGAGAATTACTTTTGGATTAGGTATATTAAAAAAAATATAAATTATTATAGAGAATTGCTGATTAAATAAAATAATTTTAATTATATCTATATACATTACATTATCACTAAAATAATGCCCGCTACAACAAATATCTTGAATTTTATTAATTAATAAATTTAGGGCAATTGCCATACTACTCTGGGCTTAGTTAGAAAATATGCCGCAATCCTATTTTTATAAAATATGGTGATTTCTCGAGGATTTGATTGAGCTGAACGGTTCCTCTATTGCTACTATTGTCAAAAAAAAAAGGAAATCATTTCAATTAGATATTGTTTTGGATACTTGGGTATACCACATGTAATAGGATGAGTAGAACGAGTCCGTAACAAAGATACACGATGTTTTGTAATCCAGGAAAAGGCGAAATGTAGAAGATCCAAAATAACACAAAATAAACTATAGGTAAATTTTAGGAATGATTAATTTTATAAGAATTTATAAGAGTGATGTTTTGTGTTTATTGTCTATTGCGGCGTTGACGGATAAAATAGAAGAATGCACAAAACTTTAAAAGGTACTGTAATGAAATAGGCAGCAATAATCCAGTAGGTATGTAATAACACAGTATACAAGGAAGAATTCATTTTTGGCAAGGTTCATAAGCAGTCTTCGAAATTTGAATAGGAATATAAATCGATATTGCCAACTTAATGGATATCTTCACAAAGTGAAGCTAAATAGCCAGGGTTTTGCTTACTTGAGGATGTGAAGAAGAAGACGATACGGTTCAACATGTACTTATTGAGTGGTTATCCCTATCGTCAATCAGAGAGTCCATTCTGGGTGAAGTTCGGTCTATTGTGGCATGGAAAGATGAAATAATGTGGTTCAGTAACCAAGGAACATAGTGTTCAAGGAACACAGAGCTGTTTAGAACAACACTCAATAAGAACATCATAGCCAAAATGATCGCCAATATTTGAAACGAATTAGAAGAAACTTGAAATAGAAGAATTCAAAGTTCTCCTACGTTTAAGAGAAAATCCGAATTACTTTTAATAGCCAATCAATTATTTTTGCAAAACGGAATCAACATTATAAACTGACAATTCTACCGTATTTTTTTTCAAACTTGTAAAATTAGCTTAGGTATATACCTAATTGTCAGGGGCGTAAGTATACAGGAATTTTATTTTAGGGGAGGCCCAAATTAAAAGTAATATGGAATTTGGTTCTTAGGGCGCCATTTTTAACCCAAATTTACAATTTTTAGGGGGGGGGGGTAGCCTCACGGGCCCCCTCTGTATCCGCCGCTGCTAATCGTAGTGAGAATTTATAATATCAAATATCAAATGATCAAATAATTCCAATAACATAACATAAAATAACATAACAACTTAAAAAAAAATGATCACATCAATTGACTAAAAATTCTGTTTATCTATCTCAATTTGCAAGAATTATAGAGATAAGATAAACATTATTTAGATAACAGTGCAGCTCAATTCAATATAGCCATTAGATTAATCTTCAATTATTCTTAACCGAGTTCTTAACTAACTCGAAAATTGAAAATATCACAACAAAGAAAATTCAGGATTAATTCTACATACTCCTACTACATTCACTAAGTGGATATAATTATCTATAATATAAGTAGAAGGAAATAATTATCTAAGTTGAAATGCGACGACGGTAACATATGAAGCGGAATTGTATGGATACTAATCTTTAGATGTTTGAAATCAAACAAAACAATCAATAGTTTGTGTGGTAAAGTAATAGATATGTCATGTCATTAATGATAGATTTCTTCAGATATCTTGACTTAAAAGTAGATAATTTCCAGATGTATAATAAATAAAATGATGTATTGTCTATGTCTATACATAAAGGATGATAGCACAACTGTAAATTAGGTACTATTGAATAGTTACTTTCAACTATGCTTAACTAATTCTACGATTTAAAGAAATAAAAACGAAACGCTCGAAATATCGTTATCTATCTTTTTCGTAAAAAGACGATGGGTACATAATTCACTGTCAGCCGAGTGACAAATCTACAGGATGTTTCTCAAAGTGTTGGAATTATCTTGGCTGACATTAAAACATCTCGCGGTGTGTCTTGGTCGGCCGCCAGAATCAGAAGAATGTCTGCAGGCATTTGAATCTCGAAATTCCCCGATCGTAGGACATTTGTCTACATCTGAGGAGCGCGCATTCGCTAGCCGACTGTATTAATTACTTTTTTACCTAATAAAGGATCGGTATCTTTCCACCATAAACTTTTTTTGTCTAATGATAAATATAGGTAGGACCTAGGGCGGCGCTAAATTAATTAGATTTCGCTTTAAGGCGTAAAAGTTTCTATTCGAGTGTTGTTCTCGATGTAAACTGGTTTCTGTGGTTAACGTTTTGGTTACGAGTTGTAATGATAATTATCGCGCCAAAACTCTATATTAGTATATTTCCTTCCATAAAACAAATGTTTAGCTATTTATTATTTGTCGTTGTAAGAACAACTTTCAATTTAGGATAAGCACATAAAACATATTACGATGTATTGTTGGTGCATTCTGTATTATGAACATTAAAATATGTTTTAGAGATGTTTGGAATTTGCATGCTTCTCCCTTCTCATACTATCTACATCTACATCTACAAAGTTATATGTCCAATTTCGACATCGCATTTAAATTCCTTATTTACATACACACTTGTTATATGCTTCCAGAGCATATCTGGTTGCAGATACATTTTGTCATGGGTTTTGTATTTATCACATAATTTTTAATACAGAATCTTGATATTATAAATCGTGTAAGTAGCTTTTTATCTTCAATTTTTATTGTAATTTATTTCAATTATAATTTATACGAAAAACTGTGTGTTTGAAATTTTTTGTTGTTTTTGAGGAATCATTTCTTTATACGAGGCATGTTTTTTAAGTAAGTACCGTTTTGGAATTAAAAAAAAACGTGCAAAGATATCGCAATAATTTTATTTTTACATGAAAGCCTGTACCTTAATCTACTTTTCTACATAATTTCCGTGAATATTGAGGCACTTGTCATAACGTGGCACCAGTTTTTCAATACCCTCCTCATAAAATTCTGCCGCCTACTGGTTAACCACTGTATCACAACTGTTTTGACTTCGTTATCGTCTTGAAGACGCTGACCGCCCAGGTGTTTCTTCAAGTGCAGGAATAAATGGTAGTCCCTGGGCGCCAGATCAGGGCTGTATGGAGGATGATCTAGAGTTTCCCATTTAAAAGATTTGATGAGATCTTTGATGCGATTAGCCACATGTGGACGGGCATTGTCATGCAGCAAAACAATACCCTTACTCAACTTGCCACGTCTTTTGTTTTGGATTGCACGGCGCAGATTGTTCAATGTCTCACAATAAGACATTGATTGTCTCATTACGAGGCAGAAACTCCACTAGCAATACTCCCTTTCTGTCCCAAAAAACTGTGCACATGATTTTCCGGGCAGAAATTGTTTGCTTAAACTTCACTGTTTTGGGTGATGATGAATGTCGCCATTCCATGGACTGTTGTTTCGATTCTGGTGTGACGTAGGCCACCCATGTTTCGTCACCAGTAACAATTTTGTCTAAAAAATCTTCACCTTCATTGTGGTACTGCTCAAGGAAAGTCAATGCACTGCCTAAACGTTGGGTTTTGTGCAAATCCGTCAACATTTTCGGAACCCAACGTGAACACAATTTCCGGTAATTCAAGTTCTCGGTCACAATGCGATACAAAACACTACGAGAACGTTGAGGAAAGTAGTCGCACAATGACGAAATTGTAAAGCGTCTGTTTTCTTTCACCTTTTCGTACACTTTCTGCACCAAATCTTCATTAACGACCGAATATATTGGACACATAGTATATATTGGACACTGGTCAATTGGTGAACATTCCACCAAAATGGGTTTCCCTTTTAACGAGGTTTGCAGAAGCTGCAAGAACTCTGGAAAATAATGGCAAAACTACATTTATTATGACTTTGTCTGCTATGGGACCCGGAATTGTTTCCACGGATAATAACCACGGAATAACCACAAACTACAAACTAACACTTGACAATCCAATTGTACCACCCTGGAGATAGAGTCTCAGAGTGGTTGGTATCAAAACTGCAATCCTGCTAATTCGGGTTCGACAAGCGGTCGTATTCGCCACACATATACCAACTAAAACTAATATTTTTGACAATCTTTATCATTTGTTATTTACCTATTATGCACAATAATTACTAATAAAAATTAAGCAATTTTCTATAAATTTTGTCCAGTCTGCTTATGACGGTATTTTAATAAACTTTCTTTGTCTAGTCAATAATTGTCTTTGATGCCGCCAATCTATTACAGTAAACCCATAACTGTAACAGGAACATTTTTTTCAGAATCTTAGCAGGAAGCACAATCCCTAATTACGTCAGTAATTAACGTAATTACAGTACACAGTGCAGGAAAATAATAGCAAACGAACGACTATTTTTACTTATCTTATTCTATCTTTATTCTTTTCTTTTTCAGCGCGGCATTAAATTAATTAGGTGTTCGTTAAAAGCATGTTAAATTTTCTTGTTCTGATTGTTAAATTTTACTTTATTATTTAATATATATGTTGCTGTTATCAATTTATATATCTGAAAATTTGTATGTAATGGCTCTTTATATATGTATATTTATATTAATTTATTCTACTTTGATTTCCCTGTCCCGTGTATAGGTAACAAGCCCTAATTTGAATAATAATCATCTGATAAGATCTCACTGAAACTCTAAATAGATATAGTATAGTTATGTACTTTGCTTATGAAAATGTCGAAAAGTGCCATTATTTATTAAAATTTTAAAAAATATTACTTGAGCACACTTGAGTAAGTTTTTCAGTTTAAAATTTTTATGTACCCGGGTACTTTTTCTCAATATTTCGATTATTTTGTCAGTCCCTGAATATTAGAGATGCCACGAATAGTGATTTTTAGCGGAATACCAAATATTTGTATGACCAAATATTTGGTATTAGGCATGTTAATATTTATTTATTATTAGGCCGAATCGCCGAATATTAGTTGCGATAGGTGTTGTGTGTTCCCCTTTCTTGAGTTAAAACGAGTTTATAACTCATCATACAATCTCAGGGCTTTGGCAAAAGCCAGTATTTGAGACACTCAGTGGTATGATAAGGTGTTCTGGTGGGTTCAATTTTCCCCACAGAATCTGTATTCACCGTTGTCTGTTAGATTCAATCTAATGCGGTGTTCGTAGAGGAGACAATGTCCTGTTAAAAACCCCGTGACAATCCTAAGTTCGTTCTTACTTAAACCAAGGAAAATCTTTGATTTCTCTCGGTTGTAAGTCTTGAGAAATTTGTTCGACCATCTTAAATCGTTGAAGAATTCCTATTCCAGGTTACGAATGGAGTCTTCCAGGTTCTTGAGTTCTGCTTTAAGATGGTTTCCACTTGGGAAGCAGAGCGGTTCCGGTCCAGCTAGTGGAATTTTCGCTCCTATTCTAGCTAGATCGTTTGCTTTTTCACTTCTAGCCCCCCCTCTCTGGCATCCATAGTAGTAGGCCTTTACTTCTCTGTCTAATTTGATCCATCCCACTGTATTAACTTATATTTAGGTCTTAGAACTCGGTAGCCGTAGACTATCACATTTATAGAGAACCAATACTAATTACTTTAAATCAAACACGCTCAATATAGATAATTTGCACTTGTTTAACGATTACGATATCTCTTTTGCAGGTCGACAACAAAAACAATAAGGTGTTTGTAAAGAAGCACGTTTACGAGCGTACACTAGCCCAAGAACCGTCCTTGAATGACGCGTACGGTATCTCGATGTCCACCGACAGCCCATCGGCTACGGCCACGGTCAAACCACCCACTGTCACTCTCGACGACGTATTCATCAGCGTTAAAACCACCAGAAATTACCACAACAGCCGACTGCCGATTATACTGAAGACGTGGTTTCAGCTAGCGAAAAAACAGGTAAAAACCTCGTAATTACTCCTATTAAAAAGTCGATTAAGGATAATGAGAGAGCAAAGCATTTTTTTTCCAGATTGAAATATTTTAATTAATACAGTATGGTAACCTGGCGGTTCTTAATTAATATATTATACAGGGGATTCTGCTTTCAATTCGCTTGCCTTTTAAGGCGAGACGGGTTGTTATTTAAGATCTGTTATTTTAGAACTGTCACTTAGAAATAGCGGTTTGTAACAGTTATCACTTCCAAAAAATAACTGAAGAAAATAATACAACTCACAGTAGTGTCTCGCGCCATGAAATGTTATCATGATCGTAAAAGTTTCTTTAAAAAAACTGGGGGAAACAATTCATTAGCGAAATACCAAGCCTTTTTAAAGATATAGGTGTCTTATTTGAATCTTTGATTGGAAATGTGCTCTCTTAAAGTATATTTCTAGTAGCTTTTTTCCTCTCCGTTTCATACAAAGTTTCACTAAAATACAATCCCTCTTTTGCCAGAAATTGCTTATCAGTGTTCAGTGATAAGCAACGCCTATTGTATTTTTAATTTATGTTTTTAGAGGTCGAATTTATTTTACTAGTATCTTTTCACTTTTGTAACTGATTTGTTATGATAAAATTTTTGTTTTCAAAATTTGTTGTATTTGCAAATGATATATTCTGCTCCAATTAAAATATAATTACTCAAATATCGCCCAGGAAAAATTACCAAATAATAAATTGTTTTTGAAAAATATAGATTTTTAGGTAAATTAATATTTTCACGATTTTATTTAAGCTTTGCTTGATGAAGTCAGTGACCGTAAATTTAATTACTTTTAGAGCTTTACCTGAAATGGTTATACATAAAATGTTTTTGAAATTTTTATGGATAAAGGAAATATAAATATTATTTTTCACTAGTTCTATATTACAGTTTTCATCTCACTGATATATGTGTTCGCTTCATGTCACTAACTGGGTTTTTAGATGCTCTTCCTCATTATTTTTTTTGATTAGACACAGAGCCACTAAAAAAATAGTTTACTATATTATTATTGAAATGTAATTATCAATTGAACTATAATATGTAATATCAAGTTTGGTAACATATAGGTACCATTAATGAATACACTTGAGTTATACCAATTATTGTTCCACACCAATTATTAACAGACGCAAATAAATAGAAAGATTGTTTTTCTCAATTCAAATTTCAATAGTCAAAAAGAGCAGGTATGTCACTGTATGAAATGTAATTTTTTTTATATTTTTCACGAGGGGTAAACCGCTGATAAATTTCTGTACACTAATTAATACCACGAATAATGCCAAAAATGCCAACTAATACCACGATTCATACTACTAATACCAAATAATGCTAACATCTTGTACAGGGTGGGTCAAATTGAACGCTTTTAAAGGGAAACACCCATTTCTATAGGATATAATAATATAATATAAACTAATGTCGGTATAGGGTCCCCTATATCTTTTTAATTCATTGAAATGAATTTAAATTTGCCTTTCTAATTATATAGCATACTAATATTTAATTATTGATATTTTGCTCGATTCCTCTTTGAAGATATAGAGTTTTTAATAATTCGCCCACTTTGAATAAGTAGGCTTTGAACGGCGCCGGCTGTAATTCAAAAAAAAATTCTAGCTGTGAGCAGCAACAAAAAATAATGTTTAAACTATATTTAACAACATCAACACATTTAAACTAAATCGAATAATAATAAAAATAAATAGCAAACCAAGACATGAGATTTCTCTACAGGTGTTCGACATGTCGATCGTCTTCTGTTTATGGACAGACGGGACCATTTTTGAACATTTCTCGCGAGATTCATTAACTCAATGCGGGTGAAAGATACCCTCGCATAACCGCTAAGTCCTTCTAATTCTTGTCTAGATACTGGCAATTTAAAAATAAGAATCTTTATTCTTCCACAAAGATAAAAATCCAAAGTCCGGCGACCTCGGCTGACTCGACGGCCAACGGCTGAGATCTTGGTTAGTTATTCAATTATTCTCGAAATTGGCTGCAAAAATTTGCTGATAACTGGCGTTCTGAAGCGGTGCCTTTTTGGTCTTGCTGGAAAGATATATCAATAAGGGGTCCAAAGCCTACTAGTTAAAAGTGGCTAACTTTCAAAAAAACTGTATTTCGAAGGGGACTCTAACAAAATATAAAGTGTGCTATATTTTTGGAAATGTAATTTTTAGTTATTTTCAGTTAATTAAAAATATACAGGGTGTCCCTAATAAAAAATCAATTTTTCTGTTGATAACCCTTAAATTATTAATTTTTAAAAAAATATACTTAAAACATTAAATTCTACGTAAAAAGGTGCTTTGGAAATGTTTTCATAAAAATACAAAAATTTCCATAGCACAAAAGTTACAGCGATTTGTTAAAAATGCACATTTTTTAAAAACACCCCGTAACTCCGAAACGGTAACAGATATCGATGTGCGGTTTTCATCATCACGTTTTTGATAAAAATTGAGCTCCAGACACCGATATTAGTTCTATCTCCTGTAGAAAAGGGTGTTGTCCCTTTAAAAGTATCCAATTTGACCCACCCTGTACACCAAAATATACCAGCGGTTAACCCCTCTATTTTTCATAAATATGAGTTTTTTTATTAATTGTGAGTTTTTGATAAAAATTTTACTAAATCTGATAGTAATGACAAATCGGACAAATGTCTCTTAGAAAATGCCATTTTAAACGATTTTTACTGTAAATAATGCACATATATCGGAAATATAAATATAGAGGTAAAAAAATATGTAGTTGTCAGCATTTCTATCAATGGTAAATTTGTAAAACGATATTACAACAGGTTTGTTTACATCGATTAAATATTTGCACAATATTTACGATAAATAAATCCTAGCGGTGAATATCGTAATTTTATTACAATATGATTGCTGTATTATTGAGCCACTTTCCACATTCGTAAAAATCCACTCTAGAATTTTTTTTTCTTATTGTTTTCTTTGTATTTTTTCAACTAAACCTCTATTATTTTTCGCTGTCAGTTGTTTCTTCATAATTTTTGCGTTGGTAAAATCTATTCTGTGCTCTGTGTCCCATGGATGCTGAAAAATCTTAGCGAAAATCGCTCTTTCAATATTCTTTATGTTATGTTTTTTTATAAACTAACTTGCTTGGATATTAGCCGCATATGCAATTTTAAACAAAAAAAACTATATAACTTTACTTTTTTCGTAAAATATGTAAATTTACCATGTTTGTATAACATATGATCGAAACAAATAATCGCTGTCATTTCATATGTAAAATGTTATGGGAAACGGCAATCAATCGTCATTTCCAAGCCAATTTAATGCTGTTTTTTATCGTATCAACATTTAAATCTATTTTTTTTGTAGAACATTTAACGTTTTTTCAAACCCTTTTTATATTATACTTTTCACTCTTAGCTATCTGTTGCTTCTGCTGTTGTACTTAAAGCTCCAAGGAAAACATCCTTCAACAAGAATATCAATGGTTACATTATGTTCTTAGGAAAGATCGGGATTTTCCTTGCAAATCGAGATATTGTTAAGCAAAATAGAGTCAGAAATAACTCATTGTTGGCTGGTTTAGAATCGAAAGAATTTTTTCCAGGGATATAGAATTCTGCGGTAAAAAGCTGCTTAGATAGATCTGAAATCCTTTTGCGAAGGGGAACGTTTACAAAAAGTCAAAAATATAATAAAAAATTTCGGAAGCGATCGTGTGGGAATTGGATGTTGGAACGGTGAAAGAATAAAGGAGGAAAAATGTGATATCGGGAAAAAGTTGTATTATTGGAAATAAATGAAATTACTTTTTTTCCAAAAAAATTGTGATACGATTATTTGCGATCCGGCAATAGGACGAATTTTATCTCTCTTTGTTATATGTCATTAGTCGAATTGTATGGATATTAAATTATATCTACCGGGTGTTTCTCAAAAGTGGCTCACCCTTATAACTTTTATTTTTTCAGATAAAAAAACGGCAAATAGTTCATTAGTATATGACATAATGACCACAACATATGATTTTTAAATGACATCCTCGATATTTTTTTACTTTATTCGATAGAAAGTGTTACTCTGAATAGAATGACCATATTATATGTCAACCTTTGACATTCTCGCTTTAAAAAAATCGTATTTTAAATTTCAATCTAGAGTACCACCCATGGCTGTGTTAAAACACTAATTTTTAATCAAGGGGCCCTGGAAAAATAGATCTGATAGTTAAACGTTTGTCGTGTCTTGTTCTGGTCTGTTAAAAAATGCCCAAATCGAATTTTTAATGATAACTCATTTTTTTTTAATAGAACGAGGGAGGCTCATTAGCAAATTTGGAAAAAATCATTTTTTTCCAAATTTCCCCACTAGTAGATATAAAAAGCATTTTTGGTAAACTCTGTCTCAAATAGTTTGTGAAAAATAAAATTAATTTTCTTAAAAAGGTCCGATTAAATTTATATCTCCGAAACTAAAGTTCCAAGAAAAGTCGTAATATATCTACAAATTCATTTACCCACTAGTAGATATAAAAAGCATTTTTGGTAAACTCTGTCTCAAATAGTTTCTGAAAAATAAAATTAATTTTCTTAAAATGGTCCGATTAAATTTATATCTCCGAAACTAAAGTTCCAAAAAAGTCGTAATATATCTACAAATTCATTTACCCACTAGTAGATATAAAAAACATTTCTGGTAAACTCTGTCTCAAATAGTTTCTGAAAAATGAAATTAATTTTCTTAAAAAGGTCCGATTAAATTTATATCTCCGATACTAAAGTTCTAAGAAAAGTCGTAATATATCTACAAATTCATTTATCCACTAGTAGATATAAAAAGCATTTTTGGTAAACTGTGTCTCAAATAGTTTCTGAAAAATAAAATTAATTTTCTTAAAAAGGTCCGATTAAATTTATATCTCCGAAACTAAAGTTCCAAGAAAAGTCGTAATATATCTACAAATTCATTTACCCACTAGTAGATATAAAAAGCATTTTTGGTAAACTCTGTCTCAAATAGTTTCTGAAAAATAAAATTAATTTTCTTAAAAAGGTCCGATTAAATTTATATCTCCGAAACTAAAGTTCCAAGAAAAGTCGTAATATATCTACAAATTCATTTACCCACTAGTAGATATAAAAAGCATTTTTGGTAAACTCAACTTGGCCTTTATAGATATGGCACTAAAAATTGAAATTTAAATGCTATTGTTTTTTAAATTCAAAATGTCAATTCCATATGATGTGTCATTCTGTTCAGAATGTCATTTTCATCAAATGAAATAAAAAATACAGAGGGTGTCATTTAAAAATCAAAAATCGTAGTCATTTCCGGTGAAACAGGAAGTGACGGAAAACAACTGAATACATCAATGAACTCTAATTTATGTCATATACCTATACTAACACAAAATTTCTTTTTTTAGCCGAAAAAATAAAAATTTCTCTGGCTGAGCCACTTTTGAGAAGTACCCGGTTTATATAGAGTATACATGAATAAGTTTATTCGTCTGGTCATTTTTCAATAAGGATTTATACCTATATTTAAAAAAAATAAAATTGTTGTGTGGATATCACTAACCAAATTCTTTTGAGTAGAAACTAAACAGGTTTATTATACTTATTATATACAGAATGTTGAAAAAGTTGGATTAGGTTAGGTTAGTTAACATTTTTTTCTGTTAGACTAATTTTGAAATATTTTGTTAGCTTATTAGTCTTTTAGTGTAACAGTTAGTATAGAATTTTTTTCTTTAATTTTTTTCCACATTAAGCAATCAACAAAGAAAAACAATATTCACTATTAATAATCAAGGAGTATTAAAATGTATAGTACGTAAGTTATCATTCATTTACAAATCCTTGGCATGCATACGCGCTTAAATTCATTCACACAAATTCTAAATGTAATATTAAGTGGCTTTGCTTGCAGTGGAGAATATTAATGTTTGCGATTCCAAATACCTCCAAGCTAATAGTGCATATCCGTCACAGTTGATGTCAACCTTTTAGAGATACTGTAAAGAAAAGGCGTAACTAATATGAACCATTTAGGTAATATCATCACAAACCACTTTCACCTACGTTATATATATTGTATGTGGTATATTATTATACAGGGTGGTCCAAACTGTATTCCGGAAACTTTGGCAGCGTATTCCACAGATAAAAATAAGTAAAAAAGTTCCTGTAAATGTAAAATGTTTAGTTTCGGAGATACAGGGTGTAGAAGTTTCATTTTTATTTCGATTTTTTTTTCAAATAATTTGCGAAGTTCCGTCAATATTTGGATAAAAATTGGTGTCTGAGAGTTTTTTGACCTAAGAAATTTGATTTTGATGTCAATATGACTATTACTTGTAGAGGGCGCCACCTACATATTTTTAAACTAGTGTGAAAAGTAATAACTTTTCGTTCGTACCTGTATAAAACTACTGAGTAAAAAATTATATGTTTACGACATTTTTTATGTCTCTTGGTAAAAATCGCTACGAATAATGGTTCTCGAGATATGATTTAGAATTATCAATACCTGTCATCATTGACATAAATTAAACATGTTGACTAAATAGTGATTAGACTGAAATCATAAATTTGAAATGTTTTTGTGTCAAAAGTTCAACAGAAACAGTTTTATCATCATTTTTTCGAAGCAAAATGTATGATTTATTTAAAAAAATAAAAAGTTCCCAAATTTAGCATTTCAGTCAAATAACTATCTACTCAACATGTTTATTTTTTGTCAATAATGACGTGTATTGACTATTTCCATTCTAAATATCTTGAGAACGGTTGTAGTGATTTTAACCAAGAGACATTTTTTATATAAAAAATCACAGAAATGTATATTTTTCACTCAGTAGTTTTATACAGGTACGGACGAAAAGTTATTACTCTTCAAAACAGGTAAAACACAGGCCTGTGTGGTGGTGCATACATAAACATAGGTGGCGTCTCCTACAAATAGGAGTCATATTGACATCAAAATCAATTTTAGGTCTGTTCTCAGAAGAATCCCTCACTAGTCAGCACGTTTTTTATTGGTTAAAATGCGTAGAAACCTGATTGTTAGTCTGGTTTCCACACATTTCAACCAATAAGAAACGCGCTGACTAGTCAGGGATTCTTTTGAGAACAGACCTTTTTTCATGTCAAAAAACTCTCAGACACCAATTTTCGTCCAAATATAGACGTTACTTCAGAAATTATTTGGAATAAACCGAAATAAAAATGAAAGTTCTGCACGCTGATGTATCTCCGAAACTAAGCATTTTAGGACATACATTTATACGAACTTTTTTACTTATTTTTATCTGCAGAATATGCTGCCGAAGTTTCCGGAATATAGTGCGGACCAACCGGTATATGTATGTGTTGTGTCATATTATAAGAATACTACAGCGATCTTGTACACAAAAATGATTACATTTTAGATTAGCCAAAATTTCCACCCTTGCTGAACCTTACACCCTACAATACAATACAGTTATGTTTAGAAATCTAAAAAAATATGATTGCTTTCGTAGATAATTTGAAAAACCCGCATTTTGCTTGTATGTGTTTTAATAAAAATTGACAATAGAGAGCGTCTGTAATGTTCTGTGGTAATCTTTAATGGCGGCAGTACCTACAGACCCTCCGAAGCAACCGATATGGTCTTGGGACGAGTAAACTCTTCATTCAAGAAAATATGGTTATCGGTGTACTTCTTTATATAAATTTTAAATTAATTATCGTAATTTAAAACCCAACTATTTTTTAGCTGGAAAGAACCAACTCTTTTATTTGTTTATGTTAATACTTGGTGACAAAATAAAAAGATTTTATAGATTTGCAAATAAAACGGGCGGTTATGCTAATAGAACTCGAAGAAACCGTATAAATATTACCGTTGAATTCGTAATGAAATTACGTTTAAGTCACAGCCAGGTCGTTAAACCATGTAAAGGCATTTCTGATGTTTTGATATCTTTATTATTTCGAAATCGTACGTTTGAGAATACCATTTGACATTGGCGCGTGTAGCGCATATCAAATTGACGCCTGACGGATTTACGGTATCGGAAAACAGACAACTACTATTATTTATGGGTACTGTTTTGTGTATTCCTCTGTATTAATTTAGTTGTTTCGAATGACATGTATTAAGTGACGTAACTGACTCTCTCTAGAGTTCGTATAGGGTAATGGCATACTGGTTGGCGAATATTAAATTAAAAATGTGCTATACTTCATTATTTGTTAAAATTCTCTCAAAAAAAGAGATTAGTAACCAGACAGTCGTCATAAAGTAAATCTTCTTGAAAAATTTCTACTAATGTTGAAAAACCTAGATTCGAATGGTAACCCGTCTTCATAAAATGCTGCTCTAACATCAAGATATGCATAAACTGTTTGAAAATTTTCAGTAAATTTGAAAATATTAATGTTGAAACGTATCATATTCTTAAATTTCACAATTAATAATATTGTTGAACAGAAAGTAGCTTTTGCAGTGGGCAATATTATTGTTTATGGTTTGGTTTGGTGCATATCAGTCACAGTTGCCAATCTCATACTATAAGAGGTAAAAGAATGTAAAAAGTTAATATTATGAACCATGTAGGTAATCCGAAAAAAAAAACTGAGACTTTCTCTTATACCTGTATATTTATTAAAAATGTCATTTAGCACACCTAATTTTTATAGATAAATATTATACCGGGTGCGTCTCAAAAGTGGCTCACCTCCATAACTTTTTTATTTTTTCAGTTAAAATAACGAGATTTGGTATGTTCGTATATGACATAAATTAGGATTGAATGACGTATTCAATTGTTTTCGGTTACTTCCTGTTTCACCCTTACTAAAACTTTTGATTTTTAAATGGTACCTTCGGTATTTTTTTACTTTATTCGATACAAAATAACACTTTGAATAGAATGACATATCATATGTCAACTTTTGACATTTTCGTATACGGTTTATTTGAAATTATAACTTGCGGTTTGTAACGAAAATTTGACTCGAAATACCAAGTGTGTGGTCAGGGGCGGATACAGGAATTTATTTTAGGGGGGAGGGGCAAAATAAAAAGCAATGCAGAATATGCTTTTTGGGGCGCCATTTTTAACCCAAAAGCCTAATATTTTGCACAATTTACAGATTTTAGGGGGGCCCGGGCCCCATGGGCCCCCCTCTGTATCCGCCACTGTATGTGGTATGAAATTATTCGTAAAAAATATGATTAAAAATACGATTTGAGCATTTTCTAACTGGCCAGGACAAGACGGGTATTTTTTAACCAGCTAGGAGAAAACACGAAAAACATTAGACGATCAAATCTATTTTTCCAAGGCTCCTTGATTAAGAGTTTTTAACATGTCATGGCACTCTAGATTGAATTATAAAATGCGATTTGTTATTAAGCGAGAATGTCAAAAGTTGACATATGATATGTAATTTTATTCGGAGTGTTATTTTCTATCGAATGAAGTAAAAAAATACCGAGGGTGCCATTTAAAAATCTAAAGTTGTAGTCATTTCCGGTGAAACAGGAAGTGACCAAAAACAATTGAATACGTCCAATCCATCCTTATTTATATCATATTCTAACATACCAAATATAGTTTTTTTTAACTGAAAAAAATAAAAAAAGTTATAGGGGTGAGTCACTTTTGAAACGCACCCGGTATATTTATTAACAATTTTTAGCAAATAGTATTCTTTTTGTTTAGTTATTTTTATATCAAGCATTATGCAAGAATATACTTAGAGATAATTTTCTCTATTATCTAACAACTGCATGTTATACTTCTAGGTATAGAATTTGACATGGTACAAAGGTTTGAAATTTAACATAGAATTTATAATTTTGTAGTAATATACTGGGTGCGAGAGCAGGGGTGCAACTTTGTTCATGTTTCAAAGCGATAGTAAAGTAATTTGTAGCTTGAGGCACTATGTTCAGTAGCAACATCGATTCGTAGCGATATTATCGCTACGAATAATCAAACTAAATAATATCATGATCAAACGATATATATCGTTTGATCATGATATGTACAACATGGATTTTGATAAAATTTTTGTTCTGCATGAGGTTGATGATATCGTCAACCATTTTACTAAACTCGTTACTTACCTCTTTGATAAACATGCGCCGTACAAGAAGGTACGTTTTACTAAGCCTCCGGCCCCATGGATTACAACTAATATTAAATTTATGATGCGTTTAAGGAATAAAGCCCTTACTAAGTTCAAGAAACATAAAACTGAAGCTGCCTGGCAGGATTATAAACAACTTAGAAATCTGGTAACTTCGAGTCTAAGAAATGAAAAGAAAGCATACTTGTCTTATCAGTTTAAGACCAATCCGAAGGAGTTTTGGCTAACACTACGGCGTTTGAATATTCATCCTGGTATGCCATCTCATCATGAGGATACTGGTACTGCCGATGAGTTTAATGAGTTTTTTATTAATTCTGTACCTAAATTGTGCATTGATGATAACACTAATACTTATTTACAAACTTATATGAGCTCTAAATTTCTGGATGATTCCAATTTGTTTAATTTTTTGGAGGTTGATGAGAAAAGTATTTTGAGGGTAGTTAGGGAAATTAAGTCTAATGCCAAGGGATGTGACGGGATAGATAAAGGAATGATTGATTTAATACTTCCTCATTTATTGCGTCACATCACTTTCATTATTAATACTTGTATTAAAAAAAATCATTTTCCAGCTGCCTGGAAAATTGCTAATATTATTCCCACAGCAAAGAACTCTAATCCTGTCAGATTATCTGATTATCGACCAATAAGCATATTACCTTTCCTATCTAAAGTATTAGAAAAAATTATGCATAAACAACTAACAGATTTTGTTAATGTCTCTAAGATTCTTCCTTTCACTCAGTCCGGCTTTAGGTCTCGCCATAGTACGGCAACTGCTTTACTGAAAGTCAGTGATGATCTTTTCAGAATATGTGACAAAGGCGATACTGGTTGCCTACTTCTCCTGGACTACTCTAAGGCCTTTGATACGTTAAACCATAGGATACTTTTGGAGAAATTGCAATATTTTGGTTTCAGTGACTGTTCACTGAAACTCATGGCGTGTTACTTGGCTGGTCGACAACAGAGAGTTTTTATCAGAGAATCTCCTTCGACTTTATTGCCTGTAGATCGTGGTGTTCCTCAGGGCAGTATTCTTGGTCCACTTCTGTTCTCTATTTATACGGCAGATTTTAAAACGTATTTAAAAAATTTATCTTCACATCAGTATGCTGATGATTTTCAAGTCTACTGTTCCTTGAGTAAAGATTTCAAAGCCTCCGAAAGCAAAATAAATGAAGATCTGAGAATAATTTATGACATTTCACACCATCATGGTCTTTTCTTAAACCCTAATAAGACTCAACTAATTTTTGTGGGTAAGAACTCGCCAGATGTTTCTCAAAAATTAAATATCGTACTTGACAATATCATCATTACACCTGCTAAAAACTGCAAAAATCTTGGGGTTTATTTTGATTCTAAACTGAGATTTGAAAAGCATGTATCATATATTTTGCAGAAATCGTATTGTAAGTTAAAGACACTATATTTATATAAAGATTTTCTTAACAGAGATGTTAAATTGACCTTGTGTAAAAGCCTAATTCTTCCATTGGTCTTCTACTGCGACACTGTCTACGGCCAGCTCTACTTAACAAGGACAAACAAAGCTTAACAAAACTTGTCAACTCTTGCTTAAGGTATTCATTCAGTACTCCTAAATTTGATCATGTTTCCCCTCTTTATAAACAATCGGGCTGGTTAGGACTTGAACAGTATGCTTTTATACATACGTGTATACTAGGTTATAAAATAGAAAAATTTCAAGAACCTCATTATTTGTTCGACATACTTGTCAAGGCAGCTGACCTCCACGACCTTAATACTAGAAAACGCAGCAGTTATGTTGTGCCTAAACACCGGACAGCCTTGTTTGAAAAATCGTTTTCGTATTATGCTTCGAAATGCTACAATTCACTTCCTCCGTACATTAAAAGCTGTCCGTCCATTGCAGGTTTCAGGAAATCTCTTGTGGATTTCAATTTAACTTTATAAAAGTATTATTGAATTGTACCTTAATCTCATGTATGGGTGTTTTATATGTCTTTTTTTTGTTCGTTTATATAATTTAGATTTATATTATATTAAAATTGTTATATTGTTGTATTAGTATTGTATGTGTATTTTGTATTTTTTTAAGGTGGTTAGATTGAGTAGCGTATGCTAGACCTCGCCACCTACATAAATAAAGTCAAATTATTATTATTATTATTATTATTATATTCTGATTTCTCGCTTTGTGGCGAGGCGACAGACTAGACCGTGTCGCACACGTGTGCAAGAGTGTGATAGTGATACCATATTTCGCAGCATTTGAGCGACAATAGTTTTGCAATGAACATAGTACCGATCTGACTTAGACATCGCTTCTAAACGATCGGTTGCTAACTTGAACAAAGTTGCACCGCAGGTGTTTCTCAAAAGTGGCTCGCCCCTATAACTTTTTTGGTATGTCCTGATGCTTCCAAAACTAAAGCAGGGACAGGGATAGGAGTATTTGGGCCGAAAACTGAATACTCCGAACCAATGGGCACCTACCCCAGTATCCTTCAGGCAGAAATTTGCGCTATCGAAAGATGCGTACAATTTATCTTAGATAGGAACTATCGAAAACAGGAAATTGCCATTCTATCCGATAGTCAAGCAGCACTTAACGCGATCAACTCAGTAACCATCAATTCGAAGTTGGTCAAAGAATGCCTAGAGAAGCTCAACAAGTTAGGCAAAGAAAATAAAGTCCTCCTACTCTGGGTGCCTCCTCACCAAGGGATGGAAGGCAATGAAAAAGCAAATGATCTAGCTAGAAAAGGAGCAAACACTCCACTAACTGGACCAGAACCGTTCTGTTTTCCAAACGGGAACCAACTGAAAGCGGAACTGAAGAATCTGGAAGACTCCATCCGTAACTTGGAATGGGTGTCCTCCAACGGTCTAAGACACTCGAAAAAGTTCCTTAGAACTTATGACCGAGAAAAATCAAAGGTTTTCCTTGATTTAAGTAAAAACAATCTTCGGATTGTCACGGGGTTTCTAACAGGACACGGTCTCCTCAACGAACACCTCAGTAAGCTGAAACTGAGAAACAAGGGCGAATGCAGATTTTGTGGCGAAAATGGGGAAACACCAGAACACCTTATCACTGAGTGCGCCGAGACGACGACCATTCGTGCCATGAACCTTGGTACGTCTGGTGTCGAGGATGGAGAGCTGGCCTGTGTGGAGCCGTCTCAGATACTGGCTTTTCTTAAAGCCCTGAGACTGTATGATGAGTTATAACTCGTTATAACTCAAGAAAGGGGAACACACAATAGATCTATAAGGTCGCGGTGATTAACTCCCCTCCTAAACATTCTACATTCTACATAACTTTTTTATTTTTTTCAGAAAAAATAAACGAGATTTATTATGTTTTTATTTTATTTGATATATACATTAAGATTGTTTGACGATTCAATTGTTTTCGGTGACTTTCGATAGAAAATAACACTCTAAATACAATGATATCACATGTCAACTTTTGACTTTTTTGTTTAAAAAATCGTATTTTAAATTTTAATCTAGACTGCCATGGCTGTGTTAAAAGTTCTCATTTCTAATCAAGGAGCCTTGGAAAAATAGATTTGATCGTCTAATGTTTTTCGTGTCTTGTCCTGGCCGGTTAAAAAATACCCAAATCGTATTTTTAATCATATCTCAATTTTTTAAATATATTTTTTGGAAAAGGCATTTTTTACGAATAATTTGGTGCCATACACTTGGTATTTCGAGTCAAATTGTCGTTATGAACTGCATGTTACAATTTCAGATAAACCATATACGAAAATGTTGACATATGTCATTTGTCATTCTATTTAGAGTGTCATTTTCTATCGAGTATAGTAAAAAAATACCAAGGGTGTCATTTAAAAATCATAAGTTGTGTGACCGAAAACAATTGAATACGTCAATCAATCCTGATTTATAACGGATACTAACTTACCAAATATCGTTTTATTTGAATAATTAACAAAGTTATAGGGGTGAGCCACGTTTGCGAAACACCCCGTCTACGACATTCCTTTCCTTAAAGTACATATCTTATTGAATTTTTTTTATATGAATCTTCCTGATGCTGTCTGAAGATGTAGATATATCTAGGAATGCAAGAAATACATCCAGTGTTTATTGTTTTAAATATATTATTTACAACCATCATTACCGATACATAAGTATGTATTATTCTATACATTTATTGTTTGGAAATCAACATTAAGGTTGCAAAAATGGAGCTCTGACGAAATTTCCCGCATATTTATCTTATTTATTTATTCTCAGCGAAATTATACAGTTTCTCTTGAATCTGAAACCGTCCTTGTTTGTTTTTCTATACGTTCAAGAAGTTTCTCACGAATCTTTCCCGCGACTTTATCACAATATAAATATTTACAGTGGCCTGGCTGACTTAAAAAACATGAATATACAAGACATAAAAGTAGTTTGAAACGTAATACACAGGACTAAAGGGCAACTTTGCTCATCCCAGAATAAACAAAATGCCTTTTATTGACTAGGAAGTTTTATGGGCCTGATGATGTTTTGAGTTTTGATGTTAATAAACATTCGAGTTAGTTTAGTTTTTTTGATTGTGTAGAAATAAAAGGGGACATTTAAAAATATATATGCCAGATTTTTCTTAATTAGTTTATCACATTTACATAAACATCACATCACATGGTTGTCGTCGTTGTTGATATTTAAATTTCTGTAGAACTGATATATATATATATATATATATATATATATATATATATATATATATAAATGTATTGCTCATGCATCTGTAGATGTTAGTAATGTATGGCAATTAGCGATGGGAACTATCGAATGAATTAGACTATCGAATGGTTACTGAATGAATGATTTCAACTATCGAATGGTTTCATTCGAATAAAATCATTCATTCATTTGTATACTAAAGCATATGTGACAACCTCGCCGTGCGACTAAATGGTTATCGTTAGCCACGACTATCGAATGCTTTTGGTTTTACCTTATTAAGTAATTGTTATCAGGTAGTAATTGTTAATTTTGAAGTTTAACTTGGAGATAATGTCATTTTAACAGAACGTCAACGGTTTCTTGTAGACGTATCTGTTTTAAAAAGGTAAAGTTTTCTCGAATCTTCTCATTCTTTATTCTTTGTATTTTTTTTTGCGTCCGACGACGGAAAGAGATAAACTTTCCGAAACGTTAAGCATTTTTTTCTTTGTTAGGCAAATTTATATAACTGTAAACATAACTTCTGACAAGCAGTGTCCGTTTAGGTTTAACGCATAAGTGTTTACAAAAAATAACTATTTTATTTTGTAGATTTTCTTGCAGTGCAGTGGCGAAATACCCTTAAAGAATTTTTTTGGAGAGATGAATCCGCCACATAGGTATAGACATTTTTTGATATATTTAGCTTTAAATTATTCAGTATTTCTTTTCTGGCAGAGATCAAGTCTGCGTTTTTAGAATGTGGCAGTTGAAGTACATTTTTAAACTTAATTTATACTTACTAGAACTTTTTTTTTACAGACACCTTAAAAATTGAACTATTTTAAAAATTCTGTAATTTTTTAAATTATAGTTAATATTAGTCCTACGATGAAAAATAACTAAATTTTGTATTATATATCACATAAATATGTTGGTTTATAAAGTATAGTGGTTCTAAACAGCAAGAAGTAACTTCAAAGACCCTGAACAACTCATAATAATGTCTTAAAGGAACTTTTAGTAGCCTCTTATAAAGATAAATTTTAAAGTAATGTGCACATTACATTCTACTTTTTTTGAGTAAGTATAATACTGTTACGGATTCCGTGGGTCCACTAATTTAAACTCACGATAAAATACTTAACGAATTTATTTTCTCACTTTATACACAATTACTAACTTATAACACACAACAAACTAACTATTTATAAGATTCCTTCACCAAGTTGTCCGATTTTCAATTTCCACGCGGTATATTCAAATTTCAAAAACTGTCTCAGTTGTCGATGGCTCCGGCTTATATACTCTATTGACTGCTTCTCGAAATTTCCCCAATTCTCGGAAAGCGTACTTCTTCATACCAGACAATTCTATTGTATGATTCCCTTACTTCTCGACTTGACTAAAAGATGGCGCCTGAAAAAGTCTTTTAATTTCTGGCGGATACGTTGCGGTTGTGCAGGCAACCAGTAATACATTTTAATTTCTGGCGGATGCGCCATTTTTCTTGACATTGCCCCCTTCTCAAATTTGATCGTCCCGATCAAGGTTTCCTGTCTGGTATCTCTTCAATCGATCCAGATGAACTACTTTCATCTTACTTCTAGGGCTGCGATGAATCCGGTACACAACATCATTTATCCTCTTGATGACTGTATAAGGACCTTCCCATGCTGGAGTTAACTTTGGGGACCTTCCTTTCTTGCGCTGTGGGTTATACAACCATACCCTATCGTCCTGTTGAAATCCCGTAGAATTAGCTCTGAGGTCGTAATGAGCTTTCATCCGGTCACTGGCTAGCGCAATCTTACTTCTAACGGCCTTATGAATGTCCAATAATCTTTCCTTCCTAGCGATTCTTTCGAACGACAGTCCAACGCTATCCTGTTCCATTTCTTCCCCAGATCGAGTACTTGGTCTTTGTCTAGCTGCGCAAATCTTACAACGTTGACACCATTTCTTAACATCTTCGCAATAATCCACCCAGTAAAAACGGTCTCTCAGCTTACTCAAGGTCTTGTTTACTCCAAGATGGGCTCCAGTTTTACCACCGTGAATTTCTTCCAATACCTGGGTGACTTTCTTCCTTGGTACCAGTAACTGAGTTGTTACTGTCCTGCCATCCGCACTTTCCCACGTGCGCTTTATCAATCCATTCTCAATCACCAGTGAATTCCACTGAGCCCAGAGAGCTTTGAAAACGAGCCCTCTGTCCGCAATATCCTGCCACGGTGGTCTCTCGCCGTTACCTTCCTTGAGCCGTAGTATTGCTCCGATGTCTGGATCTTCCATTTGATCTTTCCTCAACTGTATCGTCGTCCATTGTTCGTCAGTTCTCAGTTTAAAATTCCTTACTCTGATAGTGCTTTCGCGATGTTTCATTTTCTTGCCCAAAGTAGCTCGTCGTCGATCTGGCTCGTTGTCGATAATTTGTACCCGTCCTACACGGCACCAGCGGTTTTCTCTAGTTTCCCGAACACAGTCTTCTTGGTATCACCAGGTATCATCACAATTTTCGATGATCTTTCTTCCATATTTCCTGGTCTTTTCTCTTTAGATACAGAAAATTCCTCATTTCCGATTTTCAGGATGTTTCTATGGTGATCAACCGAAAAACCATGTTGACTGATCACATCCATACCCATGATAAAATCATCTTCAATGTCTGCCACTAAAACGCTATGCCGAAACTTCAAATTCCCTAACTCCAGTTCTATGAAAGCCTCTCCCCGTACAACGGCCATTTCCCCCGTAACTGTACGTAAATACACTCTTCTTCTAAGAGGCATCATCTTCAATCCTTGCACCGAGTTAGTCCGCACCAACGATACCATAGCGCCTGTGTCCACAGTCATTCGAATTCTTCTACCATTGACCTTCCGTTGATCACCAAACTGTCAGCGGTTTTTCCTAGACTCCTAACGGAAAACATCCTAGGGGCTCTGTTTTCTTCAGCCAATACTCGCTCATTAGTGTTGATTTCCTGGTGCCTATGTTCTCTCGATGGTAAACGGAATCGCATTTGGACGCGGCAATCCCGTTTGATGTGGCCATTCCTGCCACATCTATAGCAACTTATGTCCTGGGATCTTCCGATGTGCCGATGTTCTCTGGATGGTGAATGGAATCGCATTTGGATGCGACAATCCCGTTTGATGTGGCCATTCCTGCCACATCTATAGCAACTTATGTCCTGGGATCTTCCGATGTGCCGATGTTCTCTGGATGGTGAATGGAATCGCATTTGGATGCGACAATCTCGTTTGATGTGGCCATTCCTGCCGCATCCATAGCACCTCATATCCTGGAATCTTCTTTGGTTCTCTGTCTGGGTGTTGTTGACTCTCTTGTTCACTAGTAATTCACATAGTTTGTCGACTTTCTTACACATCTCCTCCAAACCTCTGTGAGTGCTTTCGGGCTGTTCCTCGACCGTTACCGATCTTATCTTCGGCCTAGGGATGGCGCTAAAGGCAGCTTCGATTTCCAGCGCCCTGACCAGTGCTTCGCTGCTGGTGGAAAATCGGGATATTTGCAGCGCCCTCTGCAATTCGTTGTCCCTCAGTCCGCTAATAAAGCACTGAGCAGCGAGTTCCTCCCTAAACCCTTCCGGTGCTTCTGGGTATGCTAGGTGTACCAGCCGACGTAAGTCTGCTTCAAATTCCTGCAGACTCTCTCCGGACCTCTGCAGGCGCGTCTTGATCTGGGCCTGGTAAAGTTGACGTCGATGTTGGTCGCCATATCTTCTGTCCAATGCAGCAACCAAAGCCTCATACTCCTGCTGTTGGGCTGCAGGAATAGTTTGTAGCAGTTCCAGGGCAGGGCCACGCAGCGCGATGACAAGTGCCGCTGCTTTATCCTGGTCGGTCCATCCGTTGGCAGCGGCGGCTGCTTCAAACTGGCGGTGGTACATCGTCCAGGTGGTTTGTCCATCGTAGGTGGGGGCCTTGAGGTTCGCAGTCCCAGGAACGCCAGGTGTCCTTGCATGTGCCTTGGTCTTCTGTATGTCCATCTCTAATTTTTCCATTTTCTGTTGAAGGCGCTCCTCCAGATCTTCTACGACTTCTTGGAAGTGGGCCTCTTGTCTTCGTTCCGAATTTTCGAGACTTTTCTGCATGCGGTCTTGATCTTCAATTTTGTCCTTCTGGCGACGTACTTCTAAATCTTCAACAATTTTCTCCAACCGTTCTTGTCTAATTTCTTGATTTTCTAGAATTTTCTGAACACGGTCCTGTTCTTCTTGTCTTTCTCTATGACGTCGCTCCTCCAAACGAATTTCCAAATTTCCTATTATTTTCTCAAGCCGGTCCTGTTCTTCTTGTTTTTCTTTCTTTTGACGCGCTTCTAAACCTTCTAACATTTTTTCTTGATTTTCCATAAGTATTTTCTGTAGGCGGTCTTGTTCCTCTTCTTTCTCTCTTCTCATATTCTCCATAAAATCGCCCAATAATTTGCTTACTTCCTCCATTTTCTTCGCTTGCTCCCTTGTACCAACCATAAAAATACTCTGATTCGGTCTAAAAATCTTCCAATCCACTTAATTTCTTCTTAAAATCCTCTTGAATCGCACTTCCGACACCAATTGTTACGGATTCCGTGGGTCCACTATTTAAACTCACGATAAAATACTTAACGAATTTATTTTCTCACTTTATACACAATTACTAACTTATAACACACAACAAACTAACTATTTATAAGATTCCTTCACCAAGTTGTCCGATTTTCAATTTCCACGCGGTATATTCAAATTTCAAAAACTGTCTCAGTTGTCGATGGCTCCGGCTTATATACTCTATTGACTGCTTCTCGAAATTTCCCCAATTCTCGGAAAGCGTACTTCTTCATACCAGACAATTCTATTGTATGATTCCCTTACTTCTCGACTTGACTAAAAGATGGCGCCTGAAAAAGTCTTTTAATTTCTGGCGGATACGTTGCGGTTGTGCAGGCAACCAGTAATACATTTTTAATTTCTGGCGGATGCGCCATTTTTCTTGACAATACGTTTGGGCGATTTATGGGAAGAATTGTTGGTATATATGTATGTAGACGTGACTGTGTAATACCCAGACCCTCCCTTTTAGATTTACCATCAGAGTTCTAGAAGTACTGATTATTCATATATTTTTTGTAACGTTAAAAACCAAATTAAACAGAAATTATTCATTAAATACCGTAAGATCGAAAAAGAAAAACGGCGTTTAGTTGGCTTGGAAATCACGATCTGTGACACTTTCCATATAATTTTACATATAAAAAGACTACGATATTCCTTTTCATATTCCAAGCCATCTCTAACGCTGTTTTTTTCCATCGTATTGTATAATATTTCATTGTTTCTTTAAATGAAGGCTGAAATTTTATTTGTGTTTCATACCGTAGTTAAAAATATTTTTATTCTTTATATCTTTTGTGTCAAAAATATAATAATACGTTTAATCAAGTAAATAGGGTTCAAATACCATACGATCGAAGAAACGTCGTCAGCGATGGCTACGAAATGAAGATCGCTGTCATTTTATATGGAAAATTATATGGGGAATGCCATCGATCGTCATTTCCAAGCCAACTGGACGCCATTTTTTCGATCATACGGTATTAAAGCTACAAAAATCGGAAATAAATTTTATTTTTATTATAACTTTAACGTAATGGCATGTACCATTTGCAGTACGTTATTTATTTATTTCATTTCATCATTTTATTTATTGATTTCCTATTTTATTTCGTTTCTCTCAAATCTGAACCCACATTTAGTTAAGTCAAATAAATTTTAGTTGTTGTCTATTCCGAAGGAATTGTTAGATTTATGTGGACTTTGGGCCTATAAAAATTACCAAAACGGCTGAGGTTAATTCTAGTGGTTAATTAAAACGAGCAATAAGTTAAAACATGAAGAAAATGGAAATAAATGGCTTTTCTCCATTGGACAAGATACATGGGTCCTGATTTGGATGTTTATAGGTTTCCGTTTAATTTCGTAATGGAATTTTACTTAAATAGTTACTCTAGGTCGAGAACGAAAATTATTGACTTATCTATTAGAAAATTGCAAAAAAAGCAACTTTCAAAATTGTCTTTTAAAAGGGTATTTTGCTTTAAAGTCCCATGCTCACGTTGCGGTTCGTTAGTTTGTCCATTGTGTTCGTGATGTTTTATGGGTCCCCCAAAAAACGGCATTCCGTCGTATCGCCGCATTGATAAACCACTATAGTGAGTATGGGAGTAGTGTGCACTATGTGTGCACAGACTGTTTTTATACTCCTACTTTAGGTGCCAGACTACTAAGGGATAGAATGTAATTAAAAAGCAAACGATATACCTAGAAAAGGAGCGAGCACTACACTAACTGGACCAGAACCGTTCTGCTTCCCAAATGGAAACCAACTTAATGCAGAATCTGGAATACGCAATCCTTAACTTGGAATGGGAATTCTGCAAAGGTCTAAGACACTCGAAGAAATTTCTTAGAACCGAGAAAAATCAAAGATTTCCCTTGATTTAAATAAGAACTTTGAGGAGACTTACTTTTTCACACAGAATAAGTAACTGACTACTCAACGAACATCTTAGTAGATTGAAACTAAGAAACAAGGGCGAATGCAAATTCTGTGGGGAAAATGGGGAAACATTAGAACACCTCATAACTGAGTGCGCCGAGACGACAACCATTCGTGCCTTAAATTTTAGTACAACTGATATCGGAGATGGAGAATTAACCTCTGTAAAACCGGCTTAGATACTGGCTTTTGTCAAAGTTCTGTGACTGTATGATGAGTTATAACACAATAAAGGAAGCACACTAGATCTATAACATCTAGTATATTTATTTACTTTTGAGCTTAGACTTTAAAATGCTTTAGTGTTATACCAAAGGTTATACCTAGCCGTAAAAATGACCCTTTTATATTGACAATGACGTCACAAAAATTACTACTTTTGTGACATTTGAAAAAAAAACTTTTTCAATTTAATCCTGTTAAATTTTGAACTCATTTTTTTATTGTAAGCTGTATATAAATAGTAAACCTAAATATCACATTTATTAGCTGATGACTGACTTGCAACTTTCAGAAACGTTGGTAGCATAAATTAACCACGTTGTAGTACGGATATTTAAATACGAAAAAAACGTCTACATCATCGAGATAAAGAATCGAGCATATAAATTAATCATTTTAATTAATATACTACCGCACCGTCTTGGCGTTCCTTTATAACTGGTTTAACTCCGTCTTTGGGTTGCGATAAAATCTATAAATTGTACAGGGTTTGGTAACTCTTTTCGTGAAGCACTTATGCAAATTTCCAGAATTCGTTTTTTTGGTCTAAAATTCGCCTGTATAGAAATTTTGCGTCTTTATTTCTTCATTCCATTTATGTAAATAGGTGAGTTAAATTGAAAAATTCTTGCCACATAGAAGATATCTAAATTTTTTTGAATATTCTGTGATGTTATCATAGTTTATAAGAACATAATAATATAACAAGTCTTATAAACTATGATAAGCCATTCTATTTGCCTTTTCGGGGTTACAAGAGTAAAGGTAGTATCAGATACAGCTACTTTTGATGCGCATTATTTTTGCATCCGCTGCAAAAGTTGCATACAGTGTTCATACACCAGCAGAAAGTAGCCCAAAACGCGCAGTTTTTATGCAGCAGCTGCCTAAAAAAATTGCAGGTCGACACTACATGCTTTTCATATGTTTACACTAAAGCGCTACTTTTGCAACATATTTTGGTAGCCGCAGCCTTGGAGGGGCAGCATTCAACTGTTGTTGTGTTTTCGTCATTGTGATAAAACATGAATTGCAACATGTCGTAAAATTCCCATTTTGTTTTGTAGGTTTCGTCTGCTCGGCAACCAGAGTTGGAACTTTTCATTTTTGAACGTTCTTTCGAATATTGTGCACGCAACGTGTGAATTTTTTTTATGAAATTTCCGAAATAGCGGCTCGTCTTTTCGTTTGGTTGTGATAGAATGGACTTTTTTTACGTTCCATAAACACTACCTTGCTGCTACCGCTTCTATTAAACATTTTACTTGTTCTCTGTTCCAAATCGCTTGTTTTGACTTCGACGATATCGCAATTTGTCGGTTAATTCTTTACTAAATACTTACATATAAATCCTGGAGTTAACTGAAAAGAGTGTATATATTTCGGGCATACGATGTCCGCAGTAAAAGTTTCAACTGATTAGTAATCTTTTGCTGCACTTGCAACCTTTCTCAAGAACTGTTCACATATGGCTATTTCTTAAACTGCGCGCAACAAAAAAGTAGCCTACGCAACCAAGCTGCGATCGCAACGTTGCAGGTTGCCTAGGTATTCACCCTTGCAGTAGATCTAGTTTTCTTTTAGCGCAGTTTTTTAATGTGCTGCGCAATAAAAGTAGCTATGTCTGATACTACCTTAAGGTAGATAAGCTGTATCGTGAACATCTCTATAAAGGTAAAAACTAACGAATCTGTAGTGTTTACTGGTAAATATTTACCTGCATGCACACGTGTATGTATACTGTATTATTTAGGTTTTATTTAGGTTTACCTTCATACATCATACATTTCAATTATTTTTCAAATATTCAGTTTGCAATTATTTTTATACGTACGGGATTTTAAATTGTTTATCTCACATTTTAATATAGTTAGCTTTTTTGAAAAATATTTTACGCATTTTTATCTCTAATTATGGTATTCTACAAAACACTTTTTATGCTTTCATTTTTAACCTTTACAATATAATTATTCTTCAACGCTCTTTTATTCAAGTAGTATATCAAATAACAACCGCTTGTGAGTTTTAATTAACAGTTTTCATTTTTAATGGTTCAGCGTTTGTATATTTTTGTTTAAAGTTGAAAAATAATACATTTTCAGATTCTGCTATAACATAATTATGTATATTTCTTTTGTTCGTATTGTGTAAATTTTAAAGAGGAATACATATTTGCCATTATATTATATTAACTCACATTAATATTAATATTCTCTGGTTTATTAATAATATACTTAATAACATAATATGAAGCCTATGTATAATGTGGCCCTTCATAAGATACGAATTCACCAAAGAGAACGAGAATTAAATTTGTACCAAAATGAAATTTTTGAAGCATAATAATATGAAGATTTAATTGTAACTTTAAAAATTCGGTGGTTTTATGGCAAAAGGTCATTTGTATAAACCTTGGTATAAACCTTATTGCGATATTATTGTAACACGAAAAACGTGTTTTGTCCAAAATTTCGAATTCCTTTAAAATCATATGGTTTCATCTGGCTTAAAAAAGATCCAGCTGGCTTTTTAAGCCATAAAAATATGGTTCCATTTGGCTTAAAAAGATCCTTTTTAAGCCAAATTGAACCAAATTTTTTTATGGATCAGAGAACTTATTGCCATAGAAAACGCCAAAATTTCGCCATAGGACCTTTTGCCATAAAACCACCGAATTATTGAAGCTCTACAATGTGGGGACACATTGTAGGGCATTGTAGGGCCTTGTAGGTTAAAAACTGTTGTTATACAAACTGTTGATATAGTTGTACCTTTTAATGAAAACTGTATAGATTATTATTTCGTGTCAATTTAAATCAAAATGAGCTTTAAATAATTTTCAGAAAATGAAAATCCATATATCCTATTCTCCCAGAGAGTTGATATGATATCCTAATATTACTTGACTAGCCAGAAAAATGAAGAAAGCGTATAATGCTCGGCGTAATGTTTGCTTACACTTTTTTAAATTTCTACAAGAAATTAAGCAAGACGTTTTTATCCATTAAATTTTTCGGTAGGTACTTATACATTTATTTTTCAACACCATCAGCAGCTTAGAAAAACCATCAGCTGCAGGCGAACACACTTGTGTGTGTGTATGGTCCCTGCCAATCGACGTCGGTGTCTCGTCTTCGTCGCGCCCAAATCAGGCCCATTAGCCCCGTCACGGGCTTTCCTGGGCCTCAATAATGATGGTAACAATATATCGATACATTTTATAAAATATATCGATATAAATACGTGTCTGTTCTTTGGGTTTTCTAAAGTATGTCGATATATTCATATCAATCTTTTGTTTTTTTTATAGTTCGGAAAAAGCATCAATTTACAGAAGACTCTATCGAAATTATCGGTTCAGTCGTTTCAAGGAGCAACAACAATATATAATATGTAGTGACCGGTCATCTCTAAATATCAAAATAATTTATATTTAAATGAAATTTATTTGGAATGGCTACACCTACAATATAATTAATAAAACATAATTAACACAGCAATTGCAAAATGTCATAAAAACATTCCCAGGAGTATACATACCCAGGAATTGTACATATACATATTTTTGAAGATGCTCTCTCCTTAGAGTTCCTCCTCACATAAAGAGCTTTTCTGAGAAAACCTGCGGCATCGGGAAATAGTATAATATTAGAAGTGTTTTTAAAAAAGCTAACAATACCCTAAGGGCTGTCTTAACAAAGAAAAACCAAAAGAATTAATCAGCTACTATGGATACGTGTGGAAAATTTAAGGCAAATAGGAAGACCACTGGAAATTGGACTTATGGAATATCGTAGTATAATACAAAAAAAAATGAAAAAAAAATATAAGTGGATAAGACTTTAATATGTAGTGAATTTTATATAGAAATAGGTAACTTTTGCTGCAGTTTGGAACTAGATTGTTTATGTAGATTTCAGGGTTCACTATTCATCTACCCTGCTGGCAAGCGAAACCTTGGATCGGCGTTTACATGTATAGGAGTGAATCGCTATGGCAATCTAGTAAGTCGGAGAAAGCAAAAATACGAAGTATTTATTACATAATCACTTAATTTGACGCTAGATTCCATGCGCTTGGAAAAATACTTGCCTTCTGTCTATTCATTACATCTTATTTTATTAAGCGTGTTGACCGTACTTTTCGTACACACGAAAATCGGCACCCAAGACCAGAAATGCCCTTAGTATATGTCATTAGGTATTTTTTTCTAAATTGACAAGGCGGGTTTTGGAACTTGACGCCACAAATTATCATTTGCTCTCATAGATCAGTTAAATGTTTTTTCAGCTACCTAAGTGAATGTACCCCCCTTAAAGGAATAGAATTATAAATTTTTCTTAAATAATATTATTGTTTACCATCGCCTAATATATCGACATATTTAAAATAAAATGCCAGCCCTAGAGTTGGCACCGTCAACCTGCCGAACAAATAATTTACACATGAGTCGAGTCTTCGAGAAAGTGGTTCTCCAGCCTTCATTCGTTCGATACTTGAACCACTTGTGTCGCTAAACGGCAGCGCATGACATTATACAGGGCCAGTGTTTTTAGGCCACACACATATCTAGGGGTAATCTGATTTAAATCAGTCAAAAACACACATATACAAATGAAAAGCTTAAGATTCTTATACTTAAGTATAAGACTTATTATTATCAAACACAGAACTCAAAAAATGCTTTAAAATGTCAATTACTTTAAAGTTGCTTATATTTTTACATAAAAAATATTTCTACAGAAAGCAGAGATTTCTACATAAATGTGTCTAAAAAGAGGATCAGGGTATAAAGTTGGCAGATTTAGAATAAACTTTTTCTAAAAACCGCACGTACATTATTTCACTATTTAGATTATAATTCTAAAAACCGTACTGTATATGTCTAAAATTTAGGATATTATTAAAGAAATGGTCGCGTTCATCAGGACGTAGCGCTACCGCAGCGATCACTAATTTTCTGCTGAACGCGCCGATTAGTTGTGAGCGCTCTGGGATCAATCGCCATTTTTTCCATCAGATTTAAAATACGCTACGCTACCGATGCATGATGGATTAAACGTCACATACGCCAAATGTCACAAAATGTTTTTGAAAACGAAAACAAAGCATTTTGTTTATTGTTCTCGGTTGACTAATCCCCTCGATTTATGCCAAAAATGGGTGAAAACAATTTAATATGCATTACTTATGATTTTGATCTAAAAAGCACGTTCAGCAGGACAACCAATCGATGGTACATCGCTCACTGATCAACTTGTCCTGATGAACGCGACCAATGACTTCAACGTTTGAACGGGCATTATTGGTGATCAAATGTTATGTCAAATTTTGACATATAATATAATATAATATAATATACATGACATATAATATGTCAAAAACGTTGAAGTCATTTCTTTCGCCATTGAGTATAGTTCCTCCTCGGAAAATGGGGAAATGGGGGAACACCAGAACACCTTATTACTGAGTGCGCCAAGACGACGACCGTTCGTGCCATGAACTTTGGTACAGCTGATGTCGAGGATGGAGATCCGTCGAGCCGTCTCAGATACTGGCTTTTGTTAAAGCCCTGAGACTGTATGATGAGTTATAATTCGTTATAACTCAAGAACCGGGAACACACAATAGAAGAGAATTCTAGATCTGTAAGGTCGCGGTGATTAACTCCCCTCCTCCATTCTACATAGTCCTGTCTCATTCAGTGTTTGCATTTGTCTGTCCAATAACGACAGTATATTAGACTATCGATTTACCATTGTATTAAAGCAATTTTAGCAGATGTTTAAAACTACTTTTTAATCACCTGCTGATGATGCTAAAATGGTTAGCGGAACGCGCGTCCAATATTAAAAGTAAAGCGTTTGGGTGTATTGTGATAAATTATTGTTTTATTTTGTTTAACTTAATCCATTAAAAATAAAATATTCAGCATTGTTTGTAAACCAACTCCATTTTAAGAATATTTTAAAGGTAATATAATAACAGCATGAGATTTCTACTCATAGAACTTTTAAATAGACCGAATGTTCACGCGTTCCATCCACGAGCCAAACTTTAAACGTAATTTTATATATCAATTCAGTTGCTACCCTAATTTTGGACGGTTTGTAAAAACCTCACATTCATCATCGAAAATACCACCATCCTGATTACGAAACACGCCCTTTTTTCTACCTGTCAGGGTAAGGATCCGAAAAAGCGTTGCAAGTTGTCCCCTACTTAGACCTGCCCCAGCAAACTTGGGAGAGATGTAAACACTGATTAAGCAATTCGAAACCGAAACTACAACAAGCGAGTCAGCTTTTGCCTTTACTTCATCGAAACATATTTTGTGGGTTTGAAATTGGAAACGGGTCGTAGATTCTAATTAATGATAGACTTGAAGGAAATCGAAGAAATGTATGCGTCAATTTCGTCAAATGGGCCAAAATTTTTGTTCTTTCACTAGAAAATAGAAGGAAATAGAGATTAGGAATAAAATATTATTTTCTGCTGTCAATATAAAAATGTTAACTAGAGAAATAAATGGATTGATGTATGATATAAAGAAAACAGCAGATGCAGATTGGTATCAGAAAGAAAAATTGGGAAATGCATATACAGATGAATACAGAGTGGACGAAAAGTGGCTGATGAGGAAGCAGAAAAAAATCATCATCTCGTTATATTTCCAGCTGTGGTGTAGCCTCACATATTTAGATAATATCTCTATAGCTGGGCCTATTGTTGTCTATTTTTAGCGATGCGGGCCTAATTTATCCCTGTAATTTCCTAATATCATGGTCCCATCTCAGGTTTGGTTCTCTTTTAGGTCTCTTAATTCGTCGTGGGTACCATGCTGTAATTTTTGTGGTCCATCTGTTGTCCGTCCTTCTTGCCAGGTGTTTTGCAGATTGGCACTGGAGGGATTTGATTCTGTGGATAACATCTATTACCTGGATCTTTTGTCATATCCACTCTATTCTTTTACGGTTCTTCTTGGTTATTACCAGCATATTTCTTTCCATTCGCACGCATAGGTCATTACTGGTAGTACACATTGGTCGGATGTTTTCTTCTTTAGATAGATTTTTTTTCTGGTAGTAAAAGAAAGACATAAATGGTTTATTTATATACAGTGATTTTATGGTGTCATATTTTGTTTGATATTCCGTATAATTCGATGGTTAACTGAAAATTATCTGCTATGATCTTCCTTTTTCTTCCTTCTCTCAAACAACTTATTTTTTTCTGTATCTTTCCGATCTTTTTCTAGTTGTAGGTACTCATTTTATATTTATATATAATACTTTTGATCGTATACTTTTCAAGTCTTACTTTTTGTCTATACTGGATCAATAATTGTTCTGAGTTTGTCCTCTACTATGGAACTATATTCCTCTTCTATCTACAATGTCTCTTTCTGGTGGCTCTTCCTCACACAGGAAAGCATTGGTAAATAGCATTACTTTGGATGTGTGTCTATTTATTTAACAAAATTTTGTGTTTCATATTACTATATTTTTTACTAAGTATGACATTTTAAAATTTTGTTTATATTTGACTTGGATATAATTTGTTCATCATGGATACCATATTTTTTTTCTAAATTTATATTTTTGACTTATCGAATGCTCGTTTTTCTGCCGTTCTCCATATCTTTGTGGGAAACGGCCCCAAACGATCTCCAAAGTTAAGCGGTGTTATACAGGGTGTCCCAGAAATAAGTGCAAATATTTTAAGAGGTGATATATCTCGATAAAAGTAACATATTTTCTCTTTATCGTTTTTCAAATAAGTCCAAAATAACGGAGTTATTTTACTTTGAAAAATTCCAAAAAAAAATGATTTTTTGCTAAAATTTTGAGAACCACTGGATCTTTTCTGGATTTTTTTTCTTGTAAATTTAATCTAATACTTATATTGCCATATTATCAAGAAATTATGTTTTTTAACTAAAAACTAAAAAAATTTCGAATTTTCACATTTTTTTTGCGATGCAAAAAAAAAACTCATAGGCATGTTTCTGGGGTTGAACTAACTATACTACCAGTTAAAATTTTTGCACTTATTTCTGGGACACCCTGTATGATGCTGATATTTGAAATGGTAGAGGTCTATAAGTCACTGTTATGTTGTTATTATAAGGCAAGAGTCTAAAATCTATTGATACCGTTGGTCATTCTGAAGCGTTATTAATTTTTAATATTTATTTTTTCGTCCAATTTGTTTCCGCTTTTGATTTTGCTGTTACTGTTGTAAGATCTTAATATTTCACATACATTAATATATTTGTATCTTAATTAATTATATGTAATATAGTGATTATTAGTAATTATAAACTGCAACTCATCATGAACAGAGTGGTATTGTCATTAAATAATCCCCTACTCTACTTTTTTTAACGTTTGATTTTCTCTGTCGTGTTTAAATCTTTCTGAATGTTAATAGGAGTTTTAATAAGCCCTTGAAAATAAAAACGGTACGAAAAATAATAAATTTAAAAATATGTTAATTTGTAATGGAATAAAAATACCCTTCTAAAAAATATACATTAAAAAAGAAAACATTTTGAAAAGATATTTCTATTTTTTTTTCTTCCTTCCCTAAAACAACAGTCTTATTTTTTCAGTAGACTTTTAACGGGTCTTTAAACTTTATTTGACGATACTTGAAAAGCTAACAGAAGGTTTATAAAAGCACATTAGGCCCTTGTTAAGTACCGAGTTGTTTGGATAGGTGCGATAAATGAAATATTTTTATTTTAAGAAAACGCTTTAGCACACCTGCGACTTTAAAAACTTTTTTAAACGATTGGTAAATGTTAATTTAAAATTAATATGCAATTAGAAATGTATTTTTTTCCATAGCAACTGTTAAAATTGCCTTATATCTATCAAAAATAGTAGATAAAATAGTACTTTCTCCGCAAGGGTAGATTAAATGATACTTTAACAGCGAGGATAGGCTAAAAACTTTATTTCTTCTCGCACGTTTTTTAATTGCTTCCATTTTTGAAAATTTTTGTATTCCTTTTCATAAGTTATTCGGGATTTAAATGGAAGTAGTTTGGATATGGCGTTTGTCGCCTCGGCCGGAATATCTATTGGTAATTTACTTATTTCGTTTTGAGCCATTTCTGGCACCAATTCAATCAGCAATCGACTAAAGTAAAAACTAAAGAGACAGCTTTATTTATTTGTCAAATTACATAGAAACCAATGGCAACCCAGCACAATATTTTTTCTACTCTTAATAAATTCCTTGAAATAATAATTTCTAAATGTTTTAAAACGTAACTCGCTATGAAAAAAAAATATTGTTTTATACACGACGATAAAATTGCATTATCTTCTCCCGAAATTAATTCACTCACGATTTCATCGCTCGTGAATTAATCTTTTTCGGTTTTCATTTTGAAAGTTGGCAACCATAGTTTTCGCAGTTCAAGGTTCAGACAACTTTTTAAGTTTTTAATGCCACTTTTTCACAATTATCACAGGTTTGATTAAATAAATAAATTTAAATTAAACTCACAAGATAACAATAATTACTTTGAAAATGGACGTTTTAAACACTTTAAATTAAAGGGCGGTTTAAATTTTAAAAGATTTTATAATTTTTGAAGATTCTGACTTTGACAAGGGAAAATTATTTCTTTTCTTGTTTGCAGTTGTTCCTAGCAACCGCTGTATCAGCGCCCTACAACGTATGCGCTCCCAAACAATTATAAGTTTTTGCGGCAAGCCGAACAATCCAATCTAAACTTGTTTTCTTTATCTATGTTAAAACCTTACAATATATCCGTAGTGTATAAATGCCTGTAGTAGAGCAAACCTGCTTGTTGTATTTTTAATATCTCAAAACTGTGAATCAAACGTCCTGTATGAATTTGAATATAGTCACTCAATATTAATTAGATTTATAACTATATTATAATCATACTGTAAGTTACCAAAAAAGTCCTCTCGATTGGTAAATTAACAGGAAAATTAAATCTTTGGAAACGGCCATTTCTCACGATATATGCTATCAATCCGATCCTCGCATTATTCGCCTCATAAAGGTAAGAGGAGTATCAATCGGGTTTGAAAAGAGACAAGTCGTGTGTCAACAGTTCCCAAACAACTCACCATTGTTACCCCGCACAATGCCCTTTGGTAAATGTCGCACGCGCAACTCGTGTACCCGTGGGAAAACGGGGTTCTTTGTGCTCCCTCCGCAATGCACGCGTGGAGACCGGACAAATGAGGGGGTCCTAAAACGGCGGAACAATACGTTACGCGTCAGTGATGGTGGTGGATGGAAGTAAGACCCAGTGTCGTGGAACGCCTACGGCTTCAAGCACTTGCTTCTTTTTATAAATCCTTTTTTTAAAGGAGGTCTACATTTGTCATGTCGTAGTCTAGAATTAATACTGGAGAATTGAAAAATTGGATTATTAAAAAATGGATTATTTTGTTATGATTATTTATAATCAGTGTTTCTGTGGAATAACAGAGATCTTTTACAGCATTTTATTAATAAGTGAAGTATAATTTTAGTGCTCATTATCACATTCATCTTCTTCTTCTTCTAGTGCAGATACATTAATGGATGTTTGCGATAACATTTTCCATTGCTTCTCTGTTCCGGGCGGTGTGTATTAACGACTGAACATCGAGTAGCCCCGTCCACTGTCTGATATTCCTCAGCCAAGACATTTTCTTCCTTCCGATACCCCTTCGGCCTTCGATCTTGCCTTCTATCAACAAATGCAAGAATTGATATTTGGGGTTTCGCATTATGTGTCCCAGGTATGCGGTCTTTTTCTTTTTAATCAATTCAAACATTTTTCAACACAATTCAAACTTTTTAATCAATTCACATTCATCATTTTCATCTTATTCAACCAATTCCAATTATGTCGTAACCTTCCTCACATACTCTATTTGTAGTTGGGCCCATTGTTGTCTGTTGTTGGCTATGCGGTTATAAATATTATTTATTGTTATTAATAGTCAAAAATATATTTTTTACCCTCTCTCTTGGATATTCCCAGCATATTTCGTTCCATTGAGCGTTGTGCGACCTGCAGTTTCCTTATGATGCCCGTTTTAAGTGTCCATATTTTGCATGCATAGGTCATGACTGCTAGTACACATTGGTCGAATGTTTTCTTCTTTAGAGTGGCATTCTAAATTTAAATATGATTGAGTTTCTTGCATAAGTACCCCATGCTAATTCTTAATTAATTTCTTCTGTTGATTTCTGGTAGTCGAGCCCCCAGCTGTGTATTAGTTGTCCCAAATATTGTGTTCTTTGTTGTGTTATTTTAAGTCAGTGCTCCCATTTTTAGTGCTCATATGGGTACAAAATTAATATCAAACATACCTACAATCACATGCCAGAACATTTCAAAAATCTATCATTTAATTATCTATTTTAATGAATACTTTGTAAAGCGTAACTTTGTAACAAACTATAAGAAGTGTAGGACGTCTACAAAAAAGTGACATTAAGGAAGTGGAACGTAAACGGTGGTTAAACACAGCACAGAATATAGGATAGGAAAGATCTATATCCAGGAGTGGATAAATCTGCGTTGAGGGAAAAGAAAAATACGTTGTAGTACATATTGTTTATGTTTATACAACTACCTATTCTACGCTTTTTTTATATTACACCAATTATTTCACGCGCAGTAAGACCAGTGATGGAGATTCTGTACTGCCTAACAAATATTATAGATCATCCGTAGAGCGTGTCCATCTCTTATTTAACTCCATAAGTTTTATTGAGTTTCTTTATAGGAATTTCTGATGACGCATCTTTAAAGTCACTAGCCAATAAAATTAATAAAATAAAGTGGCAATTTGTACACTATGCTGTCTTCCGCAAAATGACAACAGTAAGGTCAGACTTCACAACTTCACCAATGCGTACACAGTTTTACGTTGATTCATCCAAATTGGTTATATATAGAATGGTCCTTATAAATGATTCTCGGCCTTCTTTTGGACTTAATTAGGTATCATTTGTGCCAGCCTGTACAGCCTATACAATCTTAATTTCCATTTTCTGCTCGGCCAGAAAGTTTTTTTGTCTTCAAAAAGAAAACTCTTTTATTACAACAATTTGAAAACAATGTGTGAGACTACTTGCACAGATGTAACAATTTTATTTAAGTCAGACAGACAGTAATTTATTCAAATCAGCAAAATATAACATTCACCACAATACACCAAAACACTTTACTTTCGCGCTGGACGCCCGTTTCGCTAACCATGACATTTTCATCAGCAAATGATTAAATCTGCAGTTTTAATCGAAAATTTTACTTTTGCAAAAGTAAAGTGTTTTGGTGTATTGTGGTAAATTAGTGTTTTATTTTGCAGTAGTAACAGCAGAGGTTCCAACTTTCAACTGTAATAGTAAGTAATTCATTCAAATTTCAAATCACTGTCATAATTCCCTCAGCAAATATATTTCTGCATCTTTGATTTATTTGAAAAATTGTTCTGATACATTTTTCAATACCTTTATAAATATCACAGTTCAGTATAAAAGTAATAAGTATTGTGTTCATATTTATACTTCCAGCAACCACCAACAATGTATAGCAGTATTGTCAATTGTTCTTTCCAACGGACTCTATTGCTTCTTACAGTCCATTATATCCATTATAACACCCACCAAATTGTTTTGTCTAAATACTCTTAACTTTTGAGTCTCATCATACTCAACTATTATCAACTAACCATTTAAATTCAACTAACCATTTAAAAAAATGGTATAGAAAAGGTAAAAAAAAGGAGTGCTATGAATATGGCGAAAAGAATGCGTTGAGTTTTAAAAAAAATTGAACAAAACTCTTGACTAGAGAGGTAACCAGTTCAGACAACAACCTCATCAGACAACTGATGCTAACAAATAACACAGGTACAGACTGATGAGACTGATGTGTACAGACAGCGGTGGTTACAAAAAACCTTATTAAAAAAAGGTGCTTGCCGTGTACGATATTTTTGTTACGATTTAAGAATGTCTCTAGTTCTATACTATTCTAACATTTTATGCATAATATACTTCTAAGATAGAGACCATAAACTTTGAGAGACACTTTATAGTGTTAGGGCCCATCCGGCAGACAAATGGTCGTTTTTCATGGATTTTATTGGAAAAGGGGCTCGTAAATACCACGTTTTCCTTGAACTGAGTTAATTGAATTTCAGTGTCTTAGTTTCTAGACGGTATTCTTGTTTAGACCTACCTTTAGTAAACTAATTTCCATGTTAAAGTCTAAGGGAGTACTCTTGAATAAAATGTATCAGTCATTTACAATTACCGGTAAAGATAAGTGATAAAATGTAGATAAAGTTCTTAACCGTTCGTAACAGTTTTTGGAGTTACAGACTTTGTTAAATTGCTTTATGGGTATTAGATATCACATCATAAATATTAAAATATTGCGTCTAAATTTATGATATTTTTTACATTAATCTACTTAGACACCCCTACGGCACTGTGTTAACCACATTACCTGGCGATTGGTATCAAATTAAACAAAAGTTAGAATATTATAGTCCCACGTTATTATTAGTCCCACAGGTGCTGTAAGAAGATAAACCATAAACACATAAAGGAGCATTAGAATAGGTTCATTATGTTATGGGCCTATAAGTTTCCTTGATGGACTCCAAGATTGTCATCCCTGATGAGCGAAATACCACTCTATTGTGTTATTTGAAAATTAATTCATACACTCCTATATATTGTTGAATTTTAATTAAATTAGCGTAGGTGTTTTTGATACTTTTGATATGTTTTTATTGCTATAATGAATTATGAACATATTATTAATGTTATGTCAAATTTAACAGGTTTGAACAGTTCCTTTATCTTTTGAACTATGAGATGAACCGCCTATATTTAAAAATAAACATATTTCTTAAAATTTAAAATATTCAGTTCTAAGACACTCTGTATACATAAACAAAATTATTGATTGTTAAAATATTACTCGCAAACTATGGAGAGGGAAATCAGATAACGAACAGTAGGTAGGTGGTTAGGTAAATAGCTTTGAGACTACTGTTTGAGACGCATTAATGTTATTTTGGTTTGTACATTTTGGTTATTGTGACAGAAAATGTTATTAAAGGTAAAGTAAATGTTTCCTCGTTATTTAACTAGTGTTAACTGAAGCATGTATTCTATTTTGGCGTTGAAATATTCTGTGCTAAACCTTTTCCTTATTTATTTGATCTGGCAGAGATATTACATATATACATAGATACATACATATAGTATGTATTTAATGGATTCGATTTATGCTGTGAATAATTTCTAGTTTAAAATTAAATCTAAATCCAATCGTGCCTGGGCCAATAGCTTAGCAAACAAGTGAGCAGTCATAACCAAAGGATGGTGTAACTCATAATCTAAAGATATTGGCATTGGATATTTGGTTATACCGGCCGCCTATAAAATTTAGGAACCTAATTAATTATAATACTGTCCTTTAAAAAAACTTAATTATAATTACACATTTCGGTTTATGACTAATTATCGCTCGGTCGCTGACTAATTATCACTCTCTAAACATTATTTTTCTTTGTTTCAGACATGGCTTTTCACTGACACCAACGACTCGGATTTCCAGACCAGAACCAGTAAGTTTTAAATTAATTTTTAGTTGTTTCTGGTGAAAAATTTTAATTAAAAATGATTTCCGAAACCGGCCTTGTACAAGAGGTAAATTAATAAAGCGGGCGGTTTTGCTGATTCTCGAAAAAAGAACTTTCTTAATTAGATTTTATGCTGATATGCATATTTTAAATTCAAAATTGAAATTAAAATTAACCTATTTTCGAGAAGTTTCGAAATTTCATCTCGACTCGTTCGGACGGAAACCGTTTGAGAAAATTAATTTAAATTGTTTTTCTAAGTCGCACAGAGTTCCTTAGGAAAATTTGTGTCGGAAAACATATCTTTAAAACTAATATTCGATAGGTAAAAATTATATAATTTGAAGTTATTATTAATTTAAATGAAAATTAAAATTCACCAGATATGTTGACCTTTTATATTTGGAAAACAAAAGATTTTGCCTATACAGGGTGAGTCTTAAATAAGTGCATATATTTTCAGGGCTGGTAGATCTCGATAAAAGAAACATATTTTCTCTTTACCGTTTTTCAAATAAGTCCAAAATGACCGATATATTTTACTTTGAAAATAGCCAAAAAGTATGTTTTTTGCTTAAATTTTGAGAATCACTGGATTTTTTCTGGGTTTTCTTTCTCTGGGTTAATCTACTAAACTAAACTTTACTTAACTAAAAATTTTAAAAAAATCCATATTTTTTTTCAAAAAATTCCAATTTACAAAAAAAAACATTTCGCGAAAAAAAACTCATAATCGTGTTTCTGGGGTCGAAATATACTACTCCTAAAAATATTTGTATTTATTTAAGACTCGTTCTGTATAGTAACGGTATTTAAGTAAATAAATATTACTTTTACAATGTCAAATCTGATATACAGGGTGTCAGAAATAAGTGCAAGTATTTTAACTGGTAGTAGGTATAGTTCTACATTTTGGTTCGACCCCAGAAACATGACCATTGTTTTTTTTGCGAAAAAAAATGTTAAAAGTTTTATATTTCCTTGACATTTTCCGCAAAATATTGAAAAACTTTTGAGTGCTGCTTGTTCAGTTTTCGGAAAATTGTTTGTGGTGCTTTGAGAAAATGCAATGTTGGCACATCCTACGTTATCCACATCCTGTATGTTTATAAGTTATAAGTTCAGCTTTTAAATTTCTACAAAAAAATATTAAAAAAGATAATTAATTTTATTCACTGTAGAGTTTTTAATCATTGTACATTACTATTAAGTTATAGTGCAACGTCTTCTATATTCTATATACATTTTTTACAGTATAGTAAAACTAAATAATGGACAATTAATTATCAGCTTTTCAATCAGTTCAATTCAGCAGTGTCAATCAGCGCCCTCTATTAGATATATAAATGTATAAATAGTCTACGTTTGACCTACATTTAAACAGATCAGCTGATTGAATTTTTAGGTTATCTAATTTATTTGAAATTTTACTCAAAAAACCTCTGACAAAACTAAAAAAAAATGCAAACGCAAGATAAGGTTGTATAAATAATTTTAATATTCAAATAGAAATATAAATTATTTTGGTGTTTATTCACAAAAACAAGAGTGAGAGATAGAAAAACGGGGGATTTCTCAAAAAAATAATCCTAATTGCATTTGAATGTATTTACAAAGTGTTGTGCTAGAGTGATAAAACGACGCTCTACTTAATTAAATCGGTTTACTATCTATCGGAGTCCCGTTTTCTAATGTTGGATAAGTTTTTTACTTTTAATCTGAATTTTCCAAGCCGTTTTTAAATCTTCCTAGTCGATGTGTCAACACTGGGCGTCGAACAAGCTGAGATTCTGGTAATTGCTTGGTACTTTCGGTTGATTATCGATTGTTACCGGCGGCTCTCAAACTGTTGCCATTATTTTTTTAAAATTTTAAAGTTAGACAACTCGGTTATTATCAGTTCATTTTAAAAAGGTAAAGAGAAGATAATATGTTTCTTTTGGCCAGATCTACCACTCCTTAAAATACTTGCATTTATTTCTCGGACATCCTGTATAGCTAAATAGTGTTATTTGGTGTAAATAGTATTTTCTTCACCCAAATAATAAGTTTCAATCTTGATTTTGAATTTCCATTTATTTTATTTTTAATACCTATTTTATTGACACAGCAGTAAAGTAAATCGAAACTACGCGGACTACATAATATGTATATGCATAATACACATAAAGCATACAATACACCAGTGATTCCCAAAGTGGTCCAGGTGGACCCCCAGGGGTCCACGGGAGACTTGCTGGGGGTCTACGTAGGCGTGAACAAAAAATGGGGGTCCATAAGATGTTAATGGGGGTCCACGAAAATTTATCTGCTTTTGATAGTAAAGAGCAAAAATGTAAGCATAGTTTTTATAAGGGCCTACCTACATTGTTTTAAGTACCTATCTAAGCAGATAATATTTTAATAAGGCAAGCGACTGTTACTTGTCCAAACTTGCGTATTCGATATTACGTACAATTTCGTGTACAGACTTGCAAAGCGCTATCCGCCCGACAATGCTTAATGCTTGTTCAGACATGAACTTGATCACCACTATAAATACTTGATACCAAAGGCAAACGCATTCATTTGTTTCCGGAATTTCGAAAAAAGGCGGAATTTGGAAAAAAGTTGTGAGAAAATTTATATCTGTGTTTGCTAGTGCCGGAGAAAAGTAAGTAACCTACCTTTTTTTGTTATAGTACTTAAGTATTTTGTTTACGTGTACTAGTCGGTTGATCACAACGGCCTGTATAGATAGGTAACTTAGTAACTTACAGATATTTTAATTGTCCTCTTTCGATTTGAAGACAAACACAGCACGTTTTATTCAATTGTTTTTCACGAGAGAAACACTGCCTCTCTAAAAAGGCCGAATAAGCAATATTGCAGAGCAATTAATTTTGTAATTTTTCTTGCAAATAACTACTAATTTTATAAAACAGTAATTTCATAATCATTTTAAATTGGTTTTGAAGTAACTATTTTATCAAAACTATTCCTTTTCGGAAAGAGCGAGCGGTGCGCGGGCGACGGGAAAAGGGCGGGGCTTGGACTTCGATGCCAGTTTGTCACGTTTTAACAATGAAGCCGCAGACAAAAAATACGCAAATACACGGAGCGCGTGAACTCATTGATTTAATAAAATGTTAGTTATCGTTTTTATGGACAATTTTGGGATTTCGACTTTTATTTTTCCTACACAAATATGATCAGTATTCGATACTGAGTACACCAATTTTTATTTATACTATTAAAAATTAGTGGTAAATTATGTACTTTAAAATTGATACCGTTTTGTGAAAACGTCTGTATTTGTCTCAGCGGTTTATTAGTTGGTCCCTTTACAAGCCGTAATTCTATTTCCGCGTGCTGACAAAGGCTGCGGTGTGATACCTATATTCAGAAAAAAACTTGGTTACTAAAACATTTTTTTTACAGGTAAGGTAACTGACACGAAACATGGCTACAGCAAAGAAAAAATGTCGACAATATAGTATCGATTATTTGAAATATGGTTTTGTTCCATCAGAGGCAGACAAACAATTGCCCATGTGCCTATTATGCAACAAAGTTTTGAGCAATGACTCTATGAAACCATCAAAGCTCGAAGATCATCTAAAAAGGTGTCATACTGATAAAATAGGTAAAGATTTAAAATATTTTCAAACATTGAAAGAAAAATATGGAAAGAGACCCACCATGCACAGTATGTTCGCTTCAACATCTCAAAGTAACGATGATGGCTTGCGGGCATCTTACAATATCTCATTACTTATAGCAAAATCTGGAAAACCGCACACTATCGGAGAACAATTAATTTTACCCGCTGTTGAAGAGGTTTTAAAAACTGTTTTGCACAAATCTCCATTTGACGTACTAAAAAGAATTCCATTAAGTAACAATACTGTACAAAGACGCATTGATGAAATGAGCTCTGATATCGAAAGCTTTTTGTGCAATCATCTGCAAAAAACTCATTTTTCTATACAACTGGACGAGTCAACGTTACCCAGTAATGAAGCATTACTATTGGCATATGTCCGATTTATTGTTGAGGAAGAAATTCACGAAGAATTGCTATTTGCCAGAACTTTGGAGACTGACACTAAAGGCGAATCAATATTTAATGTCCTGAGTAATTTTTTTACGGAAAAATCGATCCCATTTACAAACATTATTTCAGTGGCAACAGACGGAGCTCCTGCAATGGTCGGGCGATATCGTGGGTTTATAAGTCATCTCAAAAGAATTATACCAGGACTTACAGCTATTCATTGCGTAATCCACCGACAACATCTTGTGGCAAAACATTTAAGTGACAGGTTGAACCAATCTCTTCATTTTGTAATAAAAGCTGTCAACAAAATCAGAAGCAATGCATTGAATACGCGTTTATTTGCTCAATTGTGCGACGAAAATGATGAAGACTTCCAACGACTGCTCTTACATACTGAAGTACGCTGGTTGTCGAAAGGTGCATGCTTAACGAGATTTTACTCTGTTTTCGATTCCATATTAGAGTTCTTAGAAAGTAGAGATCCAGATTTAAAAGAAAACTTGATCAAATTCAAAGCAGACATTGCGTATTTGACAGATTTGTTTAAAAAATTTAATGATATTAACTTGCAGTTACAAGGGGACAGCCTGAATTTAATAAAAACAAAGGGGATAATTTCGGCTTTTCTTGGGAAATTGAAATTTATGAAGCAAAACATTAGTCGGCGCGAATTCTCTCAATTTCCAAACTTGTCGCAGGTAGAATGTATTGATGAGGATATCCATACCTACAGTCAACATTTAAGTGCTCTGCATGATGACTTCAAAACCAGGTTTGAAGATATACTGACGATGGATATACCACCATGGATCATAAATCCATTTGATGAAACGGAAGTGGCCAATGTTGTATTACAAGAGGAGCTGCTCGAGCTAAGCACTAATGAGGAGCTGAAGGTGAAATTTAGAAAAGGCTACCCAACATTTTGGCTGCAAGCAGAAATACCCGAAAAATATCCTGGACTGTGGGAAATCGCAAGGAAATTTTTAATAGCTTTTCCCTCGTCATACCTTGTCGAAAGGAGTTTTAGTGCCGTTACAAACCTCTTAACAAAAAAAAAGGAGCAAATTAAACATCACAGAGCGGGGGGGATTTGCGGTTATTGCTCACAAAAATAAAGCCAAACATTGATCGTTTGCTGACACTCCATCAGATACATCCTTCCCATTAATTAAAATTATGACCTGAACCTATATTACCTTAATATTTTTCTTGTAATTCTATTCTTTTAATAAATAAAGTGATATAAAATGTACCATTTTTCGTTTTTATTTTACATATCGGAATATAGGGACAGAACTCAGAAGTGACACAATTTTTATTTTTTGGCGACTTTAAGAATGTGGTAGAAATGTAGCAGCAGGGGGTCCACCGAAACCAGTAAAATTTTGAAAGTGGCCCACGAGAAAAATAAGTTTGGGAACTACTGCAATACACAATATATGCAACTAAATCAATTCCACACATACAAGGTTTTTCAGAAAATCTTTCCTTTTTCTTTTTTTCAAGAAGTATCGGAAAACAATCTAATAGATACTTTGGGATTCCCCAGATGTTCTAATTTCATTTACGTCTTAGTTGATTTATTTAAAAATCAGTGCTATATAAAGTCATATAGATAAAGGTGTGTTTTATAATACAGTGTGAAATAAAATCCTTTAAAGCAAATAAGTACCTTTTTCTGCTTGAAAACGAGGACATTTTTAGTGGCAAAAAAGTTTATTCGCGTAATGAACACCACTGAGGTTTAGGAAGTAACGACACCGAATACATCCGGAGGGAATTTTTGTCGGTTAAATCAATTTGAACAGTGGTCAGCTATTTCAAGGGCTATAAATTGGTGCAAAAACATATTTTCCCTTTTTAGTGCAAATGCATTTTTAACAGTAAACCACCATGTTATAATTGGAACTATATAAATTTTTAGAATTTCGCTGGTGAAAAATAGTTAGATACTTATGTTTATTTATCAATAAAATATTGATAAATAGTAGTAAATATTTTTTTTTAAGTTTCTTGTAGACAGTTATAATTAGTTAGCAGCACAGATAACATAGTATATATTATCTGGTCTATATACGAACTTCATTAAAATAATAAATATAAGAAAAGAATTACGGTGTTTAATAATGACAAATCAAATGTCGGCTACTAGTGTTAGGGTAAATACTCACACTATTAAAAAATATTTAAATTCATCATCATCATCATTTTCAGCTTATTCAACCATTTCTATTTATGGTGTACCTAATTTTTTTTTTTCGGAGGTGTAAAATACCTTTACGTACAGAGTGTGGGACTCAATATCTCCTTAAGCTGCCTGGAGGACACTACCCACCAAAGACATTATAAAGATAGACCGAACATCTCATTCATAAGTACTCGTTGGTAGTGTATCAAACATTCCAATGTGTCAAACAAGGACAGAAGAGACAGAGAAGTCTAAAATTTCCGACCCCGGCAACTAGGCGCATTTGGATTGTTCTAATGGCCAGTGGCGTATCGTTTTTTGGAACGAATTTAATTAGTAAAGTAAAAGTAAATTAATTAGTAAAATGTTTACTCCATATTAATATACTACATTAACACTTTTTCGTCAGATGAGTTTTGTTATAAGGTCTAATATAATAATACAATTATTAAATTTAATTATACCACATATACTTATGTTGAAACGTTAGTAGTTTACGAAAATCGCTCCAACGTCGATTTTCGATTTAAACTTTCAGTTACTTCTATATAAACTTTCAGTTACTTTTGAATATTTACAGGGTGACTCAGGCTTCCGAAACAGTTCTATATTAGGTTTGTGGTTGGTGACTTTTCTTTCAATTTTTTTTTTCAGAATATGGAGGCATTTAGGCACATTTTAGACATTTTTGTAAACATAGGTGGCCGGAACATATTTTCAAACCAAAGTTGTAGATTTGCCATTAAATTTCCATTCCAGAAATACCTAGGGTTGCCACTTGTCCTTTTTTGAAAAGGACAGTCCTTTTTTGAAAAGGACAGTCCTTTTTTGGAATAACTTGTCCTTTTGACTTTTATTGACTTAAAAAATCATTTTTATTTACGTATTTTCCCTGAGAAAATTACCTACAGCAAACAGAAATATTCTTTTCGCCCAAATTTAATTAGGAACGTTATAAAACTTAACTTATAAATAAATTTTTCTTGTTTAGAATAGGCAACATTATTTAGAACTTCTCGTTTAATCTCAAATGATCGTTTAGGTTTTAGTTTTACCTTTTTTTATCTTAAAAAGAACTTTTCAAAATTAGTACCTAATTAGTAACGATTTAGTTAGTTCGCAATCGATAGCTTCCTGTGAAGTACCGTGTAATAGTTGATTAATCTTCTATTATTAATAACTTCCTATACCTAAAAGCAATATTTAATGAGAAAATTGTGTTTTCTTTTGAAAATATAAGACAAGATTTGACTTTCGATCTTCTTCTTGTATTATGATGGCTCTGATACGAGGCAATTGCCTTTTAGTCTCGCAATAGAAGGCATTTATCATTAAAAGTATAAAATCTGTGTGCTACAGTATGGGATTTCTGTCGCAGAATAATGAATACCTATTACGTTTATTTACAAATCCATTACTTTTAAAGGTAGCTTCATCAGATAATCAAATTTTAGTTAAATGTCCTAATCTTCATGAACTGTATTAAGCATATGTATTGCGGTTTGAATCACCCTGTATGTTGACAAAAATATTTAGAAAATGTGCGTTATAATGGCCCCCATCTTATGTAAAAAATTGAAATAAAAATCACAAACCAAAAACGTAATAGGTAAAAAGCTTTTTTGGAGGCCTGGGTCACTCTCTATATAGGTATGTATAAAACTAGTAGCCTAAGAATTATTTACAGTTCGTCCCATTCTAAAAAAAGTTAAACACACCGTACAAATACCTCTAGGACGATGTATTTGTACGGTGGTAAAAAATTGTCTAAACAAGGCCGAAGGGGCAGATATAATAAAGCAATAAAATGTAAAAAAGGTCGGGTAAACACCTTTGTTTATTTGTTGAGCAAAATTCCTTTAGAATATCGTATATAATGACCAAAATAGGACGCAATTTTAAGAAAAAAATGTCACTTTCTGGCTTATAATAAAATTTCAAATGTAACGTTTATATTCAAATTTGTTATGATCTACAACAGTTAGGTAGTAATTGAGACGAATTATAATTCAATTACCGGCTACTACGTTCTTGTTTTAATAGATCAAAATTCAACAAATATAATTAGAAATTATTTTAATTGTGAGAGGCTCCCTTGTAGGACGCCTATGTACGATTACGGCGCGGCGGAAACAATACCTACCTGTGAAAAGACAAATTCGGGTAATTTGAGCTTATTTGTCCACACATTTGACACTGTCGTACCATATTGAAAATTCGCAGATTCAAATGTACATTAAACAAAAACAAAAACTACTGAAAAACACTGAAAAGTTCACTTCGGATTTGATTCCGACTTCAAACACACCGTAAGCTAAACGTAATACGCTATAACGGACCATGGGCCGTCGCGAGGGGTGGTGGGACGGACGGCTCATTTCATTCTGGAGGACTAGAAGCGACGTTGCCAATAGTTCTAGACGTTTCAGCACATTAAACAGTAAACATGTCCTTTAATAGTAACGTATACATATATCCTCTGGTTGTTAACATATTATTACGCATGCTTCTTTAAAAATAAACTATTCATTTAATTAAGAAATTGAGATTTATTGATATCCGGTGAAGGTTTTAAAGTCACCTTTTCTGCAAATCAAACTAAGTAGATAGGCGCAAATTTTTGATATGTGGCAATGTCGCCTTCTCTATTTCAGTTGGTTTTTACAGTACGTAGTCAACCTCCGAATGTTTGATCGGGTTAAAATGCATAATGTGATATCTGTTCTTCCTAAATCTATGCTACCCACTAAACATCACCCCCTCGCTCCTGCCACGTCTACCTGAACCCGCTGGACGCATCTCCTCAAGTAGACGCCGGACTGTTTTTTTTCATTACCCCTGCTCTTCACTGTATTTTGCCTCTAGTATATTTTGGGCCAGTTTTGAGATGGCTTCAAAGTTTTCTCTTCTTTCTGTTACCGATTTTAAGAAGGTATCTGCGGAGATGTTGCCACCAATCGTCATGCGTGCCTCACATCTTTCCTGTTCCCATCTTGGCCAAGCAAACATTGTGTGTTCTGGAGTATCATTGGGTTCAGCCCAGTATCGGCATTTCGCGACTTCCCTCTTTCCAATTTTACACAGGTAACTCCAAAAATGTTCGTGGCCTCTCAATATTTGAGTAAGATAGAAGTTTACCTCTCCATGCTTTCTTTTAATCCACATATTTATATTTGGGATGAGCTTATATGTCCATCTTCCTTTTTGTGGTACTTCCCATTCTGCCTGCCACTGCTGCACTGTGCCTGCACTGTGCACTGTGCCACTTCTGCACTGTGCACTCTCTCCATCTCTCTGCTTGCCCTGGTTTGTACTTCACCCTTGAGAAAGAGTCGTTCTCTTTCTCTTGAGAGAAGATGCAAGGGCACCAGACCCGATATCACCAAGGCTGCCTCAGTTGAAGTTGTCCGATACGCCGAGTAGACCCTCAAAGCCATGACTCTCTGTGCACCTTCAGGTTTTTTTTATTTACGTGCATATTGGTTGCTTCGTTCCACACAGGTGCTAACACTCTTCTCTTTGCTGGTGTTGGGCCCCGAACGTTTGGCAGTATTGCGAACAACGCTTTAGCTGTTCGTTGTGATTTCAGACACACCTCCTTGATGTGCAGGCCCATCGTGAGTGCACGGTCTATGTGGAATCCAAGATAGTTGACTTGCTTTACCGGATTTATTATTATATCCTTAAAATTAAACCTTATATGGTAAACTTTTCTCTTGCGGCTCAGTAAAATCGCCTCTGTTTTTTCCACAGCTATTTCGAGTCTGTGCTCACGCATCCATCTTTAGTGTATCATCTACAGTCTGCATTAGGTCGAGGTCGTTTATTTTTTTGTTTCTTTTAGTTTTTTTTGTTATTATCACAGCAAAATCATCGGCGTAACAGATCAACTCTGTCCCACCTGGTACAGTAAGCTCCATGACACTGTCGTATAATATGTTCCACAGAGTTGGCCCCAGCACCGAGCCCTGTGGGACGCCACCGAATACCTCTCTTTCATCTTCTCTATTGAGAACTATAAATCTATTATCAAGATAGCTTCTTATTATGTTCACCAAATAGCCACTTATGCCCAATCTTCTAAGTTCTTTAATAATTATTTCCCATGACGCGCAATTAAACGCATTTTTAACGTCGACTAAAATCAAAGCATTATGCCAAATGGCTTTTCTTTTCACGATATCCGATATTTTCTTCATTGCATGTGTGGTAGATTTCCCCTTTACAAATCCATACTGGTTTGGATGCATACCATTTCGTTTCTTCCTAATTTCTTGCAAGAGTCGCGTATTGATGAGTTTCTCATAGACTTTCCCGATTACATCAATGAGGCAAATCGGACGATATTTTGGTGGATCATTTAGGTACTTCCGGGGTTTCTCTATTAGAGTTAATAATTTGGATCTCTTCCATTCTTTAGGGAATTCATTTCTCTGAAGAAAGTGGTGTACCTAATACTTCAATGCGTTTCTTCTTGACAAACGATTGATTAGCGTGATTGATTAGTTTCTTGCAAAGTTTATTCTTCAGTTTGAGACTTCAGTTTTTGAGTTGACTATCCATCTTACGAAACTTCAGGTATGGGTAAACCTGCAGTTATTCAAATTTTATTATAAAGATGTTCTCTAATAACTAAAAGATCATCATCATCATCATTTTCAGCTTATTCAACCATTTCCAATTATGGTGCAGCCTCCCTCACATATTTAGATACTCTCTTTGTAGTTGGGCCCATTGTTGTCTATTGTTGGCTATGCGGGACCAAGTTATCCCTGTTAATTTCCTAATATCATGGTTCCATCTCAGGTAGTTGTGTATAAGTACTCCATGCCAACTTAATTCTTCTGTTGATTTCTGGTAGTAGAGATCCCGAGTTGTGTAGTAGTTGTCCTAAATATAAATATTCTTCTACTACTTCCAGTGCTGTGTTATTTATTAGAATGTATTTTCTGTCCACCAGTTCGTTGTACATTTACTTTAGTTTTTGCTAAGTTCATTTTGAGACCCACTTTATTGCTGGCTGTATTTACTTCGTTAATTTGTGCTTGTAGTTCTTCAGGGTTATCGTCAATTAGGACTATGTTATCAGCGAAACTTAAATGGTTGAGATATTCTCCATCTATTTTTAATCCTTTATTGCTCCAGTCCAGTTGACGGAAGACTTCTTCTAGTATTGTTGTAAACAGCATATCGCGTCCACCTATCCTGTCGTCCTCCTGTCCTTTGCCAGTTGGGAACTCTGGGCTTGTTTTTTATATCATTACTCTTACTTTGGCTTTTTTGTATATATTGGCGAGAATGTTTCTATATAAGGCCTGGCAATACCTTGTTTCGCTAGGGCTTCTATTATTACCTTAGGAGGGCTTTATTAGGACTTTTATTATTGCCTAATATATCGAGCCGAAAGCCCTCTTAAAGCCTAGAAAGGCTATGGCTAGTGGAGGTTCGTATTCTTTTGTTCGGGAATTTTTGTCGGTCATATTTAAATTACGAAGATATATTTAATTTCTCAATATTCTCGCACGTATGATACGTAGTAATAACATTTCAAAAGACATTCTCTAAAATACACTTTGTTATCTTATATTTTTAAAATTTGTTAAAATACATTTTATTAGTATTTATATTAGCAATCAATTATTGTATCAAAAAAGTCATTCTATTTTAATTAAATTATTTCTAATCCCATCGTCTTTCATACTCCAAAAAATCAACTTGGCTCTTCACACTGAAACCGATTCCGCTATCTGATACCGCAGGAAATAATAAACACCATTCATTTATTTACTTTAGATCCAACAGGAGCATGTGCACATTTACTACATTTTTTTTTATTAGTCGTGCACGGTCATTGCCACTAGGGATATCATGTTACTGATTGTCATTTTTTTGCTCCGGAGATAGAGGAAAAAACCGCGCGCTGGTGATAGATAGAGCAAAGTCGTAGACCTTTTTCACGGTCACGGTTATGTAAATGTCTCGGGATTTGCATGGGCGGAAACTGGCTTTTTATTTGGACGAACGGAAGTGAAGTGATCTGGATGTTAATCAAGTTAGCTAATTATTGTGATGGCGCTTAAAATCGAAATTCAGTATATAATTTTGGGGTGATGATTGTTCAACACTATGAAAGAAATTATACAATGATGGCCTCTGATATAATTAGTTATTGGTTGGACTATAAATATTCAGTTTTATAGAATCCGTTATTTTCTATCTTGTGAAATGATATTGTAGAAAATATTTTTGGAATTTATGAAAATCTGTATAAATTGTTGAATATACTAAATATGACCTATAGTCAGATAGAAATATGTCATATATAGAAATAAATTCATAATTATTATTAACATAATTTAAATCCTATATACACAAAAATGCCTAAAAATCGCTACACAAAAAAAAACTAAAGTCAAGAAAAATCTCTCCTAAAAAAAATAATTAATATTTAATTTTAAAGAGGAAAAGTAAAATATAATAAATAAAAATAATTCGGATAAAGCGGGTTTTGTTGCAGTATGATGCTTACACTGCAACACACAAAACTTTCAACGTCATTTTTCTCTTTGAAAATTAAATATTAATTATTTCTACAAAAACCAGATACAAAACAATTATTCCACTTAATGGACAAGTTTTTGTACGCGTTTTGTTTTGCGGGTTTTGCTACAGCAAGATATTTGCATCCTAACTTGAAATTATTAGGTATGCTATTTTATTAATATTAGGTAAGGATTTGAAATGGCTAAGACGCCAGTAGTAATATTATACTTGTGTAAAGAAACTATGAAAAAATGCAGGATTTACAACAATAATTACATACACAGGATGAGTAGTATAATATTTCGACCCCAGAAACTCGATTAAGATTTTTTTTTTCGGGAAAAATTTTTTTTGAAAATTTGTAAATTTTTGAAAAAAATTTTGGAATTTTTTTTAGTTTTTAGTTGAAAAACATGATTTGTTGATAATATGGCAACATAGGTAGTAGATTAAATTTACAAGAAAGAAATTCCAGAAAAGATCCAGTGGTTCTCAAAATTTTAGCAAAAAATATTTTTTTTTTGGAAATTTTCAAAGTAAAATAACTCGGTTATTTCGGATTTACTTGAAAAATGGTAAAGAGAAAATATGTTTCTTTTATCGAGATCTACCAGCCCTGAAAATGTTTGTACTAATTTAAGACTTACTCTGTATATTATACCCAGAAATAAGTGCAAATATTTTAACTGGTAGTATAGTTCAACCCCAGAAACACGCCTATGAGGGCTTTTTCGCGAAAAAAAAAATTGAAAATTCGAAATTTTATGATTTTTTTTGGAATTTTTTTCAGTTTTTAGTTAAAAAACATAATTTCTTGATAATATGGCAACATAGGTATTGGATTAAATTTACAAGAAAGAAAATCCAGAAAAGACCCAGTGGTTCTCAAAATGTTAGCAACAAATCATTTTTTTGGAGATTTTCAAAGTAAAATAACTCCGATATTTTGGACTTATTTGAAAAACGATAAAGAGAAAATATGTTTCTTTTATGGAAATCTAGCAGCCCTTAAAATACTTACACTTATTTCTGGGACACCCTGTATAGGAATAGGTGACTTTTGCTGCAGTTTGTAGATTATGATTATGTATGCTTATACTATGTTTATGTAGATTTTAGGGTTCACTATTAATGTATGTCATTAGACCATTTAAAAAAAATGGATAAGGCGGGTTTTGCAACTTGACGCCTCAAATTATTTTCAGTGTTACAACTAATATAATACTTCATATTATGAAAAAACCCATAAAAGTCCATTTTTAGTCGCAGCGCCATTGTTTTTTTTAAATGGAACACCAGGTATATTATTATATTTTTCGAAACTACTTTCATATTTCTCATTTATTCTTATAATTTTTCTATTATACTAACCTATACCTATCTCTAACGGTTTTCGGGATAAAAAATAGAACATTTGTAAAATTGTCAAAAACATGATCTTGAATAAGAGTCGCGCTTCGGTCAAAACATTTATAAATTCGGCATAATGAAAGCTGAAATTTGGTTTATAAATCTGTTTAAATCAAGCTATTGGATATCAAATACAGCCCCGGAACTACAATTTTTTTGAACCGGGGCAAAACATTGATAGTAGCGCCCCCTCTCTCCAGCGTTTGAAGTAAATTCATTTAAAAAAGCTACTAATATCTAGATATACAGTTCATACCAAATAAACTTTTAGTCACGTGATAAGCTTGACCGGCACAGCGTTGTCCACTTTTATATATTTTCTTTTAATCAAAATATTTTAGGTAACAAAAATAAATTATTTACAAATATATAAATAGTTATTATATATATCAACAAAACTCACCTTCTTAACAGCACTTAAGGAACATAAAGGACCATTATTACTGCTTTCCCATTCAAAATATTCTAATAAATTTGCGATGAGTTTGTTACAGATATTAAGCTATCTTGTACACTTCGCACTAAAAGAGGTTCTAAAAAGAACAATGTTCGACTGCAAGGTCTGCTAGTAGTAAACATTTTCGAGCATAAAGTATCACAACGCTATTTTATTTAAACCAAAAACTCGTAATACAAAACTAAAGTGTCAAAACGAATGACAATGTCAGTAAATAAATAAATAAATACGGCAAATTTACATTTTTTAAACAGAGCTACCGCCTGAATCCCCAGCGCGAAATTTAAATTCCAGTTTCCGGCGCCGAATATGTCCATGGTTGGCAACAATGAAGTTAAAAATCGCGTTCTCGATTACGTAACTAAATAATTACGTAACTTTAATTATTATGAAATATAGGTAGGCATTTTTCGTAAACGGGACAGAATGAACCTTTAGGATGTGTTCAAAAACTAACTGGACGTTTTAAAATTAAATGAATACTTGATAGAAGAAATTTTATATTATGACTTTAGCGCCCCCTGACACTGGCGCCCGGGGCAGGTGCCCCGGTTTGCCCCCCCTTAGATCCGGGGCTGATCAAATAAGGACAAAAATCATAACGGTTTGTTTCAAAATTGCTCAAATCAAATATCTACGAGTATATGAAGAGCACACGGGAAATACGATGAGGGTCCGATAAGTGTTCAGGAAAGAGTTTTTAATTCAAATTACGCATGGTCTTTTATGTCTTTTTTTCATTTTTAAATGTCTCTGGCCATGTGACCGTTATCGCTATTCCCGTTTTATTTAGGTACTAAAAGGTGTAGGTTTAAGACGAAAAATATGATGCATTAAAATCAAATTAGCAAAAAATGGGCTTTTCTTCTCGAGTGCTCTTCATATGAAGTATTATTTTTTAGTGGACTGGCATGGCTCCAGAGCTGCTGCTGTACGAGCGGTACTGAGTTCGATTCTGGGCCCTTATGTTCTCTTTATTTATTTAAATAAAAATATCTATTTATCCAAATAGAGCAAAAAGTTACTCACCACCCCAACCACCTTGAATACTTGAATACATTTGCTTTTCGGATTTAGCGATGGACAGACTCGATAAGTACTATACATGCGAGTAATCATTTACGCTCTTTACAGAGCATGACATTACTTATAAGAAGGTTCAGCGCGCAGCGTTTCAATTTCGTCACTACCTACAGAGAAATAAAACGTTATACGAACGACAAAGATGGAAGGAAAAAATAATGTATTCCTGTCCTGGAAGAGACGAAGGGTTACCTTTCTTTATTATGATCTAGGGTTATACGACTATGATATGATTATGATCTAGGATTGACGTACGGACGGCGTACGTCAATCTTTTCGGAAGACGTGGTGGACCCTGCGGTGGACGCGATATATCCGCGCGATCGGGTGGAGCGATAAAAGAAGCGCAACATCGCGCGACCGCACTATTAACGGTCGCAATACAAAGAAATAGCCCCAAGTGGCGAAATTTATGCGCCCACTCGAGCGTGGAGGAGAGCACCTGCGAGCAAAAGGCGATCGCGTACTCAGGAAACGACTGTTTCAATCCCTTTTGTTCTTTTTTCCTTTTCGCTAGCCGCCGCGTCCTTCCTACGGTCGCGAACAACTAGAGTTATACCGGAACGTTATGATAGCGATGCAGATAGGCGAGCGGGCAGAAAGTCGTGAAGTCTGCTTTATGCGTTTACCCCTCAGGAATAATAATAAATTGAGTATTCGAGCAGAACCTGAAGGAGCCTGTTAAATATGTTTAAAAATTATTCAGAAGAAATTTTGCCATGTTTTGACGATATAGAGGGTGTTTCAAAAACATGTTCGATTTATGGGCAGATTTCTCACGTAAAAAAGATATATTTTACATATCAACAAAGGTCCGATTCTGCATTGTTTCGTAACTACAGGGTTCTTACGTTTCGTACTTCAGATATAGTTCTAATATTTTTTTGATTTATTATAATTTTCTTCCAAGCACTTTTAGCGTTTCGAATGAAATTTTGAGGGAAAAAGTTACTATAAATGGGACATATTTTAAAGCTAAAAAAGTGTCGAAGTATTCAACAGAGATGTGCATATGGGTTATCACTGTAATATTTTTCTAAAAAAATGTACGCTACTGACTTTTTTCTCTTGTTAGCGAAATAGTATAAGCAGTTTAATGCCTATTAAAATTTGTCTTTTGATACTTTGTCGATTTCGGTCTTCTATATGAGATAAATTGATTATATTATTTTATGAGATAAAGCATTTTTATTAATTTGCCTTGATCCAAGTCTAATAGCAACTTTAAAAAAAATAATATCATTAACTTGTAAATGTTTTAAATAAGTACTCACTGATTCCTCATTAAAAAAATATTGAAAAAGTTCCTATAAACTTGAGTTCCAGCTTGGGGGACAGTTACAACTGCTACTGTCGTCTGAACAGATTTGGAGACAATCAAAAAAATAAAATTTAATAAAAGTTACATTGGTAACAACAGATATGAAATTATATCAATCGGTTGCATTAAATACTGTTGAATGAATTAATAATGAGGACGTCGTATTTTTTATTTAGTATATGCACACTATACCCCAGGAAATAGATAAAAAAAATAGAAAATATTTTCTTTCCTACATTGTTGCAATACGGAAACTTTTACTTCCAGATTATTTCGTTCGCAGAACTCGAAGATATTTCTCTCAAGTGATTTGGAATTCTCAAAGAAATATGTTAGCAGACTGCTGTAAATTGTTGTGATTGTAGAAAATTATAGAACCATAAAAATTCTTTTATTCTGCTTCCCAAGGGACTTAAATATCTCGTCTTGGCTTAGAACAAAAGAGAAATTGGATTAGGCTTGCTCTTCGCAATTCCACAATATTTTTTTTTCATTTTCCTTAGTGTTTTGTTGCTTTCTTTTTTTCCTTAATTTCACAAGATTGAAAAAGACATCTAGAAACGCTGTAAATCAAATTACTCGAGAGAATTTGAAGTTAATGCACTACACAAACGGCGGTACTATTATAGTAATTAATAAGGTAATATGATCAATCAAGTATGATCTATCAATAAAATAGTTTTAATTTTCTTGTCTAATTTTGTACTTTATATGTAGAAATTAGCAAGTGAAAGACTAAGCCCAAGACTACCTTGCTCTTGGTCTTGGTATTACAATTAATAAGTAGTCTTAGTGTTATTCTTAGTCTTGCAGGGTCCAGTCTTGGTCTTAGTTATAGTCTTGCCCAAGATTTTTGCAAGTCTTGCTTTTTTATAGTAGATTGTGATAGAGGCACTTTCTGCATCGGAAATCTTTAAATAAATAGTTTTTCTAATAATTTTTAATTCAAATGAAACATAAAAGAAAGAACAATCAAAAGTGGCTCACTTCTATAACTTTTTTATTTTTTCAGATAAAAAACGATATTTGGTTTATTTAGGATTGATTAACGTATTCAATTGTTTTCGGTCATTTCCTGTTTCACCGGAAATGACTATAACTTTTGATTTTTAAATGGCACCCTCGGTATTTTGTTACTTTATTCGATAAAAAAAAACTGAAGAAATGACACTCTGAATAGAATGACACATCATATGTCAACTTTTGACATTTCCGAATATGGTTTATTTGAAATCGCAACGTGCGATTCATTTAACTCGAAATACCAAGTGTATGCGGTACTAAATTATTCGTAAAAAAATGCCTTTTCCAAATATGCTAATGAGCACACCCTCGTTCCATTTTCAGAAAATTGAGATATGATTAAAAATACGACTTGGGAATCTTTTAACCGGCCGGGACAAGACACTAAAAACATTAGACGATCACATCTATTTTTCCGAGGCTCCTTGATTTCCTTGATTGTTTTTAACACAGCCATGGCACTCTAGATTGACATTTAAAATACAATTTTGTTTTAAGTGAAAATGTCAATTTTTTTTTATTTTTGCATTAAAATTTTTACATGAAGATATATTCTAATAATTTTTTACTAAAAATATTTACTGCAGTATATTTTATGAACATAAAACAGTCATTATTTGAAAAAACTTTGTTTTTAGCAGCATTTTAATTACATTTTTTCTTGGATCGTTATTAACCTATACTTATTTTAATTTCCCGGTAAAGATATCATTTACGAAAACCATAGCCTGGGGGTAGTCATGCTCAGATAAAATGCTAACAAAAAAAAAAGACGCCTGTTCTATGAATATTTAATCCTTTGGCGTTTTCGAGGCAATTTACCCAGTAAATTAAGCTTTAAATGACCTGCTTTACTCCATTAATTATATAAGTATCTCCATTAATTTGACAAAAGCAGGTTTTCTGTAAGTCGATGGTTAAGAAAAATTCGTCTGGTAAGCCCTTTGTATTTTATTAACTTTCCTGAAAATTAAGCTCTTTGATGATGTAGTTTTTTCTTTATTTAATTTACTTAGGTTTTTCAATATCAATCTGAGGAAAACCTGTAATAGATTGGTTGTCGTTTATAATTTTAAATAAATATCTATTATTATCAATTCTTTCTTCGTTGTATACAAGTGCAAATGTTTTAAGGCCTTTTAGATATCAATAAAAAATATTTTTTTTACCGTTTTTCAAATATGTTCAAAATAACTAAGATTTTACTTTGAAAATTAAAAAAAAAATTTTTTTCACTTAGCCATGGAAACAAGTTTAATCACCTTTGCTCTCATAAATGTGAAGCTGTCACATCCAAACTTTACAAATTAAAATAAACAAAAATTGTAAATATGAATTTTTCAAATGAAGAAAAGCGTGTAGGAATTGGTTCAACTTTTCTTGACCATACATTTTCAAGGATACGTTGACAGGTGAATGTTACATTTTTTAGAGAACGGTTTTCAAGACATGTTATGGAAGTTAAATTTAGCTGTAGCCAATTCTTATCTTTCTTGACGATTGTATGGTATTCTTATTCTGTTATGATTTATAACTTATAAAAAGTCTTATAAAAATAAAAAGAATATATTACTAAACGGTTCTTTACAGTTTTTACACAAACTAAAACTTAAAAAAAATAATATCACTACATACACTTTAAGTTATTTGAAGTACATCTTTTTAAAACTGAATTACTACTTTCACAGAAGGACCGGTCGACTTAATTAAACTTCTCTCATACCGCCACTTTGAGTGCCTCTCTTAATTCATAAGGTCTTTTGTAAACCTTATTGTTAACCATACCGCATAAAAAAAATCTAAAATGGATAGGTCAGGTGATCGAGGAGGCCTATGCAGTTGATCCACCTCTTCCTATCCCTGAGTTTGCATAATTATAATATAAATAATTTTTAACATTTCTTTCATTATGGGGGGGGGGGTCATAATTAAAGTCATGTTGGAACCACTCTATTGATGCGCGAGTATCTACACCCTTTTATTTATTTGAAAAATTCATATTTAGTAATTTATTTTATTAAAAATTCAGTTTTTGTTTATTTTATTTTACAAAGTTTCGATGTGACAGCTTCACATTTCTGAGAGCAACGGCAATTGAACTTGTTTCCATGGCTAACTAAGTGAAATTGTTTAAAAATGATAAGAATTGACTATAACTCAGCAAATTTTTGAAGAAAACATAAATATTATAGCTATACCGCTAAAAAGCCTAAAAAATGGCGCTTTTTATGAAGTCATGACCAACTATGGTTTTCATTTATAAAAAAACATATGTTTGTATCATATGTCAAAAAATGGCAGGTTTTAGAAAAAAAGCGGAAGACACAATCTCATTAAGGATGTGATTATCTACAACTTTTATCTGAAAACTTTTTGTCTAAAATAGCTTATAATGGAATTAGGGACAATTTTTAAATATCCGAAATTTGTTTCTTTTCCATATATCTAGTAAACCATGAACTTTTTCAAAAATCTGAAGGGCGCATATTTATGGCTCCACAAAACTGCAATTCTTTCCCCATTTAACCGACTCTCTATTCTCTATCTCCAGTAGTTTCCGAGATACCCATAGAGAACATCGTAGGAAACTCACCCTGTATATAATATTAATACAATTAAACGATATTACATTAATACAATTAAACGATATTTTATGTTGTCGTTTTATTCAGTTTTGGAACTGCACTTTAAATTATTTTTTTCTTTTCTTTTCAGATGGGCATATGATCAATACCAACTGCTCATCTTCTCACAACAGAAAAGCACTTTGCTGCAAGATGTCAGTGGAGTTTGATACGTTTTTAAACACCGACAAAAAGTAAGTAGCTGTTATATCCTTTCGACTTTTTTATGCTTAATTAAAACATCAAGGCGCCAACAAAACTCATATTTCATTTTAACTGCTTAAGTAATTTGGTAGTGCACTAAGAAAAATGTTTAAAAATGTCAATTCTTTTTGCAGTATATATGTAATTTGTAATATAAACTATTTTTTTTCTTAATTTCTACAGTATAACATTTTATTTTACGTCATTTTTTATAAGCTTTAGTTTGTTGTTTCCAAGAAATATTATTCCAGTGTCTGAGAAATATTCAGTATAATTTAATCGCCTCTTTAAAAACCGCTATTAATACAATGTCCTTAGCGGTAATTTAAATTATTGTAATAAAAAAGTTGACACCAAAATAGCGTTAATTTTTGCCAATTAAAATGTAACAAATTTTGTTTTTTTTATTGTTAACGACATATTCCGTTTGGTCTAACTGACAATTGTCGTTAACATTGTTGTCATACAGTGTGTCCATAATTTTGTTGACCGAAGTCTACCAGAATATTGAGAACCCTAGTAAAACACAATAGGTATATATTTTTTCATAAAGAAGACCTTGTTTTATAATAAATTTTAATATATTATTAAAATTAGAGATAGGCATTGAGTTATAACTCGTCATACAGTCTCAGAGCTTTGACAAAAGCCAGTATATGAGACTGTTTTACAGAGGTTGGTTCTCTATCTTCGATATTAGTCGTACTAAAGTTTACGGCACGAAGGGTAGCCCTCTAGGCATACTCATTGATAAGGTGTTCTGGTGTTTCCCCATTTCCCTACAGAATCTGCATTCGCCGTTGTTTCTTAGCTTCAATCTACTGAGATGTTTATTCAGGAGATATTCAGGATTCAAGACAGCTTTTAACAGAGTCGAAGATTGTTCTTGCTTAAATCAAGAAAAATCTTTCATTTTTCTCTGTCGTCCTGAGAAATTTCTTTGAGTGTCTTAGACCGTTGGAGGATTCCCATTCTAGGTTACGGATGGAGTCTTCCAGGTTCTTGAGTTCTGCTTTAAGTTGATTTCCATTTGGGAAGCAGAATGGTTCTGATCCAGCTAGTGGAGTGTTCTCCTTTTCTAGCTAGATCGTTTGCTGTTTCATTACCTCCTATCCATTGGTGGGCTGGCACTTTTGCTTAAAAACTGCTTATTTTGAAACCTTTATTGAAGAGTATTGGGGAATATACCATATTTTATGGAATAAAATGCAACCTTGTTGAAATGTTCAAATGAAAATTTGGTTGGAATTTTCGAATTTTGATCTAACTTTGATGTTTGTGTACAGGGTGGGTCAAATTGGACGCTTTTAAAGGGAACCACCCTTTTCAATAGGAGATAGACGAAAACTAATATCGGTGTCTAGAGCTCAATTTTAATCAAAAACATGATGGTGAAAACCGCACATCGATATCTGTTACCGTTTCGGAGTTACGGGGTGTTTTTCAAAAATGTGCATTTTTAACAAATCGCTGTAACTTTTTTGCTGTAGAAAATTTTGTATTTTTATGAAAATATTTCCAAAGCACCTTTTTACGTAGAATTTAATGGTTGAAGTATAATTTGTTTTAAGTTAATTTTTTAAGAGTTATCAACAGAAAAATTGATCTTTTATATGGGACACCCCGAGGGGTGTCTCACTTGGGTCAAAAATGTACTGCCAAAATATCATGTTACTCGCAAGCGACTGCCAATGACTGCGAAGAAGACTGCCTATGACTGCCATGTAATTACTATAGGCGACTGCAGTAAGACTGCCAATGACTGCCAGCGACTGCCACGAAAATGTACATGTAATTCCAATAGTGAGACACCCCTCGGGACACCCTGTATATATTTAATTAATTGAAAAAAAAATTAAAATTACCTTTCCAAAAATATAGCACACTTGATATTTTTCTCGATTCCTCTTCGAGATATAGAGTGTATAAAAATTCGCCCACTTTGAATAATTAGGCTTTGAACGGCGCCGGATGTAATGCAAAAAAATTCTAGCTGTGAGCAGCAATTAAAACGAAAATAATATTTGCAAACAAACAAACAACGCTTTATTGTACAAAAAGCCAAAACAGCTTCATCGACAAAGCACTCACAAACAACAAAATCACAAAAAAATACAAACAACAAAAAATACACAATACAAATAATACAATTCAAAAAAATTTAAGTCTTTAAAATTACAAAAAGAATATACATGGACAATTTTAGAACAGTACGCAGTAAATAGATATAATTTTAAAGTTATAAAATATTCAATACTTGACCTTTGACCAGTGTGTGAAATGATCAAAATTTTAAAATTCAAAATTGTTCATAATTAAACATCAACAAAAAAGTCGTTTACCGCATATAGGGCTCTCTCCAGTAGGTATGATTTTAGAGCTTTGCGAAATGCGGGAAAGAATGAAAGCGATTTGATATTCAAAGGCAGATGATTGTACATTTTTTTGGCATTGTACAGTATTGAACCCTTAACTAGTTCTGAGCTCGGGGTTGGCAGATAAAGATCGTGCTCTGCATTCCTAAGTGGATAGTTATGAGATGGCCTTTCGGGAATAGCAGATATGTGCTTGCGGATTAAGCAAACGGATTCAAAAATGAATAAAGAAGGAAGAGTCAGTATTTTCAAATTTTTAAAGAAATTCTGGCAGTGAGTTCTACTGTTCAGTCCCAATAAATATCGAACTGCTCTCTTTTGAAGTATGAAAACACGATCAAATTTTGTTGCGCAGCAAGTACCCCAGAATGGAAGGGCATAACGAAGATGTGACTCAAAAAGGGCATAATAGGCTATTCTAGAGGTTGAGAAGTTAAGTTCCTTAGAAACTGATCTTAGCGCAAAACAGGCAGCGCTTAGTTTCTTTGATAGAGCTTCAATGTGAAAGTCCCATTTTAACGAGTTGTCTACAAGAAGTCCTAAGAATTTCACAGATTCCACGACGTCAATAGTAGTGTTATTAAGTACAAAAGATTGTATAGTACTATATGACAAAACTTTAGTTTTTGATAGGTTGAGGCATAGGAGGAATCACACCAAGACTTAATGGTGCGTAAGTCACTGGATATAGTATCATATAGTGCCCAATGAGAGATGCAGAATTTTATAACAATTTAAACTATATTTAACAACATCAACACTTTTAAACTATTATCTAATAACAATAAAAATAAATAGCCAACAGACACATGAAATTTTGCTACAGGTGTTCGACATATCAACCGTCTTCTGTTATGGACAGACGGGGCCGTTTTTGAACATTTCTCGCAACTCATTACATAAAGATACCCTCGCATAACGCTAAGTACTTCTAATTCTTGGAGAGATTCGATAAGTACTTCTAATTCTTCTAAGGAGATTATATATATATATATATATATATATATATATATATATATATATATATATACAGGGTGTCCCAAATAAAAAATCAATTTTTCTATTGATAACTCTTAAATAATTATTTAAAAAAAATATGTATTTAAACCATTAAATTCTACGTGAAAAGGTGCTTTGGAAATGTTTTCATAGAAATACAAAATTTTTCATAGCAAAAAAGTTACAGCGATTTGTTAAAAATGCACATTTTTCAAAAACACCCTGTAGCTCCAAAACGGTAATAGATATCGATGTGCGGTTTTCACCATCATGTTTTTGATCAAAATTGAGCTCCAGACACCGATATTAGTTTTCGTCTATCTCCTATAGAAAAGGGTGTTTCCTTTCAAAAGCGTCCAATTTGACCCACCCTGTACAAACATTTTTACATCGTGTTAATATAGCTCAGTACGAGAATGCATTTATTTATATCTCACTATTAAATAGTTAGCACTCTTAGATAAACTTTTAGGAAAAATGACTTCTTTAGTAAAGGAAACTAGTGATATTGTACAATTTTTTATTTGAAATCATGGAATATGCTAGTACAATTTGGTCCATAATCGGGGACACTCTGTATATTTCGAGAGGCAGATTTGGCGAGTCCTATTTTATGCTATTACCTAATAGTCTGCAATAATAAAGTAATAAACTAATCAAACCGAGTGTAGGAAATTTTGATATTTTATTTCATGACGCAGGAAATAGCCAATTACTGTTCAGCAATATCGTTATGGGAATGAAAAGAACAATACAATCTTTTCGTGTAGAATAAAGTTATTTTCAGCCTAGACAGAGCATATTTAAATTAATTGACTACCTATGTATTTTCTGAAGAAAAACAAAAGAGGTGAACGAAATATAATACCAGAATTTTATTTGAAAATGCTGTTAATTAAATTTTAATATTTTATTTGTTAATTTGGAAATATTAAAATATGAATTTACCAAATGATATAGTAAATAAAATATCCTATATTGTCAAAAATGTTTTTAGTAATCGAAATTTTATTATTAATAATTGAATTATCTCCTTTTGGCTTACTAACTATGCAATAATTATGAGCTATTGAGTATTTTATAATATTATTTATAAATTCTATTTGATTCTAATTAATTTTCATTTGTCAGATGTTTGGCATTTTATTGTATACTGGCTTTCATTCGATTAAGTAAACAATTGATTGGATTTAGTTCATCACAAGGGTGAAGGTATACAGGGCGTCCCACTTTCGTGTGTTTTATATGCTTTCTGGTTTATGAGTAGAGATACAAAGATGCTGTTTTCACATCGCTATACTACTTTTTGAAATAAAACTGTTACAGACAGATTTCTCCTAGGCTTGGTTTCTGAAATACAGTGGGAATTAGGAATGTTGCATTTTTCGACACCCTTCGTATCTTTTAACTTATCGAAAAGGTGAAAACTGAGTCCCGTATAGTATTTTACGTTTAATAAATGTATCATTTTACAACTATTTATTATTTTTTGCAACGTAATAATTATTTCTAGTCTATTCCGACAATTCTGACTATCCAATTAAATAAATGTGTTTTTGGAGGCGTTCCAAAAAACCTATTTACTCGGTTGAAAATGAAGAGAAAGAAAAACTCTACAGAAAGGGCTTTATTGTTACGTTCATTTTTAAGATGAAATTTTAATTAAATAGCTACAACAAGGAATAATTAAGATTTCAGAAATGTTAAACATAGCCCAGTCTTTTTGTTAGATCATTCTAGTTTCACTCTTTAACTGTTATGAATTATTTTTAAAAAATATATATATTTATTATACTATCAATAATATAAATTAATAAATTTTTCCAAACAAAAGTAATTTAAATAAAAATAACTTTGTTTTAATTAATACATGAATTATTACATCCGATTCATTAATTGGGAACATAATATACTTGACGTTTAATTTTATCACTCCAAATAAGTGTACGTGTAAAATTACAAATAAAATATTAGAGCATATTAAATAAAATTTAACGAAGGATTACTGTTACTTTGCGTTGCGTACAACAGTCTACAGTCATAATTAATTAAATTATTTCCTGCTGTAAATTTGTGAACGGTTAATTTTAATCATTATGGAATATTTTTGGTTTATAGTTCGTTCCCATGTAGAACTTTTAATGAAAGTCGGCCAAAATTATAGTTTTGAATTTCCTGTTAAGTTAATAATATATATTTCAATACTTCATATTTAATAAAACCTGTTAGTAATGAGAACGAAATCTTTTAATGATTATTGAATGTTATCATCATTTATTTTGTACATTTTTATATATTATCATCATCATCATCTTTTTGAGCTTATTCAACCATTTACAGCCTCCCTCACATATTTATATATTCTCTTTGTAGTTGGGCCCATTGGTTGTTTATTGTTGGCTATGCGGGTCCAAGTTATCCCTGCTAATTTCCTAATATCATGGTCCCATCTCAGGTTTGGTCTTCCTATAGGTCTCTTAATTACTCGTGGGTACCATGCTGTAATTTTTGTGGTACATCTGTTGTCCGTTCTTCTTGCCAGATGCCCTGCTCATTACTATTTGAGGGATTTGACTGTGTGGATGCCGTCTATTATTTGGGTCTTTTGTCGCATCCACTCTATTCTTTTACGACCTTTCGTGGTTATTCCCAATTCCCAGCATATTTCGTTCCATTTCCGTTTATATCTTTATAATAATAGATCTTATATTATATTTTTTTTATCGTTTCTTGCCACTACGACGAATTGACAACGACTTGAATAGACGAATCTATAAGTTCTTTAGTGACCTTTTAATAAAGAATTCTTTTTTGAGATCTATTTTTTTGGAGGGGTTTAAAAACTAAGTTTTATTCTTCAACTTTTACATCAATTTTGAAGTCTCTTGGATAATTAGCCTAATATGAACGATGTTTTGGTATTTTTATTGCAATTTTACAGTAGCAATGAATTTGTTGTTTCCTTGGTCTATTTAGGAATTTAGATCCATTCTTTCCAGTTGATATCTAAGTGAACAGTGTCCACCAAGGAGACCTGTTAGTTACTTTCAATATTTCTTCTTTAAAATATAAATGCTTCCGAGCATATGCTCAAGGTTTCATAAACATAATGACATATCTTTCGTCGATGGTATTGTCTAGTCGGGCTTTATTAAATCATTTTTTCGAGAGTAAACATCTTTTAGATTATTTTTAATTGTGCTAGTTGAATGCTTAAATTTACAGAACAGAGATTCAGCTCTTCTTTTGCAAAGACATCTGTCATAAATTTACCGTTTATTTTATGCTGATTAGCTATAGGTTCGTTCCAACCGGACCGAGAACCGATTCTGGGACGGTAATTTCTAGTCGGCCACTTATTGTTTGAAAAGTTTGATTGTTTGTCAAGATTAACGAATGAATTGACTGATAGGAAATTACCGTTCTAGGACGGTTCTCTCGTCCGGTTGGAACAAACATGATATGTATACTTTTTCAAGTTAGGTTTGATTTTAGGAGATGCAACTGGCCGGAGGATCGTAGGTTTCATTCTTATTGTAGTGATATTTACTTTATACCGGGTGCGTCTCAAAAGTGGCTCACCCCTAAACTTTTTTATTTTTTCAGACAAAGATACGAGATTTGGTATGTTAGTATATGACATAAATTAGGATTAATTGACTTATTCAATTGTTTTCGGTCACTTCCTGTTTCACCGGAAATGACTACAACTTTTGATTTTTAAATGGTACTCTCGGTACATTTCTACTTTATTGGATAGAAAATGATACTCTGAATAGAGTGACGTATCATATGTCAACTTTTGACATTTTCGAATATGGTTTATTGGAAATTATAACATGCGGTTCATAATGACAATTTGACTCGAAATACCAAGTGTGTGGTACCAAATTATTCGTAAACAAATGCTTTTTCTAAATATGCTAATGAGCCACCCTTGTTCCATTTGAAAAAATTGAGATACGATTATAAATATGATTTGGGCATCTTTTAACCGACGAGGACAATACACGAAAAACATTAAACGATCAAATCTATTTTTCCAAGGCTCCTTGATTAAAAATTAGTATTTTTCACACAGCCATGGTACTCTAGATTGAAATTTAAAATACTATTTTTTTAAAGCGAAAATATCAAAAGTTGTGTTAGTTAACATTTTTGTTCGTGCATGTCATCCTGCAAGTTGGTAAAATGAATATTTTAAATTCAATAGTTTCGATTCTGCTTATTATTTTGAAATACTTTATTTTCTCTTATTATTTTAGCTTTCTATACTAAATTTTTTTGAACAACAATATAGGCTACAAAATAAACCAAACTAAGAAATGAATGTTTTCGATTTTGACTAAAAATTCCATGTTCGTTTCATGGGATTCATGGTACGAAGAAGGTATAGGATGCTGTTTACTTATTTATGAGACTAGATCAGCCTTCCGACCCTTTCCCTGAATACCTACGGTGTCGCATAAATACTTATCGAACGTTTGGAATAAAAGGCGATCAATATAAATAATCAGAGAGTTACACATATTTATATATTTTCTAATCTTATATTTAAAATTTAGTAATTTTTAAGTTATTTCTCCTTATTCAATAACTCCTATCTACATATATAAAACGCTAATGTTTATCTGTGTCGTCTCTACTGAAGTAACGACTTGCTCTAGAAAGTTGCTTTTTTTACTAAAAGATAGCTAATTGGCTCTTCTAAAAACTGTCGTCGCCGGATTTTTTTTTCATTGAATTAAAAAAAAATAAAAAGTATTTTTTTCCTGATGTGGCGGATGCGCCAGGCTTCAACTAGTATTTAAATAATATCCTTTAAAATTCTGTAAAGCTAATAAATAATTAGGTAAACGGATTAAAGCAATGTTAAAGAAAATTTCTCAAATAATTCATTCCTTCATTTTGCTTGTCATTTGAATCTGTTTGGACTTTTCATCATATTGACATGGGCAATGGGCAGTTCTATTAATGACGGTATTTCATGTGGAACGATATCTTGCAACTGTCTGATATTGCAGGATATCTAGTGGACATGTCTACTTTCAAATACTTGAATATCAATAGTACTGTATTTTACTACTAATAAGGCCAGAAAGAACTTAGATATTGCGATTTGCATCGGTTTTATGGAAATATATACCTACTAATTTTAGCAGATGCATTTTTTTTGTAATACTTTAATAGTTATAATTGTTTTTTTTTGTAAAAATATACATTGGCTGCGTCTCAGAAGTAGCTGACTCTTATAACTTTTTTCTTTTCAGATAAAAAGCGATATTTGGTATGTTAATATGTTAATATATGACATAAATTACGAATGACGTATTCAATTATTTTCGGTCACATCCTGTTTTACCGGAAGTGACTACAACTTTTGATTTTTAAATGGCACTCTCGGTATTTTTTACTTTATTTGATAAAAAAATTTATATCATATATCAACTGTTGACATTCTCGCTTAAAAAACCGTATTTTAAATTTCAATCTAGAGTGCCATGGTTGTGTTAAAAACACTAATTTTTAACCAAGGAGCCTGAGGAAAAATAGATTTGATCATCTAAGGGTTTTCGTGCCTTTTCATGGGCTGTTAAAAGATGCTCAAATCGTATTTTTAATAATATCTCAGTTTTTTCAAATGGAACGAGAGTGGTTCATTAGCATATTTGGAAAAAGCAATTTTTGGTATGAATAATTTGGTATCACACACTTGGTATTTCGGGTCTAATTGTCTTTACATTTATAGTCAAGGCACTCTAAATGGAAATTTAAAATGCTATTTTTTGTTAAATTAAAAATGTTATAATCTATCAAATGAAGTAAAAAAAATACCAAGGGTGTCACTTAAAAATCACAAGTTGTAGTCGTTTCCGTTGAAACAGGAAGTAACCGAAAAGAATTGAATACGTCAATTTATCCTGATTTATGTCATATACTAACACAACAAATCTCGTTTTTTTATCTGGAAAAATAAAAAAAGTTATAGGTGAGAGCCAGTTTTGAGTCGCACCCGGTATTTACAATTTAGATGAGCTACTTTCTATTATTTCTATTACAGCTAATATTTTCTTGAGCGGTGATGTTATGTTCAAATTTAAGTTTTTTAGGTCCGCCAGTTTATTTTAAATTAAAAATTGTTAGTTTGCTGAAAATTCTGTTGTAACACTTAAACAACTTACAGATGTGTTTTGTTCTAATCAAGTTCAAACTTAAATACTTGGAATTAAAATTGAGGCAAGATAAGATAGTGTTCCGAATGTTTAGTAAAATGATTGCAGAATTATTATTATTACAATATTTTTCCATAGTAATGATATATGTACCTACTCCTATTATTTTAGTGAAATTCAAATAAGGCTTAGGCCAGACAATGTCCCTTTATACAAACAATTCATCGTCCGGCCCTTATATTATGTAGAATTATAAAAGCCTTTATCTATATCCTGCAGGTCCTGTCACTGAATAATCCTCCCTTTTGCAACTAAGTATCGTTCTTTAGAGCGAACCCTTGTAACTAAAACGAACCAATGCCTCAATACAGTTTTTTTGTCGATGAAGGTTGTGAAGCTGCATATAATTTTAGTATCATCTTCTCAGACGTGCGTCATCCTTTTTCATTAAGGATTACATTGTGTCTATAGACGGGTTACATTTTATAATTTAGAGTTCAATTTAGTGTTATTAATGGGACGTCAGACGTACGAAGAAGGTAATAAAGTTGGTAATTTATTTTGGGGAGTTTATCAATTTCGGGTTTATTTGTAAGAAGCGAAATATATAGGGGGAATAACTTGAAAAGGCTTTTTTTAAGGACGAATGGTATTAATGTGATATTAATTTTAACTTTCCTTGTTTTATAATATCAGTCTCTGTGAAATTATCATGAAATGGTTCTATCTTGTAGAAGTTTAGTTTTATATATCTACACAATCATCATCATCATCATTCTCAGCTTATTCAACCATTTCCAATTATGGTGTAGCCTCCCTCACATATTTAGAAACTCTTTTTGTAGTTGGGTCCATTGTTGTCTATTGTTGGGTATATGGGCCTATAAGTTATCCCTGTTAATTTCCTAATATCATGGTTCCATCTCATGTTTGGTCTTCCTCTAGGACTCTTAATTCCTCGTTGTAATTTTTGTGATCCATTATCCATCTGTTGTCCGTCCTTCTTGCCATGTTGCCACTTGAGGGATTTGATTCTGTGGATGACATCAATCTATTACCTGGGTCTTGTGTCGTATCCATTCTATTCTTTAACGGGTTTTCTTGATTATTCCCAACATATTTCGTTCCATTGAGCGCTGTATGACCTGCAGTTTTCTTATAATGTCCGTTTTTGTTTCTTAAGTGTCCAAGTTTTGCATGCATAGGTCGTGACTGGTATTACACATTGGTCGAATGTTTTCTTCTTTGGATAAAGTGGCATTCTAGATTTAAATATGATTGAGTTTCTTCCATTGACTATTACTTCTTCTTCTTAAGGTGCCGTGCAGATTCCTGCGTAGGCGTTTATCTTTTTCTTCCTCATCAGATGGTTCTGTTAACTGCCGCGACTTGGAGTGCTTGGAAGTCCTGTATGCCTGTCCAATGACGAATATTTCTCAGCCAGGATAGCTTCCTTCGCCCTATTCCCCTTTTGCCCCCCTCTATTTTACCCTGGAGAATCAGACGCTGAAAGTGATAGCGTTCTCCACGCAGTATGTGTCCCAAATATTTTCCTCTTCTTGATGATTTCGAAAAGTTCACGTTGTTCCAGACCAGCTCTTCTGAGAATGTCTTCATTCCTCACACGGTCGACCCAGGGCACTCTTAGCATTCGTCGTAGGGTCCACATTTCGAAGGCTTCAATTCGGTTTATTGTTGCTACCTTCAGTGCCCATGCTTCCACACCATATAACAAAACGGACCAGACATAGCACTTCACCATTCTGTATCTAAGGCCGAAGTTCAAATTCCTATCTGTGAGAAATCTTCGCAGTCTCAGAAAAGTAGATCTTGCTTGTTCGATCCTACATTTGATCTCCTGATCCGGATCCCACGTTTCGTTAACCATGCATCCCAAATATTTAAATTGTGTGACCTGCTTGATGACCTCTCCATTTAAGTAAACTCTGGTGTTCGGAATATTGTTTCTGCTAACAGCCATAAATTTAGTTTTTGTAGTATTTATGTTTAAACCCAGTCTTTGACTTTCACTGTTAACCTTATTTAGAAGGATTTGGAGATCATTTGCATTATCTGCCAAAATCACTGTCATCCGCATATCGGATATTATTAATTGGAATGCCATTTATTTTCAAACCAATGGGACTATCGGAGATTGACTCAGTGAATCCTCTTTCCACATATAAATTGAACAACATTGGAGACAGAATACACCCTTGCCTTACCCCCTTTTTTATTTCAAAATCTTCTGTTACTCCCACGCTATGTATACGAATTTCAGCTTTTTGGTTCCAGTACAAATTACTGATGAGCCTTATATCTTTTCCATCAAGTCCCAAGTCTCTGAGGTATGATATAAGGAGGTTATGTTTAACGTTATCGAACGCCTTTTCATAGTCTATAAAGCACATGAAGACATCTTTTCTCTGATCTTGGCAATTCTGTACTAAAGTTTGAAGACTGAATATGGCTTCTCTAGTACCAAAGCCGTTCTTAAATCCAAATTGACTTTCTCCACTTACTTCCTCAATGCAGTATCCGTAAAAAAAAGCTTAAGAAAGTGGCTCATTAGACTAATAAGACGATACTCTTTACACGAAGTTGCGTTACTTGACTTGGGCAGCGTGATAAACGTAGAACGAAGCCAGTCTTCAGGGATGTGACCGGTGTCATAGATGTTATTGAAAAGCTGTACTATAGTTTTTAAGTTTTGTTCATTAATTAAGTGGAACGTTTCCGAATACATATCATCGGGCCCTGGAGTTTTGTCGTTTTTCATTAATCTAATCGCATGAATAATTTCACTTTCCAATATGCTTTAGAATTTAGAATGAGTGGGAGGGGGGTTAATCACTTCGACCTTACAGATCCATTGTGTCCCCCTTTCTTCCAATATGCTTGGTCCTGATGGCATGGGAATCTCAGTTGCAGGGTTTTCTGATCTTTCGTCGTTGAAAAGATTAATTGTATTTTTAATTTCTCCAAGTTTGCAATAGTTCTTCTGTTTCCGTTATAATTTTATTTTCATCAGTTTTAATTAGGGTTATTGATTTATTATGGTGTAACGCAGCTATCTCTTTCACTTTCTTGTGAAGATGGAAACTGTCTCCAAGGTGACTGAGATTTTCAACCTCTATACATCTCTCCTTCAACCATGTCTCTTTTGCCGTTCTTATTTTATTACGAATTTTTCTTTGCATAGATTTATATTCGTTGTGATTATTCTGGATTTTAAATTGTCTTCGTTGTTCCATCATTTTTAAAATATCTTCAGTCATCCACTCGTTTTTCGCTGTTGTTCGATTAGCCGTGAGGAGGTTTTCATTTGTGTTCTTGAAAGCTTGCTTAATGCCCAGCCAATGTTTCTCAATGTCATTTTACTGACAATACTTTCCAATTCTATTTTTATATGGTTTTCATTCATTGATCTTTTCTGCTGGTCTCTGAGAAGTTTTGGATCCAAGTTCTTTCTCAAGCTTTTTCGTTTAGGTTTGGCAAAACGCAATAGGATGTTGGCACGTAATGGATTATGGTCCGATTCAATATCGGCACCTGGCATTGTAGTTACTTTTGTGATCAGGTTTTTAAATCTATTATTAATTAGTATATAATCTATTTGATTACGAACAATACGGTAATCATTGTCTTGTGGAGACTTACAGGTATAAAGTCGTCTAGATGGGAGTTTGTACCATCTATTTGTGATTGTAAGATTATTTTCTTCACAGTATTGTATCAATTTCTCACCTCTGTCATTCCTTTCACCTAAACCATAATTTCCGACAACAGATCCCAACCTGCCTTTACCGACTTTGGCATTAAAATCTCCCAAAACCAAGTTTATTTCATTACTTTTTGTGAGTCTTAGCACCTGATCAAGTTGTCTGTAAAAGTCTTCAATCTCGTCCTCTGCCTTTTCTGCTGTTGGAGCATAGTCCTGGATGATATTGATATTAATAGGCCTGCCCAGTAACTGAATTAGAATTACCCTTTCTGAGAGAGGAATAAAGTTCTTCACTGACTTATGTAAATTCTCATCCATTAAAATACCAACCCCTCGCTGATGATTTTGATCAATACTGTCATTGCCGGAATAGTAAAAGATTTAATCATTCCAGTGCCAGGCCAATGGACTTCACTGACTTCAAGGATATTTACCTCCATCCTGTTCATCTCCTGTATTAAATTGTCAAATTTTCCAGCTGCAAACAATGTTTTCACATTCCAACTCGCAATTTTTGTTATCTTATCTAGTTGGAACCGGGGGATTCTTCGCACCTCTTGACCACTTAAGGTCTGCCCGGGACTAGAGGCCATTTGTTTTTGAGCTTCCAACATAATAAGAAATACTAGGATGAATATCCTGGGGATATCTATGAAGATCTTTAATGCGGTGGTTTCCCGTTGCCTTCCGCATTTCCCTGCCGTTGACCACCTGCTGATTCTTTCGCCTTTGGGGATGATTTCTCATCCCGAGGACAAGGAAGTGCCCTCACTCTTGTTAGTTCTTCCACCCGAAGCTGTTGACTTACAAGAGGGAACTGCTTATACCGGCAGTCATTCGGTCGACAGAGCCTCGTTAGTTTTCTAGCAGGTTGTCGGTTGGGTTAACATAGGTAGGTATATGTTATCACCCCTATCACCCTATTGACTATTCCATGCTAACTTAATTCTTCGGTTGATTTATAGTAGTAGAGATCCAGAGCTGTGTTTTAGTTGTCCCAAATATATATATTCTCCTACTATTTCCAGTTTTGTGCTATTTATCAGAATGTCTCTTCTGTCCACTAGTTCGTTGTACATTACTTTAGTTAATTAACTAAAGTAACCTAACCTAACCTAACCTAACTCATTTTGAGACCTACATTATTGGTGACTGTATTTAGTTCGTTAATTCACAATATACTAGAAAATATTTAGTAACTAAAAATCATTTTTAGTAGAAATAGAAAACAGTACATTTACATTTAAATTGTTGATATTGTTTATTTGATTATTTTTATATCTTTTCACATTTTAGCTATAGAATAATTGAATTAGCGTTATTTCCAGTTAATCTAAAAGTGAATATAATATTTCTTTAAATGGATTTGTACTATTCTTATTATAACATTTAATAATAGTTCTCATATTTTGTTACATACCATATCTGTTAAATACTGCGTTTTACTTTTAATGTTATTAAATCCTACACATCTACGTTAGAATTGCAAATTTAACATTAAAAAGGAAAGAGAGAACATCTTCCTTGTTTGCCGAAGGTATAACAGCACAAAAGACGGTTGAAACGATTAAAATTGTAAGCAGTGATGATAGTTTTGTCCCCGAGGTGAATATTTGAGTGTTTCTAAAAGTTTTACGAGTGTTGTGAGATAATACTGAATAGAAAAGGGTAGTTTTGGGACTAGTCAAGTTGCTATTTAGATTTCGAGGGGTGAAATTTTGTTTGAATAATAATAGTGACATGTTTTATGCTGATATTTTAAGTGTAAGAGCACCAATTAATTAGTTTGGAAAATGGTGACATTTTAGTTACTTATTTATTTTTGTACTCACAGCATAAATCTGACAAAACCATTACTAAATTGCGGTGTGTAACTACACATTACAGTTCTATTTTGTTTAAATTTTGTTGTCTTTACAAATTTATCAATAAAAGAATTGTGTATATACTATGTGCGCATATTTGAAGTAAAACTTCTTACTAACAGCTCTTAAATTGATGTATTTGAAGGACATGTTTGAAAAAATTTAGTTTGAAATGTCGAAAAAGTAATAAATTAAAAATTAATAAATCATTTGATCCACTTTCACAAAGTTTGTATCTAAATGACCGTCTGTCCTGAGGACTCCAATAGAGTATCTCTATCCACGTGCCGAGTTTGGTTCCCATCGACCCATAATTAAGAAAAATCCTGATGATTTCGTCCATTTGGAAGCATTGGTTTGAAACGTCGATAACGTCATCCTGTAGCCCATCCCCAATTATGCGGAAATTGACACATTTTTCTTCAATATCAAATCCTTTGTCCCATCCTGATGAAGATGTAAACGAAACTTCGTATCTAAGTTTGCAGAATTTTACAATAGAATGACTTTTACTGAGACCTTGTTACCAAATGATACTGTCACTAGTGACTGCTATACATTACCAGCAAATGTCGATAAATGTCTTTAAATTACGATATTCACTGGTCCATGTTTTAGTGATTTCAACATTTACTGAATTTCTGCGTTTAAATGTAACTAGTAATTTATAGTAATCTTTTGGGACCTAATATTCAATTCTTAAATTCTTTCATCAAAGATAATGCTTAGGATATTGCTTTGTAGTAAACTAAAAATAATAAATATTGCATTTTATTAAAATGTAACTGTCACCGTATAATACATTAAGGTGGAAACCAAATTATTCCATTTATATTAAAATTTTTATTTATACAGGAAACGACGGTAAACGAAATTAAGAAAATTTTAATTCCAAATTTGTTTAAAAGCTTTTTCATTGCGTTTTCTCCGAAGCACCATCGACTTCCTCCTCTTCGACGAAGTTCGGCTATCACGATCTGGTGGCCCGTTTTTATGGTTATTAACTTTCCCATTTTTATGTCCCTGGAGGTCCGGTCATCTTTGATACCCACCTATATATACGCCTTTTTATCGGTAGATGCTAATCTAATACGAACCCGTGTCTCCATGATGAAAAATGTAAGTAATAGGCCTCGAAACGCATAAAAGATCAAAGAAATATCTTACGCCGCGTTAGGAGAACTATAAAATTTAAACATTTTATTTTATTTTTTTTGGTCATTATTTTTTATTGGGTGTTAATTCTTAAGTGAGATAATTGAAAAGTTCTTTATTTGATGCGTAGGCTGCTGCTTAGTGATCATGATTTTATGATTAGATTAATTATATTTCACTAATGAGTAGACTGACTAACAAGTTATAAATAGGAAACTAACAAAAATAGGAAAACACTAATAATTGTTTAAAGTCATTAATTCACTCATCTTATAATTACAAGAAAACGTTAAGAACAGAAGCACCTGAATCAAAATATTTGCCTTTATACGTAACCTCAAAGAGCATCAAGCGCCTAGCCCGCTGCCGGGTAACTGACTATCAATCGACATAAAGTTGCACGAAGGTAGCTTTTTTTCATAATACGAATTTGACTGCTTTGAATGTCTTAATTTTAAAATTGAATGTCTCAGGTCAAATATTTAGCTAGCAGCTGAATACATAGGCTTTTGTCGTAATTTCCGGGTATTAAGTTATTTGGTAGCCGTTGGAAGCTAATCAAAAGGCCATCCGAATATATAATACTAGCATTCACTAGTAAAGGTTGAATTCTTATTCTCGTAGTGTTAACAAGACAGTGAATGTGAGCTTTTACTTGTTATTGTCACTGATTTCCGACTTTACATACCATACCTTATAAATAATAAAAAAACACACTAAATACACTTAGGTCTATTATATAGGGTATATATACCCACACTAAACTAATGAATAATGGATAAACAAAAAATATAGTATAGAAAATACCATATGAATGTAATAAATTTTATATTGGTGAAACATCTAGACCCTTAAATGTTCGAATTAAAGAAAATAAAGATTATTTAAAAAAGGCCAATTTTGATAAATCTAAAGTTTGTCAGCATTCATGGAACACAGGGCACAGAGTAGATTTTAACAATGCAAAAAATATTATGAAAGAAGCGTTAGCCTCTAAAAGAAAAATAAAAAAGGCCTTTTTAACACACTAATAAAAATAAATGTATTACGCATACATCTGCAGAGGTTAGTCATGTATGGCAATGGCTTCTTTGATTTTAAAGACATAAAATAAATAAATATAACATATCTAAGTAAAAAATAAAACAAACTAAAAAATAATCATACAGAAAGTTAGAGGCTTTTTGGTTTTACCCCATTAAGTAATAATTATTATCAGGTAGTAATTGTTAATTTTGCAGTTTAATTTGATATAATGCCATTTTATCAGAACGCCAACGGTTTTTATTGACGTATCTGTTGAAAAAAAACTAAACTGTTCTCGAATAGGCTGTATTTAGATATTTTATATAGTTTTTTTCTTTGTTCTTTGTGTTTTTTTTTGCTTCCGACTACGGGTAAGATATATACGAGGCATGTTTTTTAAGTAAGTACCGTTTTGCGATTCCGCCGCCGCAGCGCTACGGTCGGCGTTCCGCGCATGCGCGCTGGTTACCTGCATCTCTTGTCTATGCACAGACGCCAGTACAGTCTGATTCTTCATTGTATACGTCGTTTATTGAGTGTTTAAGATGCCTCCGACAATCGTGAGCCCCGCCGATTGTGAAGTACGGGCTGTCATACGATTTCTTAGTGCTAAAGGCGTAAAACCGATCGATATTCATCGTGAGATCTGTGAAGTTTACGGACAAAACATTATGAGTGATGGAATGGTAAGGAAATGGGTGAGAGCATTTAAAGATGGCCGCACAAATGTGCATGATGAAGAACGGAGTGGGCGTCCTTCGGTCGTTAATGAAGAGTCGGTGCAGAAAGTGGACAAAAAGGTGAAAGAAAACAGACGCTTTACAATTTCATCATTGTGCGACTACTTTCCTCAATGTTCTCCTAGTGTTTTGTATCGCATTGTGACCGAGAACTTGAATTACCGGAAATTGTGTTCACGTTGGGTTCCGAAAATGTTGACGGATTTGCACAAAACCCAACGTTTAGGCAGTGCATTGACTTTCCTTGAGCAGTACCACAATGAAGGTGAAGATTTTTTAGACAAAATTGTTACTGGTGACGAAACATGGGTGGCCTACGAAACACCAGAATCGAAACAACAGTCCATGGAATGGCGACATTCATCATCACCCAAAACAGTGAAGTTTAAGCAAACAATTTCTGCCCGGAGAATCATGTGCAGTTTTTTGGGACAGAAAAGGAGTATTGCTAGTGGAGTTTCTGCCTCGTAATGAGACAGTCAAGGCAGCATCTTATTGTGAGACATTGAACAATCTGCGCCGTGCAATCCAAAACAAAAGACGTGGCAAGTTAGTAAGGGTATTGTTTTGCTGCATGATAATGCCCGTCCACATGTGGCTAATCGGACCAAAGATCTCATCAAATCTTTTAAATGGGAAACTCTAGATCATCCTCCATACAGCCCTGATCTGGCGCCCAGTGACTACGATTTATTCCTGCACTTGAAGAAACACCTGGGCGGTCAGCGTCTTCAAGACGATAAGGAAGTCAAAACAGTTGTGATACAGTGGTTAACCAGTCAGGCGGCAGAATTTTATGAGGAGGGTATTGAAAAACTGGTGCCACGTTATGACAAGTGCCTCAATATTCACGGAAATTATGTAGAAAAGTAGATTAAGGCTTTCATGTAAAAATAAAATTATTGCGATATCTTTGCACGTTTTTTTTTAATTCCAAAACGGTACTTACTTAAAAAACATGCCTCGTACTTATATAGGGAAATTAAAATTACTTTCGTTGCACATCATAATACGACCACCAGCAAACTCCATAAGACAACGCATGATGTCATTGATAACGTGCAACGAAAGTAGTTCCAATTTCTCTTTATAACGACTGGCTCGTGAAGAATCTGGCCTCAAAGGGTACCCTAAGATTAAGGGAATTCAATTTGTGGCATCAGACCAGCTACGGTCATTCGAGGATATTGCCAGTGATAGGGAATGTCATGGCGAACACGAGTCCATATATAATCCAGAAAACGATATAACAATATGCTCACCAAACATGATTTTGGAGCACAGATAAGGATTCACATCTCCACAAGAGAAGAATGGGAAAGCAACCGAGTAATGAACACTCAAGAGATAGCAGTCGACACAGATGCTTCAGGAGGCACAGGTATAGGCATCATCTCAGAGCAACTAGACATCCGACGATTTTTAAGGCTATCGCATTGCTGTAATGTTTTACAAGCAGATGTTTACGCCATAAAGGATGCGGCCAGTTGTATAGGGAGAAAATCGCTGATAGACCAATAAGAGATATCGTGATATACTCTGACAGTTTGGGCGCTTTAAGAAGCATCACCATGCAATCAGTGAGATCGAAAACTGTGATGGACTGCCGAGAAGCACTGTCCTGGCTGCGTCAAGGCGGGGCTACTCTGTCTGTGCTGGGTGCCAGGTCACAGCAGTGTGGTGGGCAACCAAGAAGCAGACAAACTCGCCAAAGAGGGGGCCAGGGGAGAGGCCGTGGTAGATGACCCACCACTTGTGGCGATCAACACACTGAAGGAAGCTATAGGAACTACCATCGAGACCAAGCTGCGCTACAGCTCGAAGATTGTGGCCAGTGGTAGCAAAAAAAAACAAAACAACTACTAGAGCATAAAAAGAACCTAGTACGCATAATTGTAGGTGTCATCACTGGAAACTGCCCTACGGTGGTAACTCTCGTGAGATGGAAGATTTCCAACGACGACTACTGCAGAGAATGTGGAGAGGAAGAAGAAACCCGATGTTCTACTGTCCGCCACTGGAATACCGACTCTTTAAAACTTTAGGGCAATGTTTTTTGGAGGGACTAGAGGAAGCAGCAGAAGCCAACATCAGCGACATCGGGAATTTTGCAAAGATCTGGAAGTGCTTTAACATAAAGAAAGAATGAGAGGAAGGTTTGGTACGATAATACAGGGGTATCGCAATGGTCCCTAGGCCTCCGAGTGAGGGATCAAACATGATCCCAAACCCCAGCAAGCTAACCTAACCTAACCTGCTTTAACGCTAAAACTCGTGGGTTAAAAAGTTAAACGTCAAAAACAAATAAATGCTCACTCTACGACCATCTTAGAGTGTTATTTCAGAAAAAGAAACGCGGCCGGGTAATATTGATAATCAAATTAAACAAGGCCGTTCTCCATCTAAATAATTCCTCCATTCCTATGCAAATCGCTCTGTTAAAGTAACAAGATGTAACTATTCTAAGGCACCCGTCGTCGTCGCTGGGCTTTTAATATTTTTTCTTTTGCTCTTTCGGTTTCATGCCCATTATCGTGTCTCGGTTTTACGACATTCTATACTTACGTATGGGTTTTGTAGCGAGAGACTAAACATTGTTTAACTTTCGTTAAGCCATTTGACGCTTTTCAGCCTAATTATCTGTATCTCGCGCTGTCGGAATGAGACATTTGTAAGGGCTTTTAGTCGATTTAAGTAAAGTGTCAAAAAAAGTAGGAACTCGGAAAGTGACTTGAACCATTTGAATATTTAAGTTATTGTATAATTATATTTCTTTCTTTCTGGTATTTTAGTGGATATAAGAGTTTTTTTTTCTTTTCTAGTTGAATATAACTACAGGTGTAGCTCTGCAGTTTTCTTATAATATCTGTTTTAAGTGCCTAGGTTTCGCAAGCATAGGTCATGGCATGGCTGGTAGTACACATTGGTCGAATGTTTTATTCTATAGATAAAGTGGCATTCTAGATAGTAGTAAGCTGTGTATTTGTTGTCTCAAATGTATACAGGGTGGTCCGAACTGTATCCCGGCAGCATATTCTGCAGATAAAAATAAGTAAACAAAAGTTCGTATAAATGTATGTCCTAAAATGCTTAGTTTCGGAGATACAGGGTGTAGAAGTTTCATTTTTATTTCGATTAAGATTAATTTAAAAAAATTAAAATTTCCTATTGTTAAAAATAAAAAAAAATATTATTTCAGTCAAATAAATGTCTAGCAAAATAAAAACACTAAATCACCACAATACACCAAAACACTTTTACTTTTACACTGGACGCGCGTTTCGCTAACCATGTTAGCATCATCAGCAGATGATTATAAACTAAAGTACAATCTACAAGTTGAGCGTTTATATACACGCTCAGTGGGCAACGAGTGGGCGTGGCAAAATCTAGCCAACCGAGTCAGAGCCAACTGAGCGTAACAGTTAGATTTCCGCCACTAGATAGTAGGAACAAAGAACTTGAAGGAATTGGACCGTTGTCTCTGTTCATACTATCTTTACATTTATTAATTCTGATGCTTTCATAAGCATCTAATTGCCTGTAATTTGAGACTTGTTTAATTAATTTTAAATTATTAAGATCTATACAATGTTCTTCATCGACAATATGTTTGGCAACGCAAGATTTATCCGGTTTACCATATCTTATCTGAGCTAAATGTTCTTTAAATCTAGTTAATATTGATCTTCTAGTTTGCCCAACATATTTCTGATTACAATCTTTACAAGAAATTTCATAAATACCCGATCTTTCCAGTGGAGGTGTTTTATCCTTTGGATTACCTAATAATTGTTGTAATTTATTATTAGCACTATACACAAGTTTATATTATTATTCCTAATGAATTCCTAATGAATCACATCATAGTGTTGAACATAAAATGGCTAATTTAAATTTCTTAGTTCATAGATTACTTAGTTTTATTTACTTTCTTTTTATTTTGCTGTGTAACACCAAAGGTTCCAACCCTCAACTGTAAAATAAATGTCTGTTCAACGTGTTTATTTTTTGTCAATAATGACATGTATTGACTGTTTCCATTCTAAATATCTTGAGAACGGGCACTCGTAGCAATCTTTACCAAGAGACATTTTTTACGTAAAAAGTTACGGAAATGTAAATTTTTTCACTCAGTAGTTTTATACAGGTACGGACGAAAAGTTATTACTCTTTAAAACAGTTAAATCACATGTAGTTGGCGCCCCCTACAAATAGGAGTCATATTGACATAAAAATCGAATTTTTCATGTCAAAAAACTTCCAGACACCAATTTTGATCCAAATATTGACGTTACTTCAGAAATTATTTACAAAAAATCGAAATAAAAATGAAACTTCTACTAATTTTATCTCCGAAACTAAGCATTTTAGGACATATATTTATACGAACTTTTTTACTTATTTTTATCTGCAGAATATGCTGCCGAAGTTTCCGGAATACAGTTCGGACCACCCTGTATATCTTCTACTATTTCCAGTGTTCCACTACTATTTCCATGTAATTTTTTTATCTATATATACCTAGCTTCATAACAAAATATTCTCAATTAACAGCAAGAGTCTCGGTTGACAATTTACGGATTTTCTCTACATATTAACACTTCAAATAAATTTATGGCTTTTGATTTGGTAATTTGATAACACAATAACGTGAGACGGTGTCTTAATCAAATATGTTACTATAGCAGGCAACTAAATAATCAAAAGGAAACCACCCACCTTGTTTCCACTTAACATTTTAAAAGTTCCCATTAGTGGCGTAGTTAAACCCAATAAAACATGCATTTTATCATTATTTTCTATAAAAGCTTTAAGCACTAGTTTAAAAAAAGTTTTTTTTTTAAAAATTTGTTAATATTAAGTTTTAATACTGATTTGTTAAAATATTGTTATTTTCTGAAAAAACGTGAAAATGATAAAATTTTATCTATGTTTAGCTTTAGAATTAACTAATTTAAATAAACATATGATCTTTAATTATTATTTTTCTAAATGAGATTTAAATCTCCCACAAAAATGTTTCTTGACGTTTTTTGTATTTACTTGACTTGCTTACAATTAGATTTCTGTGATGAAATACGGATTTGTTTAAAAAAGTATTGTGATAAAAAAAAATTGCTCAAATTAATAAAAAACAACCATTATACTTAATTTGCCTTTCCAGAAATATTTTGTGCCATAGCCTATTACCATTGCATACACCTTGAGGGAGATGTGTACTAGAAGAATGTAGTATTTTTAAACAAATAAATTTAAAATTAGAGAGGACCGGGCATACTTAACTTTTACATTTTAAATATAGCGAAACGCCATAACTGAAGCACTAGCTATTCGTGAGATGTAATATTCTGTATCACCATCACTATCATCATCATTTTCAGCTTATTTAACAATTTACTTGTAGCTTCCCTTGCATATTTAGATACTCTTTCAGTTTTCAGTTTCTTTGTAGTTGGACCCATCGTTGTCTATTGTTCATTATGCGGGCATCTGTCATTGTGGTCCATCTGTTGTCCGTCGTTTCCAGGTGTCCTGCCCATTGCCACTTGAGGGATTTGATTTTGTAGATGACATCTATTACCTGAACTGAAAGCGGAACTGAAGAATCTGGAAGACTCTATTCGTAACTTGAGGATAACGGAATGGGTGTCCACCAACGGTCTAAGACACTCGAAAATGTTCCTCAGAACTTACGACCGAGAAAAATCAAAGGTTTTCCTTGATTTAAGTAAAAACAATCTTCGGATTGTCACGGGGTTTCTAGCAGGACACTGTCTCCTCAATGAACACCCCAGTAGGCTGAAACTGAGAAACAACGGTAAATGCAGATTCTGTAGAGAGAATGGGGAAACACCAGAAACACCTTATCACTGAGTGCGCCGAGACGACGACCATTCATGTCATGAACTTTGGTACGGCTGATGTCGAGGATAGAGAGCTGGCCTATGTGGAGCTGTGTCAGATACTGGCTTTTGTTAAAGCCCTGAGACTATATGATGAGTTATAACTCGTTATAACTCAAGAAAGGGGAACACACAATATATCTGTGAGGTCGCGGTGATTAACTCCCCTCCTAAACATTCTACATTCTACATCTATTACTTGGGCTTTTTGTCGTATCCACTCTATTCTTTTACGGGTTTTTTATTATTCTCAGCATATACATCTGTGAGGTCGCGGTGATTAACTCCCCTCCTAAACATTCTACATTCTACATCTATTACTTGGGCTTTTTGTCGTATCCACTCTATTCTTTTACGGTTTTTTTTATTATTCTCAGCATATTTCTTTCCATTGAGTGTTGTGCGACCTGCATTTTCCTTATAATCTCAATTTTGAGAAACCAGGTTTCACATGCAGAGGTCACTGATAGTGCACATTGGTTGAATGTTTTATTTTTTAGATAAAGTCGCATTCCAGATTTGGATATGATTACCCTCTTCCATAAGTACTCCATGCTAACTTAATTCTTTTGTTGATTTCTGGTAGTAGATATACCGAGCTGTGTACAGGAAAACGATCCTGTAAACAAATATTTTTTCTGTTTATTTCTCTGGCTCGTCATCTCTTTGGCGCCGCTCCGACTAATTTTTGTAAAAATCTAATTAATTCCTTTAAAAGGTAGAAAAGTGTTAAGTCATATCTTCGGTCTACGCGGCGGCGGAGGGAGCCACCCATGTGGAAAGCCGTACAAAAGGCGCGAAGAATAATTACCGGGCATAAAAGGCGTTTTATTAAGAGATTTTTTCGGGCTCCATTATGAGAATTAGTTTTTGACGTTGCGCCGAATGGACCCGAATGTTTTTTTACGAAAGTAGCCAGCCTTTTAATTTATCCCATTAATTTTAAACCGGATTCCGAAATTTCGTGTAAACGTTTCGGATTAATTGGAATATCGAGTCGTGCGTGAAAATGAGATCTTTTCAGAACGAGATGTTAATTATCAATTCTTGTTTTTTTTTCAATTCGATACTGGGTGGCTATTTTTAATTTTAGCTTTAATAATTTTCTCTAAAGCTCAGAGCTTCTTTATATTTTTTTTATATATTTTATATAAACGTATTCACGATTTATTTTTGAATTTTTAATTACATGCTTTCCCTTTTCATATTTAAGCCATTATCATCCATTATACCGTATGATCGAATAAAAACGGCGTCAGCGATGGCTATGAAATAAAGATCGCTGTCATTTTATATGTAAAATTATATGGGTAATGTCATCGATCGTCATTTCCAAGCCAACTGGACGCCGTATTTTTTTCGATCATACGGTATTACATAACATAGTAGAGTGGATACGGCAAAAGACCCAGGTAATAAATGTCATCCACAGAAACAAATCCCTCAAGTGGCAATGGACAGGACATCTGGCAAGAAGGAAAGACAAGAAATGGAGCACAAAAATTACAGCATGGTACTCACGAGGCATTAAGAGACCTGGAAGAAGGCTATATCTGAAATGGCACCATGATATTAGGAAATTAGCAGGACACCTTGGGCCCGCATACCCAACAATATACAATAGAGTCAGTCATTTCTCAGTCATTTTGTTGGATTCCAGGGTAAAGGGTATACCTGATAATGAGCTTGCCTATTTCAGCTCCTCATTTCCCTCCCTTTCTTTTTTCTGCTCCTCAGGCTATTACCTGGGGTGTACCTCTCCTTTTCATTTCATTCCTAGCAAAATCTTCGGTATTTTTAAAACTGTCACACAATCTGATTGGGATAAATATGAAGTCACTAATAAACTATGGGCTATTAAAAGGGACTTTTTTAGCAACCTCCTTTATGTTTGATTAATAGGAAAGACTCAGTAATGTGGAATAGACTCCGATTATGCCATTGTAATTGTTCTTATTAACATCTCTTTTCACAAAATCTAACCTAACATAACCTATCTCTCAATGTCTTTACTGTGCAGAGTTGATCCCGATTATAGTTATTAATGAGTTAAGTTCGATACGAACATCATAATGAAACGCGTGTAACGTTAAGCCACGAGGCGTTAGCCGAGTGGCTTAATTACACAAGTTTCATTAAAAAGTTCGTATCGAACGCGTACCATTCAAAATTTAATGTACGATGCGACACGAGGGACGATCCAAAAGATTTGATTTAATTTAAAATATCAGAGATATCCTCATAAAAAATAAAATTCAAAATTATCAGGTGCCCATATTAGTCGACGGCGTGGTAACAGTGCTTGTTGATTGTTTCCATTTTGACTTTGACAACTCAATTATTGATGTTCAATTTTGTGTTAAACGTTCAGTTTTAGCAAAAAGCAAAAAATATTATTAATATGGGTGATTCTGATTCTGAAAGTGTCCCTTCGGATATTGAAGGCATTGCGCAAAACGTTGTCGATTCCCTACTTCCCGAAAAATCAAGACAAACGCACGAGCAAGCCTATGTCGAAGATTGGTGTAAAGGGAAAGGAATCAAGAATAGTAGTAACGAAAAGGTTCTTCTGGTATATTTTGAACATCTTTCAAAACATAGGAAGGCTTCATCACTTTGGGTATATTATTCCATGCTACGTTCAGTTATATCAGTGAAGAAAAATACAGATATTAGTAAGTACGTCCATTTAATTGCATTTCTAAAAAGAAAATCGGAAGGATTTCGGTCAAAAAAATCGAGAATTTCAAGAAAAGAAGACATAACTCGTTTTTTGTTGGAAGCCGATGATAAAACTTATTTCCTGACAAAAGTTTCATTGATAGTGGGACTTGCGTGAGCCCGGCGGCGGCGTATCGAGTTGACAAATCTGCAGCTGCAAAATGTTAAAGATGAAGGACAATGCATTCATGTCATTATTTCATTTATTTTATTTTATTAAAAAATCTACGAGATTTTTATAACGAAAGTGGAATGTTGAAGGAATAAATATGGTGGAAATGGGTCGAAGATATATAGCTATGCGGCCAAGCAACACAGAGCATACTCGATTTTTTTTTGTGGGGTACAGAAATAGAAAATATATTAAGCAACCCGTTGGCATTAATACTTTTAGGAAAATGCCGTATAAAATAGCATTGTTCTAAGTCTTCCAAATCCACAACAATACACTGGACATTGTTTCCGTAGATCGTCTGCGTCGTTGCTTGCAGATTCAGGAGCGGATTTATTAACTGTTAAAAGACATGGTGGATGGGGCTCTAACACACTGGCAGAGAGCTATATAGAAAATTTCAAAGAAAATAAGAAAAAAGTGTTATGTAATATTTTGGGTAACATTTCTGGTAGAGTTCCCAACTTGAGCATCGGCGATTCCAGGACAATTATTTTTAAGCTTTTAAATAATTGAAACAAAACATTAAATATTAGAAAATAAAATAAATTATGTGTGTAGTACACATTTTTTTAGTTTCCAGGTCCCGGCCAAGGCAAAACTTTCGCCGGGACACACTTTCTGATTCCTGGTTAATCCCGGCCAAACCGGGACGGTTGGGAACCCTAATTTCTGGCAATGATGGGTCTTCGAGATTAAACATATTTTAGTGGATTCCAGAGATCTACAGATTCTAAAAAGAAACCTAACTCTTTAAAATATATGTTAGCACTCAATAACAATAAAACACCTGTTCTATTCCATAGTCCAAAATACCCGAGTTAATTTACTGTGGAAATTTCTAAAAAAAATTTTTTTGCTTAAATTTTGAGAGCCACTGGATCTTTTCTGGGTTTTCTTTCTTGTAAATTTAATCTACTACCTATTACCATACTAATATGTTGCCATATTATCAAGAAAATAAAAAAATTCTAGAATTATTATAATTTTTTGTTTCAAAAAATTCCAAATTTTCATTTTTTCGCGAAAAACCTCATAGTCGTGTTTTACGGAGGAAATATATTACCTGTAAAAATATTTACACTTATTTAAGACCCACCCGGTATATTGGCGTAACGAATAACAACACTTTCTACGTTTCAGAGTTTTGAGTCGTCAGAAAGTATTGAACACATGGAAAAAAGAAAAAATTACTATAAAATAACTACATGGAGAACACTTTTTATTTAGCGATTAAGCATAATTTTATTTATTAAACGTTAAATTTTTTAGACTTAAGTTTTGGTGTCTAATTGGTTACTAAATTGTTACATACAAGATTTCGATAACTTTTTTTTTAACTAAGTACCTACAACCTTTTCCGTTTACAATTATTAACCTCTCTTTCGCTGATCACTATATTATCTATTATTTTTTTATAAGCGTTAATGGCCGGTCAAAGTAGGTAATCCAGATCGACGTTTAATTATAGCAAAAGCAACTGGGACGGGTATATCGAACTAAACCTATAAAATTTAACGAGCCCACTCGCCAACATTGTTTCTATATGGCCGAACTAATTAAGTGAGGTGGAATAAAAGTCGAAAAAGGCCACAAGCTCTTAAAACTAATCGGTCCGTGAAGTCCGAGATGTGTCCTAATGAGTTAATAAATCTTTCTCTGTTATCAAATAATCGTTTCCTTATTGGACATTGGAAAGGAGAAACAATCTAGCGGTTTCAATTAGACCGATACCTGTCTTACCAGTCATTAGCGTTCAGAACACAGGTTTTATTAGTAGAATTGGATCAGATTCATATATATGACATATACAGTGTTACCCATAAAGTCCGCACCATATGGAATCATTTGTATTTGTAAATTGTAAATTTGGTGAGCATACGTACGCTAATTTAGAGCATTTCTTAAAAATATAGAGAGTTCTACAGAGTGTCCCCAAAAAAGTTACACATTACAGTTTACCAATCTAACAAAGATTGTTCTAGATTATCATTTTTATGATTTAGTGTCAGTAGGTTTTTATTATTTGATAAAATTTAGGTGGCTGTGATATTTATGTTTGATGTTACTTCAACATAGCTGTCACATTAGTTCAACATGAGTTCAATTTTTTTTGTTTTAACTGATACTTTTTGTACCAGTTAAAGCAAAAAAAAATTAAAAGAAATTTGCCGAAAATGGAAACTACATCAGTGAGAAATGATTTGATTCTATTAGTTGGTAACTGCAGTGTGCATTTGCCAATTAATAGAACATTGAAATGCTTCAGATGGATCTAGTCTCAATTTTTTATGGAGGTATGTTAAGGCGTTATGTCGTATGAGAGGCGCCACCCTGTAGTTAGTAGTTAACAATGTTAGTTGCTTTTAATTGGATTAGAAATAACAATACAATTAAATAATTTGTTGATCTCGGTCATCAGACAAATTTTACATTTGAAGAAATAATGTTTAAAGAATGGGTTTATTGGAAAGTCTGAAAGGTTTGTTTAGAAAAACTGTTTATTTCTTAATTTTACGTTTTTTAAGTATACCAATATTCAGTGAGCATATTCCAAGTCCCTTGAGGTTCTAGCCCCATTGCATTCTTTATGGTAATATTATGGTAACTTACAGAACTACTCTTTTCCCTATCGGTATTACACAATATTACATCTCCATTGTTTACCTTCAGTACCATTATTATAGTCGCTAACATAATTAATTTCTAAATTTTTGCATTGATTACTGAAATCGTTGCTAGTTTATTCTTTCTGAAATATTTGCCTTGAGTTCCATATTAATATTACAGGCACCAATGTTAGTTTGTCTGCTCGTAACATACCTATTACCTGTAACACCTGGATTCGAACGTCTAGTTTTTGCGACTCAGAACTAGAGATGAGTAGATCCGGATGGATACGAATCCATGGTGTACTGATGGATATAGACCATACCGAATATCGACCTCTATCCTCGGAACTGCATTGCTGACAACCAACCGGCCACTTTGTTGGTAGATTACAATGCAGTCAAATAAATCGGTATTGGAGGGTACGGGAATAAAACTTTTTATTTCTTTTCATTAAAAAGGGAATTGTAACTACTGCTGAGTTGTATTTACTGCCTTTTAAGTTTACAGTTTTGATGGAAGGCTCTAATTAATTTCGACTCTCTTTTATTAGTATGCAAAGTTCGTAATGCTTTACCTCATACTCAATAATTTGAACCTTAATGTAGCAAATCAATAGAACAGCTAAGATCAAGTGATAAGGATTTGGCAAAAAGCAAACATCAGATTTCCCTAATGGACAACAAACCTTTTGAACGCGAATTGCTAAATGCACAGAAAAATTCAGTTAAATTTTAAAATATTTTTAATGTTTAGAATTATATAAATCCGGCAGAATTATTGGAACCTGGATATAACTCCATGAAGTTTAAGGTAACTCCGGCCCGACTCTTTTAAAATACCGGATCTATCTCTAATATACATAAGATTTACTAATTCACAGATTCATTAATATGTATCATTAACATGTACAATGCGAACAATATGTCCAATTTTAAATATAGATTTTTATTATTATTTTAAAAATAATATTATACACTGATAGAGAGAGAAATTATATAATATAATATAGACCCTTACAGATTTTGAGAGGGCTTTCGACGCGATATATCCTAAGGCAATAATAGAAGCCCTAGAGACACAAGGTATTGACAGGCCTTATTTAGAAACTATCGCCTATATACAAGGAAGCCAAATCAAGAGTAATGTTATATAAAACCACCCCAGAGTTCCCAACTGGCAAAGGAGTATGACGGGGAGACGCAATATCCCTAAAGCTGTTTACAGCAACACTAGAATAAATCTTCCGTCAACTCGACTGGGCTAACAAAGGATTAAGAATAGATGGAGAATATCTTAACCATCTGATGATATAAGATTCGCTGATGATATAGTCCTAATTGCCAATAATCATGAAGAACTACATGCACAAATTAACGAACTAAATACAGCCAGCAATAAAGCAAAGATTTTGTACAAAGTAATGTACAACGAACCGAAAAAACTTAATGTAAGTAAAACTCAACTTAAGTAATGTACAATGAACTAAAAACTTAGACAGAAAGGACATTGTAGTAAATAACACAACACTGGACATTGAGAGAATATAGTGAGATAATATATGGTATTATATATAATATTGAGGCAACTAATACACATTTCGGGATATCTACTACCAGAAATTTACAGAAGAATTAAGTTAGCATGGAGTACTTATGGAAGAAAGTCAATCATATTCAAATCTAGAATGCCGCTTATATAAAGAAGAAAACATTTGACCAATGTGTACTACCTGTCATGACCTATATGCATGCGACACCTGGACACTTTAAACAGACAATATAAGAAAACTGCAGGTCGCACAGCGCTTAATGGAACGAAATATGCTGGGAATAACCAAGAGAGACCGTAAAAGAATAGAGTGGATACGACAAAAGACCCATGTAATAGATGTCGTCCACAAAATCAAATCACTGGTCAGGACACCTGGCGACGAGGAACCAAGAGACCTAGAGGAAGACCAAACCTGAGATGGGATATTAGGATATTACCATGGATAACTTGGGCTCGCATAACCAACAATAGACCAAGTCCAACTACAAAGAAATTATCGAAATATGTGAGGGAGGCTACACCATAATTGGAAATGGTTGAATAAGCTGAGAAGAATTATGATGATGATGATGATTATTTAAAAAATAATGATTCATGATTGTTTTGCCCTGACGTTGAAAAACATACATTGAGATTAAAAAATCTCACCGGTATCAGCACCGGTAATATAATTAACTTAGTAGTAAATATCTATTTTATTATTCTCTCTAGCTATTTTAACAGAGAAATATAAGAAAAGAGAAATACTTTACTTTCATCCAACTATTTCGCTGTCGATTTTATCCGCATCGAGTAACGCGCATTAATGAGCTATTTTCGAATAGCATTAAAAATAAAATCAGGTTTATGCAGGAAGCGGAGAGCAGATTAAGGAATTCCGTTGAATTTTTCGAATTAATTGGGAAGCTTATAATTGGATGACGATTATTTACCGCATCGCGAGTGGTACATTAACAGTCGGCAGCTGTCAACGGCAACTTTACCGTTATTTTTATGCGATTTTTTCGTTTTTTTTATTATATCTCTTTCAGTTTATCTGTTGAATATCTGATTAGGTACATGATTATTTGCACCTGGTTGAAACTGTACGGTATCTTTCTCAAAAGTTGTTTAAAAAGTAACCTTGATTTTCTTAAAGCTAAATATATCTGGATAGATAAATAGGTACAGATATATATTTCATTGACTTATTCCACTGCGATTTTTACATACATATCCTCTTCTTTTCTCTAGATCATGTTCTCCGATCGTATCTTTTTAGTAACATGTACAAAAACTAAATTAAATTAAATACTTTTAGTCAACGCTCTGTATATAGCAAAGCACTGAAAGAAGAAGAGGCTAATATTGTGGCTATTTTCTGTCAGTAGGTATACATATATTTTTGCATTATTAATAAGGCATAAGTTGTTATGAAAGACACGGATTAATTTTATTATTATATTATGAATTAACTTAATTATTCTGAATAATTTACAAGAGATTAAACTAACAGTTAAGTATAATTTGATATATCCATTTTCCTACTATTTAAACACAAATTCTAGAAAAAACAAACAGTGTGCTTCCAGTCTTATTCCTAATTTAAATATTCCGACGGTCGTTTCGCATAAGCACGTTCTTGCACTAGCTGCAAGCGTTTACCGCATTAGCAAAAAAGCTTTAAAAATAAAAGCAGAAAATGATTACATATTTACCGACACTGTAATTTTCCGCAATTTTCAAATTACGAAGCGATTTGCTTCGATATAGGAGTCGCTACTTTCATATCATCATATCTTCATGAATCGTACTACGTAATCTACCCAAGGAACTTGACTTGCCGCCACATTGCATCTGAATATTGAGCCTATACCATCGTACTCCATCTTCGATTCTTATTTAAATTAAAATCGATTATTTTCACCGTTTCCTCCGTTTTCCCTTCTTGGTTTCAGTTCTATTAGTCCAGGAGGCAATAAACTTTTTTGTACTTACCAGTAGGTGAATATATAAAAGTATGTTCGGATGGTGAGTAATTTAAAATTAAATGATAATTGTGAGTCTGAAAAGGTTCTTCTGGTATATTTTGAACATCTTTCAAAACATAGGAAGGCTTCATCACTTTGGGTATATTATTCCATGCTACGTTCAGTTATATCAGTGAAGAAAAATACAGATATTAGTAAGTACGTCCATTTAATTGCATTTCTAAAAAGAAAATCGGAAGGATTTCGGTCAAAAAATCGAGAATTTCAAGAAAAGAAGACATAACTCGTTTTTTGTTGGAAGCCGATGATAAAACTTATTTCCTGACAAAAGTTTCATTGATAGTGGGACTTGCGGGAGCCTGCCGGCGTATCGAGTTGACAAATCTGCAGCTGCAAAATGTTAAAGATGAAGGACAATGCATTCGTGTCATTATTTCATTTACGAAAACAAAGATATCACGAGATTTTTTTATAACGAAAGGGAATGTTGAAGGAATAAATATGGTGGAAATGGTTCGAAGATATATAGCTATGCGGCCAAGCAACACAGAGCATACTCGATTTTTTGTATGGTACAGAAATAGAAAATATATTAAGCAACCCGTTGGCATTAATACTTTAGGGAAAATGCCGTATAAAATAGCATTGTTCCTAAGTCTTCCAAATCCACAACAATACACTGGACATTGTTTCCGTAGATCGTCTGCGTCGTTGCTTGCAGATTCAGGAGCGGATTTATTAACTGTTAAAAGACATGGTGGATGGGGCTCTAACACACTGGCAGAGAGCTATATAGAAAATTCCAAAGAAAATAAGGAAAAAGTGTTATGTAATATTTTGGGTAACATTTCTGGCAATGATGGGTCTTCGAGATTAAACATATTTTAGTGGATTCCAGAGATCTACAGATTCTAAAAAGAAACCTAACTCTTTAAAATATATGTTAGCACTCAACAACAATAAAACACCTGTTCTATTCCATAGTCCAAAATACCCTAGTTAATTTACTGTGGAAATTTCTAAAAAAATTTTTTTTTGCTTAAATTTTGAGAGCCACTGGATATTTTCTGGGTTTTCTTTCTTGTAAATTTAATCTACTACCTATTACCATACTAATATGTTGCCATATTATCAAGAAAATAAAAAAATTCTAGAATTATTATAATTTTTTTTTTCAAAAAATTCCAAATTTTCATTTTTTTCGCGAAAAAACCTCATAGTCGTGTTTTTACGGAGGAAATATATTACCTGTAAAAATATTTACACTTATTTAAGACCCACCCGGTATATTGGCGTAACGAATAACAACACTTTCTACGTTTCAGAGTTTTGAGTCGTCAGAAAGTATTGAACACAAGGAAAAAAGAAAAAATAACTATAAAATAACTACATGGAGAACACTTTTTATTTAGCGATTAAGCATAATTTTATTTATTAAACGTTAAATTTTTTAGACTTAAGTTTTGGTATCTAATTGGTTACTAAATTGTTACATACAAGATTTCAATAACTTTTTTTTTAAACTAAGTACCTACAACCTTTTCCGTTTACAATTATTAACCTCTCTTTCGCTGATCACTATATTATCTATTATTTTTTTATAAGCGTTAATGGCCGGTCAAAGTAGGTAATCCAGATCGACGTTTAATTATAGCAAAAGCAACTGGGACGGGTATATCGAACTAAACCTATAAAATTTAACGAGCCCACTCACCAACATTGTTTCTATATGGCCGAATTAATTAAGTGAGGTGGAATAAAAGTCGAAAAAGGCCACAAGCTCTTAAAACTAATCGGTCCGTGAAGTCCGAGATGTGTCCTAATGAGTTAATAAATCTTTCTCTGTTATCAAATAATCGTTTCCTTATTGGACATTGGAAAGGAGAAACAATCTAGCGGTTTCAATTAGACCGATACCTGTCTTACCAGTCATTAGCGTTCAGAACACAGGTTTTATTAGTAGAATTGGATCAGATTCATATATATGACATATACAGTGTCACACATAAAGTCCGCACCATATGCAATAATTTGTATTAATACATATGAAATAATTTGTATTAATACAGGGTGGCGCCTCTCGCGACGCGGAGGCTCCAAGTAGAATGACAGTTTCTATTGAAATGAAATTTTGTGAGCATATGTAGGCTAATTTAGAGAGTTAGAGATTTTAGAGAATTTAGAGATTTTTTAAAAATATAGAGAGGGTGTCCCCAAAAAAGGTTACACATTCAAGTTTGTTTTTTTTTACCGGGTGCGTCTCAAAAGTGGCTCACCCCCTATAACTTTTTTATTTTTTCAGATAAAAAGACGAGATTTGCTATGTTGGTATATGACATAAATTAGGATTGATTGACGTCTTCAATTCTTTTTGGTCACTTCCTGTTTCATCGGAAATCACTACAACTTTTGATTTTTAAATGACACCCTCGATATTTTTTTACTTTATTCCATAGAAAATGACACTATGAATAAGAATGATATATCATATGTCAACTTTTGACATTTTCGCATATGGTTTATTTGAAATTATAATATGCGGTTCAATACCAAGTGTGTGGTACCAGATTATTCGTAAAAAAATGCCTTTTCCAAATATGATAATGAGCCACCTTTGATCCATTTGAAAAAAATTAGATATGATTAAAAATACAATTTGGGTATCTTACTCAGTCTCAAACATTAGACTATCAAATATATTTTTCCAAGGCTCCTTGATTAAAAATTAGTGGTTTTAAACCTGTCATGGCACTCTAGATTGAAATTTAAAACTAATAAATTTAAAACTAAAAAATAACTAAATTTTTTGTAAGCGAAAATGTCAAAAGTTGACATATGATATGTCATTCTATTCAGAATGTCATTTTCTATCAAACAAAGTAAAAATATACGGAGGATGCAATTTAAAAATAACAAGTTGTAGTCATTTCCGGTGACACAGGAAGTGACCAAAAACAATTGAATACGTCAACAATCCTAATTTATGTCATATACTAACACACCAATTCTCGTTTTTTTATCTGAAATTTTTTTTCGAAAACTCAAAAGTTTGAGCCACTTTTGAGACGCATTCAGTATATTAATTGATTGACTAGGAGAAAAATAAAGGTGAGTTTTATTAGAGATGGAAGAAAAGAAAAGTATAATTTTTAAATTTCAATAAAAACTATCTAAACTGTAATTTTCTTGGTATAGCTAGTTAAAATAATTATTGTACTTTAAATCAAATTAAAACTTGACCCAAAAAGTTATACAGGGTGAGACAAAATTAATATTGTAGTTGTAGTTAGTAGTTAACAATGTTAGTTGCTTTTAATTGGATTAAAAATAACAATAAAATTAAATTTGTTGCTCTCGGTCATCACACAAATTTTACATTTGAAGAAATAATAGTTAAAGAATGGGTTTATTGGAAGTCTGGAAAATTGGAAAAACTGTTTATTTCTTAATTTTACGCTTTTTAAGTAATACCAATGTTCAGTGAGCATATTCCAAGTCCCTATAAGATTCTAAATTCATTGCATTCTTTATGATAACTTACAGAACTACGCTTTTCCCTAGCGGTATTAGACAATACTACATCTCCATTTTTTACCTTCAGTACTATTATTATAGTAGCTAACACTATTATTTTCTAAATTTTTGCATTGATTACTGAAATCGTTCATTATTCTTTCTGAAATATTTGCCTTGAGTTCCATATTAATATTACAGGTCGCCAATTACAGGAATCCCCGAACGTCTAGTTTTGCGACTCAGAACTAGAGATGAGTAGGTCCGGATGGATACGAATATACGGACTAGTACTCCTCTGCCGGTACTGATGGATGTAGATCCTACTGAATATCGACCCCTATACGCGGAACCGCATTGCTGATAGTCAACCGGCCACTTTGTCGGTAGATAACGAAAACATAACGATGTAGCCAAATAAATCAATATTGGAGAGTATTGGAATAAAACTTTTTATTTCTTTTCATTAAAAAGGGAATTGTAACTACTGCTGAGTTGTATTTACTGCCTTTTAAGTTTACAGTTTTGATGGAAGGCTCTAATTGATTCTCAACTCTCTTTCATTCGTATGCAAAGTTCGTAATGCTTTGCCTCATAGTCAATAATTTGAACCTTAAGGTACCAAATCAATAGAATAGCTAAGATCAAGTGATAAGGATTTGGAAAAAAGCAAACATCATATTTCCCTAATGGACTACATAACTTTTGAAGACGGATTGTTAAATGCAAAGAAACATTTAGTAAATTTTAAATTATTTTTAATGGTTAGAATGATATAGATCCGGCAGAATTATTGGAACCTGGATATAAGTCCATGAAGTTTGAGGTAACTCCGGCCCGACTCTTTTAAAATACCGGATCTGCCCTTCTCTAATATGTATAAGATTCACTAACTCACAGATTCACTAATATGTATCACTAACATGTACAATGCGAACAATATATGTCCAATTTTAAATATAGATTTTCATTACTTAGAAAAATAATATAGACTGATAGAGAGGGAAATTATATAATATAATACAGACCCTTATAGATATTGAGAGGGCTTTCGACGCGAATATCCTAAGGCAATAATAGAAACCCTAGAGACACAAGGTATTGACAGGCCTTATTTAGAAACTATCGCCTATATACAAGGAAGCCAAATCAAGAGTAATGATATATAAAACCACCCCAGAGTTCCCAACTGGCAAAGCAGTATGACGGGGAGACGCAATATCCCTAAAGCTGTTTACAGCAACACTAGAATAAATCTTCCGTCAACTCGACTGGGCTAACAAAGGATTAAGAATAGATGGAGAATATCTTAACCATCTGATGATATAAGATTCGCTGATGATATAGTCCTAATTGCCTATAATCATGAAGAACTACATGCACAAATTAACGAACTAAATACAGCCAGCAATAAAGCAAAGACTTTGTACAAAGTAATGTACAATGAACCGAAAAAACTTAATGTAAGTAAAACTCAACTTAAGTAATGTAGAATGAACTAAAAACTTAGACAGAAAGGACATTGTAGTAAATAACACAACACTGGACATTGAGAGAATATAGTGAGAGAATATATATTTGAGGCAACTAATACACATTTCGGGATATCTACTACCAGAAATTTACAGAAGAATTAAGTTAGCATGGAGTACTTATGGAAGAAAGTCAATCATATTCAAATCTAGAATGCCGCTTATATAAAGAAGAAAACATTTGACCAATGTGTACTACCTGTCATGACCTATATGCATGCGACACCTGGACACTTTAAACAGACAATATAAGAAAACTGCAGGTCGCACAGTGCTTAATGGAACGAAATATGCTGGGAATAACCAAGAGAGACCGTAAAAGAATAGAGTGGAGACGACAAAAGACCCATGTAATAGATGTCGTCCACAAAATCAAATCAATGGTCAGGACACCTGGCGACGAGGAACCAAGAGACCTAGAGGAAGACCAAACCTGAGATGGGACCATGATATTAGGATATTACCATGTATAACTTGGGCTCGCATAACCAACAATAGACAATAATTGGCCCAACTACAAAGAGATTATCTAAATATGTGAGGGAGGCTACACCATAATTGGAAATGGTTGAATAAGCTGAGAAGAATTATGATGATGATGATTATTTAAAAAATAATGATTCATGATTGTTTTGCCCTGACGTTGAAAAACATACATTGAGATTAAAAAATCTCACCGGTATCAGCACACCGGTAATATATCTATTTTATTTTATATAGTAAATATCTATTTTATTATTCTCTCTAGCTATTTTAACAGAGAAATATAAGATAAGAGAAATACTTTACTTTCATCCAACTATTTCGCTGTCGATTTTATCCGCATCGAGTAACGCGCATTAATGAGCTATTTTCGAATAGCATTAAAAATAAAATCAGGTTTATGCAGGAAGCGGAGAGCAGATTAAGGAATTCCGTTGAATTTTTCGAATTAATTGGGAAGCTTATAATTGGATGACGATTATTTACCGCATCGCGAGTGGTACATTAACAGTCGGCAGCTGTCAACGGCAACTTTACCGTTATTTTTATGCGATTTTTTCGTTTTTTTTTTTATTATATCTCTTTCAGTTTATCTGTTGAATATCTGATTAGGTACATGATTATTTGCACCTGGTTGAAACTGTACGGTATCTTTCTCAAAAGTTGTTTAAAAAGTAACCTTGATTTTCTTAAAGCTAAATATATCTGGATAGATAAATAGGTTCAGATATATATTTCATTGTCCTATTCCACTGCGATTTTTACATACATATCCTCTTCTTTTCTCTAGATTATGTTCTCCGATCGTATCTTTTTAGTAACATGTACAAAAACTAAATTAAATTAAATACCTTTAGTCAACGCTCTGTATAGAGCAAAGCACTGAAAGAAGTAGAGGCTAATATTGTGGCCATTTTCTGTCAGTAGGTATATATTTTTGTATTATTAATAAGGCATAAGTTGTTATGAAAGACACGGACTAATTTTATTATTATATTATGAATTAACTTAATTATTATTAATAATTTACAAGAGACTAAACTAACAGTTAAGTATAATTTGATATATCCATTTTCCTACTATTTAAACACACATTCTAGATAAAAAAAATGTGCGCTTCCAGTCTTATTCCTAATTTAAATATTCCGACGATCATTTCGTATATAAGCACGTTCTTGCACTAGCTGCAAGCGTTTACCGCATTAGCAAAAAAGCTTTAAAAATAAAAGCAGAAAATGATTACATATTTACCGACACTGTAATTTTCCGCAATTTTCAAATTATGAAGCGATTTGCTTCGATATAGGAGTCGCTACTTTCATATCATCATATCTTCATGAATCGTTCTACGCAATCTACCAAAGGAACTTGACTTGCCGCCACATTGCATCTGAATATTGAGCCTATACCATCGTACTCCATCTTCGATTCTTGTTTAAATTAAAATCGATTATTTTCACCGTTTCCTCCGTTTTCCCTTCTTGGTTTCAGTTCTATTAGTCCAGGAGGCAATAAACTTTTTTGTACTTATTTTCCCAGTAGGTGAATATATAAAAGTATGTTCGGATGGTGATAATTTAAAATTAAATGATAATTTGTGAGTCTGGCTAAAATTTTCGGATGGGTTTCTCTAGATAAAAACTAAAAAAGTACACTTATTTTCCCAGTCATAAATGTTTGACATTTATTAAAGTGACTCATTTTATTTATGGAAGTAACAGTTTGGCACATCCCAAGTGGAGGAAAGTCAGTCTAGCTGAAAATTTGTGGATTTAAAAATTTGAAAGATTTTTGAAATATGTAACCCTTATTTTCCCATTTGCTCGAAATTTGAACGTATCATTTGATATCATAAACTAAATCAAAAGCAAGTCTGGCTGATTTACGAAATTGGCAAATAAGTCTGGCGGCATCTCGAAAATTGCAAAATTACAAAATTTTTGCTCTTATTTTCCGACAATTTTTTTGACAAGATTTGACAATTTGTCGCATGATAAATAATACTATAATTTCATATAGTCTGGCTGTCATTAACAATCACGGAAGCCCCGCCAGAGTCACAAGTCAGGTAGTTATAGGAGAGGAAGCGGCACGTGCATATGAATTTAGCTCGTCGTTTGGTTAAGTTGGACGAGTCTGGCAAGGCTTTCGGGATGTTCCACATTAGCCAGACTATATTTGCAGCTATAATTATTATAATATAAAATATAATCTGACAAATTTTTAGGACTGCGAAAATAAGGGCAATGGTTTCAGTAATGTTTATCCAATTTTTGACCTGCCAGATATAGTATCCATTCTCACAGATTAGCCAGACTATTTTTTATCTTAACTACACACATCCCAAGTAATGTCAACTAATAGAACTATTATTATCGCTGGAGAAAAAAGTGCAGTATATTTGTACTTCCGAACGCATTTTCCGCCTCAACCCATCGGAACACCCATTATATAATAACCATATAGGACAATTTTAATACAGACTTAGTACCAGCAGTTACAGGGAAATAATGCATGGCTGTAGTGCATTGTGTGTAAGATGCAATAACCACCTGTTTTGGTTAGACATAGGTTGCACATTTTAAGTCGCCCAGTAATGTATAAGACTTAGTTAAAGATATAAAAGTAATTGAAAAGTTGTAATTGAAGAGGCTAAGTTAATAAAGCTTTAAAACCGCAGTTCTGTACCAATATAATTCGACAGGTTTGGGTAATGGAATGAAGTTCTTGAATATTGAGTACTATGTATATTAAATGCTAATTAAGAAGAGGAAGGCTCATTTTTCCATGTTGCTTAAATTAATTAAAATCGATTAGTTTCATCCTTTTTTCTTTTTGTTCGGATTCGATGACCGCACGTTGCGGCATTCCTGTACGCGCGTCCGCTCTGAGCCTTTGTAATTTAACGCACCCGTATTCGATGAAGCGCGAAAACGCTTTAATTTTTTAATGGTGCGGTTTTAGCGTGTTCCTTCACCTTGGGTTTCTATCTCTACCTCATCGAAAAGAAGACGATTGCTATCGAGTTTCTTTACTGCTCGGTAGGTTAAAGAAGCGAAAGGACTACGGGTTAAAAGGATTAAAGATATGCTCAGGCTTTACAATATAATTAAGAGAATAGAATACCGGCATTGAGCACTGCCGTGACGCAAAAATAAGAAAAAAATATATACTTTTCTGTGTTTTTATGCTTTAGAGCTGTTCTAAGAAAAATATGCTTTTGTAATAATCCATATGTAATACTAGCGTTTACCCGCGACTTCGTTCGCGTCGAATTAATCATTTGTAATGGTGATGATAAAGCAAAGCAAGAATTTCCATTAGCTTACAAACTGGATAAAATTTTCTCACATTTATGTCAGCATGAGAAAAAACAATCTGGCGATGTTATTATATAACTTGGTAATATAATGAGGGGTAGTTTCATCTCGTTGGAATATAGTCTTTCAAAAAATCCGTTTGCCATAAATAAGCTTATTACGTCAAGCAGTTTAAGCAGAATCGTGGTTAATCAATTACCTAACTTTTTGGAACACCCTGTATGATTTTTTAAAAAATTTCAAAATATGTTAAAAAATAAAATAAATTATGCGTGTCCAAGTATTTTCCCGAAAGACTAACAGTTTTTTAAATAACAAATATTGTAATATTTGAGGGGTGTTTTCACCCTCTTGGAATTTGGGATTCGATAAACCCTTCCTTATTGAACCTCTACACCCCTACGTCAAGCAATTTAAGCAGAATCGTGATTACTCAATGGTCATATTTTATGAAACACCCTGTATAATTTTTTAAAAAATCCTAAAATATGTAAAACAACAAAATAAAATATACGCGTTTAAGAGTTTTTTCTAAAAACTCAGCGGTATTTAAATAAAAAAAATATTCTAATAGTTCAGGGGTGGTTTCACCCCCTTAGAATTCGAGTTTCGAAAAATTCCTTCTTATGGAACCTCTACACCCTAAAGTCAATCCGTTTTCCAAAAATCAACTTTTTACGTCAAGCGCTTTAAGCAGGATCGTGATTAATCAACGACCAGATTTTTCGAAACACCCTGTATACATTTTTAAAAAATCTTAAAATATGTAAAAAAACAAAATAAAATATACGTGTTTAAGAGTTTTTCTAAAAACTCAGCGGTTTTTAAATAAAAAAAATATTCTAATAGTTCAGGGGTGGTTTCACCCCCTTAGAATTCGAGTTTCGAAAAATTCCTTCTTATGGAACCTCTACACCCTAAAGTCAATCCGTTTTCTAAAAATCAACTTTTTACGTCAAGCGCTTTAAGCAGGATCGTGATTAATCAACGACCAGATTTTTCGAAACACCCTGTATACATTTTTAAAAAATCTTAAAATATGTAAAAAAAAACAAAATAGAATATACGTGTTTAAGCGTTTTTTTTCGGAATCTTGACCGTTTTTTAAATAAAAAATATTGTAATATTTGAGGTGTGGTTTCACCCCATGCACTGGAACTGGAATTTCGAGAAATTCCTTCTTATCGAACCTCTACACCCTAGAATCAACCTGTATGCCAAAATTCAGCTTCTTACATTGAGTGATTTGAGTAGGATCGTGATTAATCAGTGAGTCACTTAAGGATTTTATATATTAGTATAGATTTGGTTAAAAGCGTTTTGAACACAGACTCAAGATAATAAAATATCATATTATATTGTACGATTTATATGTTTAAGACATAATTGGAAGACATTTGAACTTTTCGTACTGCTTTGTGTTCTATAATGGGGACTTTGCATATGTTTAGTAGAAAACACAAACATCTGTTGTTTACGCTAAGTGGAAATTTCAGTCGGACATGATTTTGCAACAACCAGGATGTCCACTACAAACGTACGTTTTTAGCTTACCTGTAATTTTAGATGCATTCGAAAGTATCGGACCCTATAATTTTGCTGTTCCAACTCGACACGTATGTTCTTTTGGCGAATTAACACCCTCAAGTTGTGTATTTATCCTGTTGGGGCAACTGCAAACTGGTGTTTTTTTTTTTTTTTTGTCAATTAGAGACACTTAGGAGTTACGGCCGTTTTGTAGTTTTGCATACGCACCGCATAGTGCTGCTTCATATTTTTGAATAATGTGCTGCGACTTAAGAAAATCTGTTCAGATTTTCATTCAAATTCATGAAAGTTTATTTAAATGATATTTTAAAGCCTTTTGAATTTATGTAATATTTTTTGTTAATAAAATAGAGAGGATACGTGATAATGTAATTGTGACGGTTGTAGTCTGTCATTTTAATTAACGGGTATATTGTATTTTCTGTAATTTTTTGATCCTCGTCTCTCGAAATCCTTCATGATACGTTGGACACATTTAATCAACAACAGAGAACTGGCGCAACTTATACCTGAACAATAAATACAATAGTGAAACAAAATTACTAATTCATTGTTTAATTGTGTCATTTCTTATACATTGATTGACTATATAGCCAGGTGAATATATTAATTCAATTCTACGTTAAATTACCATAACTAAAGGCAGCTAACCTACTTTAGGAACCACCCATATCACACAATTGAGTTGGAATATCATAAAAACAAATCGAATCAAATTACGCATGGCTTGTCTATTCGGGAATTCAACTATAAAATCTATTTAAGTCTATCTAAGTGTTCAAACCAAACAATGTTGTCTGTTCAACACTCAGAGTTATAAAGAATATGGTACGTATATTGTCGAATGAAGAACTAGACAGAACAGGACGACTCTCAAACTATCAGTTTGCTTTTAGAAAAGGCAGGCAAACGGTTCGAGCAATTTCAAAATTGCTAAAAAAGGCTTTAGAAGCAGCTGACTACTCACCGAACAACCGAAAGCTATGTGCTATGATAGAATCATAAGAAACGCATTTAATAGTGCTTCCTGGCAAATTATTCTGGACAGATTAAAAAAGAGAGGCATCGATAACAGATTAATGCGGCTTATAACATCATATCTATCCGACAGGAAGTTGATACTAGAAGCAGATAACCAGGCTAAAATTGTGGAGATTAATTTAATAATTTTATACGACGACCTACTGGAAACAAAAATGGCCGAGGGTACCAAACTAATTGGATTTGCGGACAACCTGGCAATGGTGGTAGATGCAAAAACTGAAGAGGCACTGATGAACACTGCCAACACTAGTTTCATTAGAGTCTTAAATTGGATGAAAAAAAAACTTCTATTAGCCCCACACAAGACGAAGACAATTTTGTTGACAACGAAAAGGATAATATCTGAAATATATTTTGGTCTTGAAGATGTAGAAATTAAACTCAAAAAACCCATTAGATACTTAGGAGTCTGGCTTGATATCAAAATGAAATTTGGCGAGCACATTAATAAAACGGTAACCATAGGAAGCAAAACATTACCTGTACTATCGCGTCTACTTCCAAATGCCGTGGACCAAGAGTTTCTAAGAGAAGGGTATACCCCCAATGCATCTCTTGGTTCAAGAACGAGTTGAAGCCTACCAAGGAACTTTGAAGACTGAAGCTAGAAATAAACTATGGATAAAATGGCAAGGAAAAATGGATCAATGGCAAGTATGGAAGCTGGACGTATAGTTTAATTCCTAATATTAGAGAATGGGTAGAGAGATCATGACAGAGATATGGTGAAGTATATTATTATACCACCCAGGCGCTGGGTGTAACAAAAGTTATCTATTTAATCGGGCGAAATCACCAACAAACCATTGTATATACTGTAACGAGATATTCTGTAACTGTGTTGTATATACTGTAACGAGTATATATTGTAACGATAATGTTCAACATACCTTGTTCGAATGTCCAAGATGGTCTAGATTCCTTTTAGAGCAGAAACTATGATAAATAGCCTGAAAGGAGGAGAAAAAACTGGACTCTGACCTATACAGTAATAAAAGGAATCAAAAACGAAAGAGGAAGAAGCACGTAGAAATACGTAGACAGTCCTCATGTCGAAAAAATGCGAAAGCGGCACCAGCACCGGCATGATGTCGTAGAGAGGTGGTTTTAGTCAGTAGGAATCTGACACTACGTCTTATGCAAGATTCCCTTCTCCTCTAAAACAAGAATGAATACTGGTAGATGATATGGATAAACCATATACATATACTGGCAATAAACTTGTAATCCTCACATTACTCGGCATTAGCATTTCCTTTTTTTTTTGTGGTTTTAGAATTAGGTTCATGGATGACGGCGTTGCTATGTCTGTGTCTCTGTCTATTTCACCAGTGGATGCTCTGGTTTTACCCGGTCCAGATATACTTAATATCTCCTCCTTTGATAAGAAGCGAAAAAATACAAAGAGGAAACTATTTAAACAATCTTAATTAAACTATTTAGAGCAAATTTATTTTTTATGTGGATTTTATCGCAGTAATGCTTACAAAAAATACTTTTTTATTTTTTAGATTTCTCTATAGTGTCGAAATATACCCAGGATTCTCTCAATAAATCAACCTCCCACAAAAGGTACATGCATTATTAACAGCCATGTAGCTTAATAATAATACTATGATAGTATTGTTGTCATTATTACTCTGAGTGACGACGGTCCATCATCAATGCGAGACACGTAACTCCGACCATCGGAAAGAAAAACCAAAACCGAACAGTCCGAATCCTCCATCATCGCCGCCCGTCCATTCATGTTGCCAATAGCATAATGTCCTTTTGAATCGGCCCACGTTACGTTACGTTCACGATTTAAAGTTTGACGCGATGCGGGGCCCTAAATTAATATAAACGATCTTGCGATGGCGTGGCGGCGGTGGCTGTGCCGCTTGACAACGTCGATTCACGTCAAAAGGTCCCTGAAGAGCTTTCGGATTAGTTTGTGTATGAAAGACGAGATTTGGTTTAATTTTTTTTTTCGTCGTGAATTAGAGATGGTTGTGGATGGAGAAAAGAATGGGAGTGTTTGAATAGCGATATGATGAATAGATTCGATGCTAAATGATATATTATGGGACGGGAAAATAAAATGTAAAAAACAATTTAAAATAATATATAACTGTCTTATAAAAAGTGTAATAGACATACACCCAGCTCAGAAGTATGGTTTTTAAAAGAAAAATTTGAAAGAACTTTGAACGCTACGGAACTGGATGTTTGGAATGGAAAAGCAAGGCTAGATCCGAAGGAACTATATCCCCATCCTATCAAGGACATGCACAAGTTGGTGCAGGATACAGGGGTAGACATTGGAACAGGAGGAATGAATGAGGTGGAGATAAGGAGTATATTATAACCTGATTAATTAGAATTTTATAGAAACTATCGTAATGAGTCTCAAATTCTTACATTCCAGAACCAATATATATAAAATCTCAGAAATTGCATCATTAACACCTTCAAATTTCTAATAATATTTCAGAATGTAATAAAAAGGATTAGAGGAGGACTACAATAGATCTGAGAAGGTCGTAGTGGATCAGGCCGAGAGGAATCTAGGAACATTTTTTATTTTATCATTTTATTATATTTTCTCCAAATTATTCAAAGAAGTATCTCGCTGCGGCGAATTGAATATTATAATCCTATGAAATGTTACAAAATCTAAACCGTTCTATAGTATTCGACTTGGACTAGTATTTGTCATTTATAAGTACGCACTATGTAATAAACAGTCAGTCATAAAAATGCTAATCACTGGCAATAAATGTCGGGAAACTTTATTACTTTACATGTAACCAAACTGTGGTAACAGACATTTCTGAAATATACCAGTCGTGTAAAGCACGCTTAATGGGAATATACAACGTTTTAAGTAACCGTATTTTGTGCCTTGTACTGTTAATTTGTCTTTAGGACGGTAAAGTTCATAAATACTGTCCAAATATGTATGATTCGATATTATTTAGTATTTTAGTTTAAAAATGTTACCATATTTTGTAGTAAAGTAAAGAAAGGATTATGTATTACTATAGTGTATCCAACTAGTCAGGGAATTTCAGTCATCAGTTTCGACAGATGACATCCATAAAATGACAGGGAATAACATTTATATATAAATAAATATGACAGACGCATCTGTCACTGTCGTTGATCCTCTCAATGTACAGACTATAGTTTTCTTTAGGTGATCCAAGATTCTATTTTAAAAATTAACTGTGGGATAATATCTCTATTAATTCATTTTCACTGGGTAGGTCAAATTTTCCAACCACAAAATCATAATGATTTCTGAACAAATGATATTCAACAAAATAATATTAGTCCGGTAATACACAATTTTATATGAAAGTTTTATAGCCTAGTTGTTCATTTTTTGTTAATTTATCTTCAATACCGTCATCAAAGTTTATCATATAACAACAGCATCACCTATAACTACCCTTCAAAGGGACATGAAAACTTATTTATTATAAATGTTAATGATACACTTTGAACAATCTTTCAAGTAAATACCTGATGAAGCATATAATCATTTTAATAGATATCATAGTACTATCATTGAATAGAAAGCCCAAAGAGTCGAAGGCTTAAAAGTATGCGTAGAGTATGTTTTTTCATACTTCTGTTTCGATCTTGCTGGAAACAATCCCGAAATGGCTCTGAATGCCTCTTCTTCAATGTCAGAGGGAATACTTTCCGAATCGTTCATTTTTTAAACTAGTGACATCAATATTATTTACTGTCAAATTGACATTGCCATTCATGGTGTTATTTGAACAAAGGTATTAAGGTAATTGATTTTTAGGATAGGTATATAGTTAAGTACAATAAGTTTTAGAATTCATTGTGTGTTTTTATAGTTAGACGTAGATAAAATATTGTACAATACACGTGAGTTAACTCCATTAAGATACTTGTGTGGTTACACAACTCGTGCTACGCACTCGTGTAACTTTCACACGCGTATCTTAATGATGCTGTTAACTCACTTGTATCGTAAATATCTATTATGATTTGTTATATGGTAAATGATTAATTTTAAAATACTAAAATTATACAAGCACATAATTTTACGGTCCTGTGATATTAAACTGATGTGCTTCCTTTTGAAGCGAGATAGTGTTTAGCTCTGTCAAATAACATTGTTAGGCACAATCCTTCCATGTTCATAAATGTGAGAGTTAAAAGTTCAATTGTTAATTATTTTTAGCTCTTTTTCTAATAGTAACTAGAATAATAAACTAGATAACATAATAATGCAATATTTGTATCGTAAATATCTATTTTGTATCGTAAATATCTATTATGATTTGTAATATGGTAAATGATTAATTTTAAAATACTAAAATTATAAAAGCACATAATTTTACGGTCCTGTGATATTAAACTGATGTGCTTCCTTTTGAAGCGAGATAATGTTTAGCTCTGTCAAATAACATTGTTAGGCACAATCCTTCCATGTTCATAAATGTGAGAGTTAAAAGTTCAATTGTTAATTATTTTTAGCTCTTTTTCTAATAGTAACTAGAATAATAAACTAGATAACATAATAATGCAATATTTTTATACTTCCATATCAAATGCATTCCCAAGACATTATATCATACCGATTTATAGTAGATACACCGTAGAGGAATGGTTTGGAATAACGAAATGCGCCATAAGAAAACCAGTCGCATCGTGGCAGGTGTTTGAGCCTGCTAAAATTGCTGCAAACCGCCAGAATATAAATTCTTGATGGTGTTTGCGCGAAGTTATCAGGCCTAGTTATTGGACAACCGACTTACCGGAAACATTACGTTACAATATATAACATTTATGATAGGGGTAAACGATATTGTTATTTTATTTTTGTTATGTAGTGTACAATGTTGGTAGCATATAATTATTATCTGCAACATAAACGCCCTGTATGTAAATTTATTACCGTATTAAATGGCTATAAAACATTACTTATTATTGTATATTTTAATGATATGGTTTTATAAATATTTATGTGAAATGAAATCTTCTTCTTTCTTCTTCTTTCTTCTTCTTTCTCAGCCTGGTTCCATCCAGTGTTGGATATAGGCCTCTTCTAGGTTTTTCCATGCTTCGCGATCTCTAGCCAATCTTATCCATTATCTTCCCGCCACTGCCCTGACGTCATCGACCCATCTCTTTTTTGGTCGGCCCACACTTCTTGTTGTTCCCCTAGGTCTCCATAGGATTACTTTTTGGGGCCATCGGTCTGGATCCTGTCTTGCCACATGTCCTATCCATTGCCACTTCAGACTTGCCACTCTTTTAACGACATCTATTAATTTTGTTTTTTGACGTATGTGGGTATTCCGTATTTTTTCCGTAATGGTGACTCCCAACATGATTCTTTCCATGGCTCTTTGTGCTACTCCTAGTTGTTCTGCTGTTTTTAGAAGGGCAGGTAGAATGCAGCTGTCGTAAGCCTTTTTCTTTAGGTTCATGGGCACCTTTTTATCCTTGAAAATATTGCCGATATTTCCAAATGCTACCCAAAATGAAATATTTATTCAATTTGTTGAATTTAAATTCATTGGGTAATAAAAATAATGCAAAATAGATAAAATATTCATAAAATGCATGTAGGGCCCCTTATTTAGTTTTTAATAGGTGTTCATGAGCGATGAAATCGCGAGTGAATTAATTTCGGGAGACGATAATGCAATTTTATCGTCGTGTATAAAACAATATTTTTCTCCATAGCGAGTTACGTTTTAAAAAATATTCAGAAATTATTATTTCAAGGAATTTATTACGAGTAGTAAAAATATTGTGCTGGGTTGGCGTTGGTTTCTATGTAATTTGACAAATAAATAAAGCTGTCTCTTTAGTTGCCAGTTTTGAGTCAATATTTTTTAATTCTCTTTCTTGTCGATTGCTGATTGAATTGGAGCCAGAAATGCCAAACAAAACAACAAGCCAAACAAAACAAAATGAAATAAGTAAATTACCAACAGATATTCAGGCTAAGGCGACAAACGGCATATCCAAACTACTTCCATTTAAATCCCGAATAACTTATGAAAAGGAATACAAAAATTTTCAGAAATGGAAGCAGTTAAAAAAACGTGCGAGAAGAAATAAAGTTTTTAACCTATCCCCGCTATTAAAGTATCATTTAATCTACCCTTGCGGTTAAAGTACTATTTTATCTACTATTTTTGATAGATATAAGGCAATTTTAACAGTTGCTATGGAAAAAAATATATTATTGAACTGAAATGTTGTTTTAAGTTATAATATATCAATCTAGCCTATAGTCTGTCCAACGAGAAGATCCTTGACAGTGATAGATGTGTCTGTCATTTTAATTTCAAAGTAGTTTATTTTATTTTACAAAGAAATAAGTTGGTACAACTGGAACGCATAGCAGCAAATTATTATATTTAAAATTTGACTGACAAGTGATTACTTCAAAATATTGTAAAAAAAACTGTATAAAACTGAAAAAATGTAATCGAGTTATTTCATTTAATAAAAAAACGGTATGTGTTAATACAAAACAAACAAGAACAAGACACCACATACCAAAAAAATATAAAAAAGAACTATTTCTTACTTATTTTCGTTCAAACTTTATGAAACTTGCCGCATTTGTGATTATATTTATCAATATAACTTATGTACAAATACAAATTTATAATATTCCACAGGAATAAATAAAACAACATAAATAAAACAAACTATTTTATTATTAATAACACTTACCAAATTTTATAGGTACCCTAAAAGTTGATTAATTAACTTTAATCTTATTTTTTTTAAACCAGTACCTTTGGCATTATATTTCTTGTGCAGTACTAAAATCCATTATTTACCTATCGTGTGATGGAGATATTTTACAACTACTCCAGTTTTTAGTATGTGTTTAGTATGGTCCTTCTACCATATTCGAGATGCACTTATCTACGACGAGATGGTATACGAATTTTAAAGATGGTAACTTTATTGGTGTATAAGACTTTTTGCCTGGGCAGCGAGTATTAACAAGGTATTAACCATAAACTGTGCTCTGGGTCTACAGTTAATTTTCACTCGATTTTTCCTCCACTTGACTTCAAAAGACACAAAACACACGTAATAACACGAATCAAAATGCATCATCTTCCAAAATGCAGGGTATTTGACAAAACTGACAAAAGTTGACACAAAATTATAACCTCTAATTTGGCAAGACTTTGACAAGCGTCAAAAATCTAAAGGCGAGTTCATACGCATCGGCGTCCGTTTGTCGTTCATCGTTTCGGCAAACCAATAAAATTGAAATACGTCATTTTTGAAATAAACCAATAAAACTGGTTAAAAACAACAAGAGGCGACGTATGACGGATTTATATTTAAACCCATCCATAGTTAACTTAAAAATTATTAGAAACTTTTTTTAGTAAAAGAAATTGATTGGTATGGGACGTCATCTGCTTTTCTTCTGTCATCGTCTGTCGAAATCTTACCTGAGAAAAAAAACAGAATATAACTAACAATAAAAACCTATTAATATGCAAAACCATTACATTACTACCGTATAATCGAAAAATTACGAGTCTATTTAGCTTGGAAATGAACATCGATGACATTCCCCATATAAAATGACAGCGATCTTCATTTCATAGCCATCCCTGACGCCATTTTTTTTTCATACGGTATTTCACCATACCACATTTTTAGATTAAATTTACTAGCAAATACGAAGTTCCAGACTTAATTAAAAGTAAACAAACCCTACTTTTGAAATGAAAGAAAAAAGTATAGTCGATCTCATTTGATTTACATACTCGATCTAACACATGCCCTGATAAAAAAAAAGATCGTTTGGAAGGAATGGAGAATAAACCAGATAGAAAATATGTATCGTATGTCGGACGGAAATATTGATTGCTTGTTAGTTTCTATTACTGCTGGCTCAGATTGATTGTTAGTGTAATAACCAGCGGTCGGTTCGATGGTATCGGTGCGGACGTAATCTATAGCAGGTACTGCTATAAGATTAATTATTAATTTTTACTTGGTACAACAGGTACATCGGCCCAATCGAACGGTTATTGGAATGTGTATAGACAGGCATTTAATTTAAAATGATTTTAAAACTGAAAACTAAAGAGGCACTAAGGAAATTTTATTTTGTTTTCTCTACAGGGTGGTGGGTGGTTAGAACTGTATTCCGGAAACTTTGACAGCATATTCTGCAGATAAAAAGAAGTAAAAAGTTCGTATAAATGTACATATGTCCTAAAATGCTTACTTTCAGAGATACAGGGTGTAGAAATTTCATTTTTATCTAGAGTTTTTCCAAATAATTTCTGAAATAACGTCAATATTTGGAGGAATATTAGAATATTAGGAATATTGGTATCTGGGAGTATTTTGATATGGGAAATTTGATTTTGATGTTAATATGACTCCTACTGGTAGAGGGTGCCACCTATATATTTTTTAACTGGTTTGAAGACTAATAACTTTTCTTCCGTACCTGTATAAAACTACTGAGTAAAAAGATACACATTTACGATGTTTTACCTAAAAAAGGTATCTTGTTAAAAATCGCTACGAGCAACCGTTCTCAAGATATTTAGAATGAAAATAGTCAATACATGTCATTATTAGAAAAAAGTACACGTTGAACACGTTGAGTAGATAGCTACTTGACTGAAATAATAAATTTGGGAAATTTTTATTTTTTTAAATTAATCATAAACTTTGAAAAAAATGATGATAAAGCAGTTTCTGTTGAATTTTTGGCACAAAAACATTTACAATTTATGTCAGTCTAATAACTATTTAGTCAACATGTTTAATTTATGTCAATTATGAGAGGTATTGATAATTTTGATTCCAAATATCGAGAATCATTAGGTACTCGTAGCGATTTTTACCAAGAGACATTTTTTACGTAAAAAACTTCGTAAATGTATATTATTTACTCAGTAGTTTAATACAGGTACGGACGAAAAGTTATTACTCTTCAAACCACTTAAAAAATATGTAGGTGGCGCCCTCTACAAGTAGGAGTCATATTGACATCAAAATCAAATTTCTCATATCAAAAAATTCCAGATACCAATTTTCATCCAAATATTGACGTTTCTTCAGAAATTATTCGGAAAAAATCGAAATAAACATGAAACTTACACCCTGTTTCTCCGAAACTAAGCATTTTAGGACGATTTTTTTTACTTATTTCTATCTGCGGTATATCTGCCAACCCGTGCATCTTTGGACAACCCTGTGTAATGCATGTTGATTTTAAATTTCAATATTTAAAATTAGTGTTCGACCGATAGGCTTTTTTTGGCCGATACCGATAATCGGCCGATACCGATATGTTTCAGGCCGATATGATATATATCGGCCTATCGGCCTATTTTTTTTAATTGCCGCGAGGGCCGATTTTTATAGCGGCGAGGTTCAGCTCAAGTTTTTCCGCCTAATATATTATGCATATAATTTAATTCCGAACATCTGGCAACATTGCACCACAGTAGTAGCAATAACTTTGGTAATAATAATAATGAATCAATGACCTTGGTAAATCCTCTAATCGTCTTCGCGACACAGCGGCCGTTTCCGAGCATCCCGAGTTTCTTTATTATTCGGTATTTCCCAGAACACGCATTTTTCGTTCACTAGACTCTGGGCTTGTTTTGGGATTGAATTTGTCTAATCCTGTTAGGATGTTTATTTTTAAATGCGTGTTGTGTTTAAACTAATATAAAATGGCTTCAAAGAAAAGTATTTATTGGAAATATTTCGAGAAGAATAAATAATTTGTGACAGCTAAGACTTCGACGGTTAAGTGCCAATTATGTGTTTTATTTATTCGTTACTGTTTATCTTTTTGTCTTATTTTAAGGAAATCGTCCGGTTTGTGTTCCTATACATTCCTATACTAAAGCTTTTTTTAGACACATTTAAGGGAAATTTGTTTTTTTCAAATTTTGTGTTTTAGTTTATTTTTCTGTTTATTATTTTAAAGAATCCGTTTCAGTTTGTATTCATATATGTTTAATAAAGTTGTTCCTAAAAAAGTTCAGTTAATTTTTTTATTCCTTTTTCGTGAATAATCAATAAAATAAAATATCGGCCGATATACATTTGTATATCGGCCGATACCGATAATCGGCATGATGGCCGATATGGCCGATATTTTCATATCGGTATCGGTATCGGTCGATCACTATTTAAAATATGTATAATCATACAAAGTAAAGTTAAACTATTTCCAAAAAAAATATATTTTGCTTAAATTTTGCGAACCACTAGGTCATTTCTGGGTTTTCTTTCTTGTAAATTTAATCTATTACCTATGTTGCCAGATTATCAAGAAATTATGCTTTTTAACTAAAAACTAAAAAAATTTCTAATTTTTTTTTTTAAATTTCGAGATTTTCAAAAAAAAAATCGCCAAAAAAATCATAATCGAGATTCTGGGGTCGAAAAGAAATACGCTGTTCAGGATCATTGTCCTAATACTGAGGGACAATTAGCACTCAGAAATACTTTTCTCTTAATGTCAATTTTTTTTCTCTTAATGTCAATTTCTCTCAATGTTCTCTCATGTCATAATAATGTCATTTAATTGTGGCGGGTTCATTTCTTGAAAAAATCTGTTTTTTTTTGTCTTTAGAAAAGAAATCTACAAAATAAGAAACTGATTTTTAAACATCTCTGCGTTGAATCCAAACGAAAACCAGCTTGCCAGTAGTTTTTTACTGGTAATACAAATTTGCTTATTTCTTCCATATCTATAATTTTCAAATTTAATAAGAAATTAGTAATGACCTATTATATGAATTAATTGTCTATTCATACAGTTTCATTGAATTGCTAAGGAACCTTAAATGAATTCCTATCATTAGTTTTTATTACCAAGTGTTCGGATTGTAGATATATAACGAATGGTAGGTTGATATAGATAGCGACGTAATATATAGCAGGTACTGCTAGGCAATTAATACATTTTTTACATGTAGATATACGACTATACGCTGGGTATCGGAATTCAGTTCATTAATACATGGAAAAAATATAATAAATCATTTAATAAGACGCTCATGTTTATATAGATAATTATGATAAATTAATGACTGAAGGAAATCTGAAAACTAGTACAGTGTATTAATCTTTTTCAAAAAAAATTTCATTTAATTCTTGTTTCTTGTTATTTAATGGCATTCTTAAAAATCGTAATTGATCGTTATATTTACTTTGATAGATTTATTAATATCAATAAGTATTAAAAGCTAAAGTAGTTATTAATAAATCTTAGTTGTATATAGTTAACATATTATATGTTCTACTAAAAGGAGCTATATGTTTGCTCAGCAGGTAAAGGACCATACCGTACGTGGTATAATGATGTTTCTAAAACCAAAGCAGAAACAGGATTAGGAGTATTTAGGCCGAAAACTAAATACTCAGAACCAATCGGCACCTACCCCACCCTAGCATCCTTCAGAGTACTTCAGACAGAAATCTTCTCCTACTCTGAGTGCCGGCCTATCAAGGGATAGAAGGCAATGAAAAAGCAAACGATCTAGCTAGAAAAGGAGCCACTCACTAATCTAGACCAGCTTGATGGCTTTTGTCTAAGCTCCACTAATTAGACCAGAAAGGGTGCAAAAAAATCGATTTTTTTTAATTTTAATCAGTTTTTTTTAATTTTAATCGGATTTTTTTGATTTCAGTCAATTTTTTATTTAAAGTCCTATCCTAAATGGCTAAGTCTTTGTAACTCTACCCGATATTGACAATATTAACATTTCTACGGCGCGTGTCGTTTTTCCACATGGGTCACCGATATATTTTATTCTGTAAACTTTGACGATACCCCTATTTTCGCAAAAAAAATCGGCCGCTTATTGCAGAACAAAATGTCGGTAGAAATTTGGAATGAACTAGAAGATAAATTAGGGACAGCGGAAGTTAGTTTGATCAACATTCAGCTGTTTCAAAAAGGTATAAAACAGCCTTGAACTAGAAGATCTATCTCTAGAACTAGAAAAGCCTTGAATTTGATCTCTAGTTTATCTTTTGACATTGATTATAGTACTCGGGAATAAAAATATAACCTGACATCAGAAGAAACTATTTAGTTCTGCACTATATAGAGTTTTGCGAATGAAGTGTATTGAAATACCGGATTTCTGGCACTTCACAATTTCAAAATAATTCTCTTCAAAATAACTTCAAAAATCAGTCCAACATTTAAATAGATGAATATATATTAGGGATATGTGTTATATGTTATAATCTTTCACAATTATTTTTCGATCTATTAAAGTATTTAAACGTTACAACGGCAAGTGTAACTTTGTCCTTATTTGATAAATATAGGGTGTATTTAATATAGGAATACATTATTATAGCTTTATAGGAAAAGTTTTTATAATTTTTACAGTTATATCTTTTGATTTATCATAAGATTTTAAACAAGTTGATTATTTTGATTTAAATCCATGATTAAAATAAAAAATATCCGTTGATTTAAATCAAGTTGATTTTAATCATTGCACCCTGAGACCAGACCAGTTTTGTTTCATCAGTGGTACCATCTACCATCAGTGGTAGTGGGCTTAAAGCGGACCTCAAGAATCTGGAAGACTCCATCCGCAACCAGGGGAAAGGGAATCCTCCAAAATGATGGAATTTCTCAGAACCTATACGACCGAGAAAAATCAAAGATTCTTCTTGATTTTGAATCCTCGGATTGAATCTTTGATTGAATAATCCTCGGGTTGTCACGGGGTTTTTAACAGGACACTGTCTCCTCAACTAATACATCAGCAGATTGAAACTAAGAAACAAACCATCTCATCACTAAGTGCGCCAAGACGACAACCATTCGTGGCATGAAGTTTGGTATGACAGATATTGAAGATGGAGAAATACTTTTTCACCTTTGTGAAATAGTCTCAGGGTTTCACTCGTCTGGTTTTTGTTAAAGCCCTCATACTGTATGATGAGTTATAATTAAACAAATTGAGACACAAAATAGATCTTTAAGGTCGCGGTGATTAACCTCTTATTTTCATACATTCTTCATTCTTCTACCAGAAAATCGTTTAGGAATGTCGTTTAAGAATTACAAATCAATAAAATTAATATTAAACTTAATAATTTTCTATTTGGTATATCATTTGTCATTAAATGTATTAAATTAAACTATTTGGGGTATATATTTTATGGATTAGAAACTTAAAACTATAAGACTATAAGCCTAAATAAATTATACCCTTTCACTATTAAGTCCGATTCATGTTTCTTCTTCATTTCGGCTTCGGAGTCCTAGAGCATATAATGGAAGTGATCCACTTAAGTAGGTATGTGTCAAAATAAATCCGACGCCGTTACAGGAGTTAACATTCCCGCTCTTGCCCTCTAATGTCGGCCATTTTAATTCAAATTCGCTGTTCAAAATTTATCGACTGAATCTCATTCTCTACGGACCCGAACCTACTCGTACGCCACCATACACAAATAACGAAATAAATTCCAAATTTTACACAGGTCTCGGCCTTCGAGAAAGAGTTATGTTCGAAATAAGAAAAGCACTTCTGTGGAAAACCGAAAATAAAGGGCTTTAAGTTGGATGCATGGACTTTGAAAAAATGTACTTTTAATGCATGGAAATAGAGGAATACTTTTTCTAAATTTGACACTTTTCAACGCCAACGGTTTTAACCAGGGTTTTAACAGAGTTTAAGTATGTGCTAAAATGTTCTTGAAATATATAGTTAGTACATAGCGTTTTTATTAGATAGGCACATTTATTTACTAGTAAACGATTTAGGTCAAGTTGATATCCGTTTGGATTCTGGCACAGTGGGATTTTACATTTTTATTTCGCTAACCATGTAATCAATCAGCAGCAGAAGATTAAACGTATTTTAATAAGTTGCTGATGATGCTAACATAGTAAGTAATAATAAAGTAAGGTATTTTTTTGTATTAATATTGTAGATGTAGATGTAGATTGTATTGAAGGGGGGAAATTCACCACCAAACCAAACCATATAGATCTATTGTGTCCCCCTTTTGTTATAACTCATCATACAGTCTCAGGGCTTTGACAAAAGTCAGTATCTTCAACGGCTTTACAGAGTATTGTTCTCTGTCTCCGATATCAATCGTACCAAAGTTTATGGCAAGAATGCTTGTCGTCTCGTAGCACTCAGTGATGAGGTGTTTTGGTATTTTCCGATTTTCCCCACAGAATCTGCGTTTACCGTTGTTTCTTAGCTTCAATATACGAGGTGTTTATTGAGGAGACAGTGTCCTGTTAAAAAACCCGTGTCAATCCGAAGACTATTCTTAGTTAAATCACCGAAAATCCTTCGAGTGCCTTAGATCGTTGCAGGATTTCCATTCCAGGTTTCGGATGGAGTCTTCCAGGTTCTTGAGTTCCGCTTTAAGTTGAGAAATACTTGGGAAGCACAACGGTTCTGGTCTAGTTAGTAGAGTGTTCGCTCCTTTTTTAGCTAGATCGTTTGCTTGCTCATCACCTTCTATCGATGGGTTGGCACCTAGAGTAGAAGGACTTTATTTTCTTTACTCAGTTTGTTCAGCTTTTCTAGGCATTCTTTGACAAATTCGAATTGATGATTACTAAGTTGATCGCTTTTAAGGCTGCCTGACTATCACATAAGATGGCTATTTCTTTCCGATATCTTTTTCTGATAGTTGCCATCTAAGATTATCTTTCAATAGCGAAAATTTATGGCTGTAGGATGCTGATGTAAGTGCCCATTGGAGTACGAGTTGGAGTATTTAGTTTTCGGCTCAAATACTCCATGTATTGATATTAAACTGTGTTAATCATCTGCTGATGATGCCCCTAATTAGAGTGTTGGAAGCAAAAATGTTTTAACGAAATTTAGCCGATGAGATGTATAAAACTTTTCTAAATATGTTATGTAACTGTCAAACCAGGCCATCGAGAGATGGACTTTCATAACCAAAGCAATTTCTTTTGTATAGTGCACATCGGTAGCATTACATTCAAAAGGACAGAATTTATAGGAATATTATATAATACTATATAAGTGATTAAATTAATAGTGTTATTTTGATTTTATGATTTTTCCACGAAGTGGTCGGGGAACTTAAAATTGTCAAATTAAAAGAGATAACCCACTGTCTTTTCGAATCCATCGAACGAAAACATCGTTAGATATCGATACATATATTGATGGTTTATAACAGTAGAACGCCGATGGACGGATAGATGAATCGTTTGTATTCCTAGATATAGGTTCAAAAGTTTCCATATATTCCAATTATACACTTATACAGACGATTTTTTTTATTATTGATATTTTGAGAAAAACACGTAAAAATAAAATCTAAAAATTATTGCTTGTTCCCAAATGGTTAATTCCGTTTATACGTCTCCAAGTTTCCTAAAAAACAGTCCTAAAAATCAGAACGCGTTTTTATGGTAATATAATTTCGTTTTCATTCTTCGATAGATTCTTATTTAGATTGATAGAATTTAAATTTACGTCATATTTTTTAAAGTTTGAAAATGTTAAAAAGCTCAAAATTTATTTAGTTCATTGCTTCGGTAAGAGTGATACAAAAGTTATCGGAAAATGTGATATATTAACAACAGCAAAAAATATGACGTTAATCAAAATTAATAATACCCATCTATCAAAGAATAAAATTGAAATTATATTACAATAGAAACGCTTTTTGATTTTTAGGACTTTTTGAATAAAAAATTGTTTTTATTTTACTTTTTGAAAAAATTCAACTATATTTTGATGTTTATTTTTAATTTTCTCTAAAAAGGCATGGGAATTTGGAACAGTAAAAACGGGATTAAGCATTTTAGAACAAGCAAATTTTTTTTATGAAGAATGAATTTTTCTCAAAACGGCAATAATAAAAAAAATCCTCTTGTAATGACAATCCGGGGACATACTGTAGATAATGTTGAATGTTTGAGTATATACATATGTTATATGTTCTTCTAATAATATTGATACTATGATATAGGCTGGATTTTCTAATAGTAGCATGTGCCCGATTAACTACTAACCTAACCATACTAACCACTTGGATAAATATTTCAGCATTTATATCACGAAAAACCTATAGTTTTACAATCTGCGAAACAACAGGTTTAACAGAAAACACTACTAATAAATTAGAATTAACCTTCCCCGATCAACTCGTAAATTATTTAATAATACTTTTCATTGAACCGTTCGGTTTTGTTTTGTTAAAATAATCCACCATGGCTAAATAAATTTGAAATTATCTACGGTTCTTCGAGTTCGCGAAGAAGCGCAACGTCCAAATATGGAAACGGATCTTCCCTTTCGCGCCAAACGGAAAAATGGCCGTAAAGCGACCCCCCGCCGCGACAAAAAATGGACATTTCCGAATAAATTACGATATCGCGACAGGGGGGGCACCTATTACCCGATTATCGTTTAGGAGGGCGACGGGCGTCACTGCCCCCCAGGGTCGGACCAGGCCAGAGTTTTTGGAGTAATTTTCGGAAAAAAACTGATCCTGATGGGAGGTAACCGAATAAATTACGCTTAAATTGGATTTTCTTAACTGTTTAATGTGGTAGAGTATATCTCTGATAACATTTTTAATTAATTTCAGGGTACGGTTTAAAAAAAATCTTGTTAACTAAAAATTTATAATTAAAAGAATACCGTATAATTTATGATTTGCATATATTTTATTGTAATAGTATATTATTATTGTTTTATTCTAAAATACTTAAATTTGTGGCGAGGCTGTGGACTGAACGTTTGACATACAGGCGAGGCACAAAAAATCATATAGGATAAATAAATTCGAATTTTATCAGAACCATGTTAATATTACAATAGTTTGGATAATTTTAAATTATAATTACTATGTTTATGATTATACGCATACTTCTTGTGATTATTTTTTCATGAGAGGAAACCAAAACTAAGAATTACACCTAACAAACCAATCAAAATAAAACAAAATTACAAATTATCTTTGCTTAATTTAAATCAAATTAATATCAGATACGGGTAGTATATATCTTACGATTTCTTACTTCCATATCCTGTCGTGTTTTGTATTTTTTCTCTCTGCTATTTTGATTGATGGGCGTGCTATCTACCATCGGCCGTTCTGAGGTCTGTTTGGTGTAGTAATTTGGGTTAGCCGAAATGCTACGGGTGTTCTACAAAGTTAATATACACAGACAATGGTATCATACTTGTCAGATAAAATTCTATAAGTGTTTAGGAAGTGAAAGAAACAATCTTGATAGAACTACTTTTTAAGCTAAAGCTTTTTATATTCTTCACGAACCATTGGATCTAAAGAAGTTAAGGTAAATTGGTTCTATACAATAGAGCAATTTAAATTGCGATACAAAGAATTGCTTTAAGGTTATGCTTATGCTGGGTACGAAAAGATAAAATTAATGTAGTTTTCCATATAATAAAATATGGTCTTTAAAGACTATTTTACTTTAAAGACTTTTTTATTTATTACTGTTATATATTGATAAAAATCAGGCGATGAGTACGATAGAACTGTAAGGAAATACCGAATATTATAAAAGAAGAATAACTATTAAATAATGTTTCTATCTTTATTCTGTAAAGAGGCTGGGTATAAGAGCTGTTTGCTTGAATCCATTTTTGATTTTGATCAAATTGGTGGGAGAACTTGTGAGTAGTAAGAAATATTGTTTCGCGAGAGTTTAATAATAAACATTCGCAATTAATTTAAAACTATCGCAAGTTAATGATATTATTTTTTATTAAAGGTTGCTATTAGACTTGGATGAAGGCAAATTAATAAAATTGCGTTTATCTCAACAAGGGGGCCGAAATCGACAAAATATGAAGAGACAACTTTTAATCGGCTTTAAACTTCTTACACTATTTCGCTAAAAAGAGAAAAAAAAGTCAGTGGCGTACATGTTTCTTTTTAGAAAAATATTCCAGTGATAACCCATATGCACGTCCCTGTTGAATATGTCGACACTTTTTACCCTCAAAATTTAATTCGAGAAGCTAAAAGTACTTGGAAGAAAATTATAATCTCGATTATAATCAACCAAACAAATATTAAGTCTTTAACACCCTGTAGCTACGAAACAAAGCAGAAATAAATCTTATTTTTACGTGAGGTATCTCCTCACGAGATATGGCACATGTTTTTTGAAACACCCTGTATAATTACTTACAAGGTATTACTTTTAAATATTTTATATAGTTTGCAACGTTTGAAATTGTTTAAAAATTATTTGTGACGTTTTAGCGAAACTGGACAATAAAGAGTAAATATAGCAAGAAGTAAAAAAAGGATATACTCCCACGCTATAATTTTGTATATTGTTTTATTTTGTGAATCAAATTTGAAGATGCTAAATTTGCATTTGGTGAAAAATTGTAAAGCAATAATCTTCAAGAACCGATTGATACCCGGAAAAGCTGTTCTATGCAGGAAAGCATCTACTATACCATTATATATACTCGTATAAACTTATACTTTATTAACTTAAATACTTATGTGCAACCAGTATATTTAACATTATTTAGATTATTTCCCAGTTTTTAATGGGATGTTTATAAGGTACACCTAGCAGGCGGTTTATCGAATTCAATAAAATGTCATTAAAACTGCATTCGTAATATGTAAATTTAAATATTTTACAGTTACCGTTAATACGACGGTTTGGATTTATTCCAAATCTGTTTTTCTTCTTGACAAAATCCATTTCATATTTAAATGGCTTTGATTTGTCGAAGCGACTTTTTATGTGCAAGCTTATTCAAATTATTTTAAATATTTTTAAAAGATTTAGCAATTTATTTGGTAGATGAAAAAGAAGTAGGCGTATATGTATAAGGTTTAAACAGTTATTTATAGGAATGGTAATTTAGGAGACTAATTTATAAAATACAGTATGATAAGAAAGGATAGAACGTTTCCAGACACACACAAATCTATATCCAAAAAATTATATTTTTTCTCAAAGTTTAAAAATATATCAATTTTTAAAATATCTCCAATATAAAAATAAATTACAACCTTCCTACTGGAAGTAACCGCCTTTAAAAAATAAAGAAGAATACACGCCAAGTAATGACATCTAGGGCTTGACCTCGGCAAAATTATTATGGATTGTCATTCCCCAGCAGTCTTTGGCGCCGTTTTTTTTCGGTCGTATGGTATTAGAAATGCGTAAAACTTGAAAAATAAGTTCGTTATAGTAATGCATTATTTATTCACTATTCTAATAAAGAATATGCATTCCTTCGGAAACTCTCTATTTATTTATTTGGTAATGCTAAAACACTCTATTTGAAAATCGATTAGAGAAAATAGTGTGATTCATTGGCAAGCGATGTAAATATTTGTGATCAGGTAAAATTGTGATGTAAGAGGAGACTTATCTTGCCGGCGCTGGCGGCGTGTCAGTAGTAGACGAGCCGGCCGGCTGTGTAGTGTTGTGTTTTGTCACAGAGCTGACATTTGGAAGTAGCGAGTCTTTTGACTCTGGGAGTAGAAAACCTCTTGTGACGTCGTTCCTTCGAGGATGGTCTTGAGAGTTTGAGGTCTCTCTTGCTTCTCGATTGACACAGCTGGGGCGTTGCGTGAGGACCCCAATTAGCCCCATCGATTGGGATTAGAGTATTCAGTCCCGGACAATTTTATGTTGTCGGGATCCCGGGATTCTTCCCATTTCAGTTCTATCTAGTCTCTATCCATTTCATTTTTTATTTGGGCTTCCAAGTTTTCAGTTTTTGTTACTGGTGGCACTGTCATTCCATTTGACATTTTTTTGGTTAACGCTTCATCTAGCCTCTCCGAAAATGACAGGTCATCATTTAAGGCCTGGTACCTGTTCTGAATAGTAGCAATTGGCAAATCTTCATCCGATTCCGAACTATCTGAAGAATCTAATATGATTTTACTTGTTATATCTAGTCGTTTTAAGAGGTTTGCTACTTCCTGTTTCAAAAGTTTTTATTATTCCGGGAATCACCTACGTATCGCTTGTAGGCGGCGCGCGGCGGCGGCGCTATAAGGAATTCAACTAAAAGAAAGTTTTTGCATATACAACCTTAAAAATAGCGTTTTACTATATTATATAAAATCCCGGGATCTGTTATTATTTTCCCGGGATCCCGGGATTGAAAAAATCCGATAAAACACGTCGGGATCCCGGAATCCCGGGATTGAACCTAATTTGCATTATTATTAATTAGTATTGTTTTTTGTGTTTTTTACTTCTGATGACGGGAAGATATACTTCCCGAAACGTTAAGCATTTTTTTCTCCGTTAGGCAAATTGGTTTATTAGTAAACCACTGCTGACAATTAGCCTCCGTTGGATTAACGCTGCAGTGTTTACAACAAATAACTATTTTATTTTGAAGATTTTCTGTAGTTAAATACCCATTGGAGTTTTTTGGAGAAATATCATCAATCTAATTGCAATAAATGGTTTTGAAAATCATTTTATCTAATATTTATTTACTTTTGATTTCGCTACCAGAACATGTCGGTATCAAATGAATTCAATAATTTGGGTTCTCTTGTAATAAACTATCTTGAAACAACTTTCAATGACATTTCAAAAAGTTACTTGCAGAAATATATCCAAAAGTAGGAAAATATCAAAATGAATCTTACTGGATATTTGTATCTATTACTTTGACGTGTTAGACGTTTTTCCATAACCATAAGAAATTTTTCACGTGAAAAGCTATACCAGCTCAAATAAATTTTTGCTGTTTAGTTGGAATGATGCTTTGTATTTAAACTGCACTTACTGTATTCTCTTTCATACTTTATTTCGAAGTAAAATACATGGAAAAACTTGTCGATTTGCTAGTAAAGAATATTTCCGTGTCATCTACGATGTCAAACCCATTTACCATATTGTCTCCGTGTATAGTTTAAGAGGCAAGCGAACATGAAACTTCCTTTAAGGAAAAAGCGAAAAAAAGGTACGAACAAAATTGAAAGCACTAAAAAGCTCCACTGCTTCGGTCTATCCACGGGGGCGATGACACGCGGAACCCCACACCACAGGTATTTCACAGGTGTTTAAAACTCTTCGAAACTGAAGCCAGGTGAGGCAAAGTCTACGCATCGAATGTCGATAATCTTTTTTTGTCGTGGTAACATTTAGGGAGGAGATGCGGTTATGTTTAAAGCGGCAAATTAAAGAAATACACATCGGAAAAAATACAAGCCGAATTTTAATTTGATAGAATACCATTATTCAAACCGATTATAAGATACTGACATTTTCTATTTATATCTATTTTTTAGTTATTTTTTCTTTGGACGGGAAAATATTTGGAAATTTTGGAAACACGGGGCGACACATTTAAATGGGGTGAACCGTTTCCGAGATATTTGCGTTTTTCGATATTGGCAAAATTTCAACTTTAAATCGTTTTCTACGAGTCCTTAAAAAATCTAAGAAACAAAAAATAGGCTATGGGAAGATACCATCAATGGTTCCTTAGAATTGAAGGATTTGGTAGATATTCTAAAAAAAAGTTGAAAAAAGCAAAATTTCTAAAAATTCGACCTTTTTTCACTAATTCCGATTTGAAAGATTTTATTGATTAGTTAATTTTTTTAGTATACACAGTTTGTCAAAAAAGTACATACAGGGTAAGAAAAAAAAACGATTTTTTCATTTCAAAAACGTTTAATATTTCAGTATAATGTATAATATACTCGTATAATGTAGTTTAACATTCTAGTTGTTTTAAACAAAGATACGCCTATTAGAATCGTTGGCGATGCCATAAACTGGCAATGCATAAAATCAGTTTCAAAATAATTAGGTATGTAAGACCAAAAACCATAAAATGTCAACGTATGATTTTTTCCTAAGATTTGTGAAAAGATTCGATAACCATACATTATTATTAAATAGATATGCCTGAGCAATACATTTATTCATATATATTTGATTTGAATATAATTATTTTTTTTTATTTTTTGAAGCTAGATCTGGTTCTTTTACTATAGTTACAACCTTAATTAACTCATTTTTGTTTAGTGACGAGAGAGAATGGTGTTGGTCTTGCACAAAAAACAAGACCATGACCAAAACTAGCATTTGATCTGCAAGATCAATACAAAGACCGGCCAGTGCAAGGCTTCCGCAAACCAAGACCAAGCAAGCAGGTCTTGCATTGATGCTGTGTTTCTGTGATCTAAGGAATTACTTATTTGTTCGAAATTATTGTTTTAATTTATTACGAATGGTGTTTTCCCTACTACGAAAAAGATTTAAAAATATCAGTCAGGGAAATATTAAAATAATTTCTTTCTTTAAAGTTTTGTTTACATTAAGTTACGAGAAATAGTATTTACTTAAAGGTTTTCTATGTAAAAATTCAAGATTTGCAAGGGTCTTGTAGAGAGACAAACGGGATTTTGGGCACCTAACAATTATTTGCTAGAAGATAGTTATCCAGTACTGTGACATCATATTGGATTAATGAAATACCGCCAAAACAACATTGGAATTTCTAATTTTAATATACTACTACGTATATATAATGTTTTTACAGTAAAACATGTTAACCAAAATTTTGAATAAAATATATATTTTCTTCTTTTGAAAAAGGAAGATAATACCCGAAAGGGATGAAACCGACACGAAATCGAATAACTCAGTGTTCGAAGTGCTTCTGGCCCAGGTGCGCGTAATAAAGAAAAAAACAAAATCGTTCGAACCGCTTCAAGCGTTGGACTTAAAAAAACGAAATGAATTTGTATGCAGGACGCAGAAGGCTACTGACTGGTCCGTTCATAATCTTAAGTATCGAGAAGTGTAACTGCTTATTATTTTTAGTGGAAGAGTCAATGCTAAGAGTAAGTATAATGTATACTCATGTTGATATTTGACAGGACTAATATGAGTATACGGTTATAAAGAAGAGTTGTTTTTTCAGGCTGCACGCTTTAGGTATTATGTATGATTACAAGCAGACAAATAAATCTATTTGTTTTTTATTTCTCCATTTAATTTTCTTTATTGCAATGAAGTTAATAAGGCAGGACAAATTACATAGAAAAACTTTTGATTCTGTAAAGCAATCAAGTAAGTCTGCTTACATAAGCTAGGTAATTAATAATTTGTTTGTTAAATATTTAGTTGCTAGAGGCTGTAAACTTTGCTGTAGTTGCGAATTTCTGTGGCTACATTTGTAGACTATTATTTAATATCTACTTTTTTAGACAGGGCGAGTTTTGTATATTTTGAAGGTCTGGTAATTACTGAAATTGTGGAAAAAATCTGTGGTTTGCTACTGAAGAAATTTGGCTAACCAACCTGGAATGCTTAGATAGGAGACAAAAAAAACTGAATGAATTTAGAGTCTATTTCACTAGTCCGAAAAAGTAGCAAAATAAGCGTTCGGCATTTAACGTTTTACCATTGTGGTTTTACGTAAAACTGGCTAGGTATTTTTACACAAATGAAGAAGGAAATTAAAAATAAAGGATTATACTATATCCGTATTGTAGCACATTTTTAGTCAACTTCTTTGTTTTTAAGATTTTGATGGTCAAACATCAACAAAATATTCCTTATGTTTGGACTAAATTTTCTCGAAAATAAAGACATAATTTAAAATTCCGTTACAATACGAAAACAGATTGAAGTTTTGTGATTACAGTGATAGATAACTTATATGGTTTTCTAACAAATTGCTCGCTATTTTATGGCAAATTCCGAAGCTCTGCAAACCTTCCACAAGCACGTGTAATTGGAATTTTGGGTGTGGCATTGGGTGTGGTAACACGACAGGGTCGGGCTAAGCCTTAGGCAGATTTCTGAAATATAATATATATTTCCTTCGCCCATACACCCGCTTTACCCGACCCCTGAGAGCGACCCAAACAGTACATCGTGAGAAGTACTTTCAAGAAGTACTTCAAACGAGCGAAATCTCATTATTTCAAGAACAGAAACTAAAATAATTTCGGACTTCCATTGTCTTTATTTATTTTACTTACACAAGGTTTCTGTCAGAAGTATAATTTTTGACCGAAGCCAGAAGAACGTTTCGGTCTAAAGTATCACTGACCGAAACTTTGTGAAAGTAAAATAAGTAAAGACTTTTAGTTTCAATACTTAATCATTGTCTAGTATATTTCAAAATTACTTCTGTTATTTAGCAAAGATTTTAGATACATCCAAAGAATATGACACATCTGTTAAAGTCAATGATTTTATGTCAGTCTATCAGACTACTTCTCAAATTAACAATTTGTGCCATAATGTTAGCCAATGAGTATTTTTTCATCTATATAATCATCGGTCTACAAGCAAAATATTCCGATATTTTAATCCTGGATATATTTATATTATTTGACTAGATTTCTTCCAGAATATTGAAAATTGGAATTGGAGTGCTGGTGAAAAAATCTTAAGTCTTCTAAGAATTACTAGTTACTGTTAAATACTGAATTATTTTCATATTCATTAAGTCTGTAATGTCGTCCAGTAAAAATGCATTCAAAAATTATTATTTTTTGGACCTGTGTGTTTTGCTTGTAGTCAAACAATATTTCAATTCTTTAACTCGAACATTGTTTTCGATGAAATATGGTGATTCAGTTACGTTTCAAGTTTATTCAGAAAATTGTCCATTTTAAGAAAAAATACACAGGGTTGTAGGTAGGTACTGTTCTGAAGATATTTAGCTCTTGGAATATCATTAGCCCTTGTACTAAAATGTTCGGAATGCGTTCTGTAACTGTAACTGGTTATCGATATTCGGACCCTGTAGCTCTGTATTTTTTACTCTTCATACGTTTGCTTTATTGACTTCTCGAATTATTTATCGATCAAATGCCGCCGTTTTTTGCGCTCCTTGCTTTCATTCATTGCCTTCATGTAACTGCAAGTCCGATTCGGGTTTTTATAATTGTACCGGCAATAATTTATAAACCTTCCTTTTTTACTTTCAAGTTCCTTCAGAAGTAGGCCCAAAGAAAAAAAAACTGTACCACTGATTTTTAATTTAAGCTTAAGGAAGTCATTACTTATTTATTTTTTAAGATTATCGTTTAAGTACAGTATACGTGGCGGCCAAATAATGGAGGAGAACGAGAGCCATGTGGGCAGTAATTAAGAACTCTTAATGCTAGAACTTACGGAAAAAACTAATTATTAAGTAAAATGTAGAATAAGGGGAAGGGGGGTTAATTACCATTACCTTCGTGTAGGGGGACAGGGTATTTCCCATCCTCCTCTGTCAACAGTAGTTCATCCTTCTTCGAGGTGAACTAGTACATCTATCTCCTACAAGGTTATATACCCTTCCACGGTTGGGGTCTACCCTTCCGTGCCGTTCACAGTCGAGGACCTTGTCTCACATATTTTTAGCCGCCCATACCAACAGGCATGTTAGGCTATTAAGATCGGCAAAAAAAAGTTTTTTTTAATTTCACTCAAAATGAGTTATTTGGGTCATAAATCACCTAAATACAAAATATTTTCATGGTGTCTGTCTGTCTGTCCGTCTGTCTGTAACACGATAACTCAAAAACTGCTAAACCGATTTTAACCAAATTTGCCACAAAAATACTGTGGCACCCGAGAATCTGGCTATTAGTTTTTGGTGGGGGTGGAGGGTTGGTAAAGGGGTATCGGAGAGGGTTAAAAATTTTAAAAAATCGTAACTCCAAAATTACAGTAGCTAGCGAAACGCGGTTTTCAATTTAAGATTAGGAATAATATTTACAACAAAATTTGTAATAACATCAAAATCAGTCAAAGTCGCAATTTTTGAGATAAAAAAAATTGGAAAAATTCCTTTACTTTGAAACTAAAAGAACTGCCTACCAACTTTTTATTAACATAATTTAGTATGGGCGGCTATACGTGCCTCCCGGCGCCAATTTTTTTACATATTTTTGTACTCGCAGCAGTTTAAATATATTTTTCTTGAGCACTGTAGAGACAAATGGTTTTTTACAAACTGTACAGAGATAAGTATATATACAAACTGTAAGAGCACCTAGAGCAAATACTATTTATTTCTAGTTACTCTTCAGCTGTTAATTTTCTTGGTATTTTTTGGTTGAGCAACCTTTTATAATTGGATCTGTAATCATTTTAGCTAGGTGTTTAAGGAAAGCCATACATCTTCTTTCGATGGCATTTGTATAGCTTTGGTGTACAATATATGTATTTATGGTGCTAACGTCAACCTTTACAAAAAAATGTCATTGGCCATCAATACAATTATTTTAATATGTATTTAATTAATTTTAATATACCTATGTCTATAATAACACAGGAGTCCAGTAGACACCTCTCGAATTTATAGATTCTATAAATCAGAACTTATTGGCTTTATTAAGTTACCGAACGCATATTGACTTGAAGGTATATGCATTTTTATTACACTTAAATCCTTTAAAATCGAGCACCATTCGCCTATAAAAGGTTTATTACCACTTCCTATCGAAAGATGCGTACAATTTATCTTAGATAGGAACTATCGAAAACAGAAAATAGCCGTCTTATCCGATAGTAAAGGAGCAGTAAAAGCGATCAACTCAGTAACCATCAAATCGAAGTTAGTCAAAGAGAAGCTGAAATTAGGCAAACAAAATAAAGTCCTCCTACTTTGGATGTCCGCTCACCAAGTGATAAAAGGCAATGAAAAAACAAACGATCTAGCTAGAAAAGGAGCGAACACTCCACTAACTGAACCAGAACCTTTCTGCTTTTCAAGAGGAAACCAACTTAAAGCGGAATTCAAGAATCTGGAAGACTCAATCCGTAACCTGGAATGGGAATCCTCCAACCATCTAAGACACTCTTATTGAGAACTTACGACCAAGAAAAATCCAAGATTTTCCTTAATTTAAATAAGAACATTACTAGATTGTCACGAGGTTTCTAACATGACACTGTATCCTCAACGAACACCTCAGTAGGTTGAAGCTGAGAAACAACGGCGAATGCAGATTTTGTGAGGAAGATGAACACGTTATTGCTGAGTGCGCCGAGACGGCAACCGTTCGGGTCGTAAACCTGGCCTTTGTGGAGCCGTCTCAGATACTGGCTTTTCTCAATGTCCTGAGACTGTATGAGGAGTTATAACTCAATCACAATAGATATGCAAGGTCGCGGTGATTAACCCCCTGCCGAACATTATACTTTCTACCAACCCCTTGCAAAAAAAGTTCTCCTTCCTGCATCTGCAGTAAAACTATTGTTTTTCCCGTTTTTATTCAGTCTCGGAAATTGACACCGAAAAAACGGTTACACACACTATCGATTTAAAATCCTCAATCCGGGCACGATCTGATATTTAACGATAACTGGCCGGTGCAAGTGGAACCTGTAATTTCCTCCATTAACTCATCTCCATATCTTGGAGCCATTAAGAATAACCGTCTCGTATTCTTTTTTCTTTATAATTTCATCGAAACAAACATAAGTCCGGCAGCCATGGGCGGTATGAAACGGTCGGAGATAATTGCAGGACGATCGTACGTCGAAAAATACAAACGCCCCGCAGGACCGCATGTTATTTTTACAGGCACAGTGGACGGCGACCGCTTGCGGTTTGATTTTTCGAAAATTCAAATTGTGTCAACTATTAACGTCTATTAGAAAAAGGTAGTAATTTTTTTATTGAATTATTATTCATATTTTTTTTATAGGTAATAGCTCGGGTAATAGTTTGAGCTGTGGTATTTTTGAATAAATATTCAATGTTACTACTTGCTGTTTAACTTTTATTCAACTCAAATTATACCGAGTGCGTCTCACTCGTATAACTATTTTTTCAGTTAAAAAAACGAGATGGATAGTATATGACAGATGTTAGTATATGACATAAATTAGGATTGATTGACGTATTCAATTGTTTTTGGCCACTTCCTGTCTCACCCGAAATGACTACAACTTTTGATTTTTAAATGGCACCCTCGGTATATTTTTACTTTATTCGATAGAAAATGACACTCTGAATAGAATGACATATCATATGTCACTTTTTAACATTTTCGTTTACAGAAAAAATGTATTTTATATTTCAATCTAGAATGCCATGGTTGTGTACAATAATTACTAATTTTTAATCAAAGAACACTAATTTTTAATCAAGGAACCTTAAAAAATAGATTTGGTTATTTGTCCAAATCGTTTTTTTAATCATAAATCTTTGCATAATCACAATTGTTACTCTAAATTTTACATAACCAAATTGTCACTCTAAATCGCTGTCTTTTTTAGACAGATGTCACTTGTCTTGTCATTATTCAATTCATTATTCGAGTTCTCAGAATGTTGTTAACAAAAGTTTCATCCGAGGGGTAAACACATAGGGCAAAAAGTGTACACCTACATCCTCTATCCTTAGTACATCCCCTACATCCTCCAGTACATCCTCAGTACATCCCCTACATCCTCGTACATCCCCTACATCCTCGTCCATCCCCTAGTACATCCCCTACATCCTCGGTACATCCACTACATCCTCGGTACATCCCCGGTACATCTCCTACATCCTCTAGTACATCCTAGGTACATCCACTACATTCTCGGTACATCCGCTGGAAATCCTCTCATGTGTACACCATAAATTTAGAATAATTTTCCTGATGAACCGTTTTACGTATCTAAAATACTTTTCGAGATATACTTATCTTGGACACATAATATATTTTTTAAAATTTTATTTGAATGCTAAAAAGAAAGTTAAAATTTTGAACGCTATTATCTCCGAAACTATTCAAGATATTTTGTTTAAATGGAACACGGGTGGCTCATATATGGAAAAATATTAAATAATCACAGCTATCTCTTAGATCTATTGTTCTCCCTTTCTTGAGTCTCTTCTTTCTTGAGGGGTCTCCCTTTCTTGAGTTATAACTGATAAGTTATAACTGTTTGTTACTGTTTGATAAAACAGTCTCAGGGTTTTGACAAAAACCAGTATCTGTGATCTCCGATATCAGTCGTACCAAAGTTTATGACACGAATGGTTGTCTTCGGGGCGCACACAGTAATGAGGTATTCTAGTGTATCCCCATTTTCCCCACAGTATAATATGCATTCGCCGTTGTTTCTTAGCTTTGATCTACTAAGGGAGAGCGCCCACCAAAGTGACGTAGCATATGACATTGCACATACATGGCTATATATTTACTAATGACAACGAAATAAATATATTTAGAGGTCATTGATATTTTACTATAAACTAACTAAATATTTTTGAATATTATTTTTATTTTTTTGTTCTTTGACATTTTAAACATTTATAAATGTTTATTTTAAACAATAAGACTGACAATATTATTTGTATAATGTTTTGTATTATCTTTTGTCTGTTTGTTTGTGTACCTTGTTTTTTTACTTTGTTTGTTAATTTACCTTTGTCTACAAATTGAAAAATTTTTTGACAATAAAGGCATTTATTTATTTATTTATTTATTTATTTACATGGCAATGATATAGCAATAGCGTTGCATGATTTTTCAGGAAGCGCACATATAAGTGATGTGGCTTTGAAGGCTGGGATGAAGATTTGTTAGCAGTGGTAAACCTAATTAATATGAACCAAAATTATCCATAGTGTCGCTATTGGATACAGCCCTTTTGCAAAAAGAGACAAAGGAACAGTGGATTTAGTGTTTGTAAGAAATTGAATATCTATCCTGAAAGATTTCAAGCATTTTATAGAATGAAAAAAGAAACCTTTGTTTCTTGTTTATTCCTGTTGGAATAATCGGCACGAGTGTGGTCATAAATGCATGGGTTTATTCTCAATCAGTGATACAAGACGTATATTGAAGTCTGGATCGTCCTTCATTTTTGCCAAATTCGAGTAACGTGTTAATAGGACGTGGCGAAAAGTAGAACCAGTTCTAGTTTTAAAGCAGTGGCATGGCATGCTACAACGACAAATGACACGTTTCTAACAGCGCTACTTCAGTGTGCGCTGACACACTTATTGTCGTTTGTTCAATTCGACGTAACTTGCTAGATGCATGTTACTTGCCAGATTATGTGCCACGTCAGATGCTACGTCACTTTGGTGGTTGCTCTCACTAAGGTGTTCATTGAGGAGACAGTATTCTCCCCTTGACATCAGGTAAATCGGGGAGCCAATATTTGAACAGTTTAAAATTTGAATGGGATTTCTTATATTTCCTACGCCGATGCAACACCCGGTATATATAATTATTGTAGTTATTATACAAAGTTTTCATTGCTATCAATTTCACTTTTTAAATCTTTATTAAGATTAACAGAAGAGACACTACAAATAAACGTAGTTGAGAGCTGAAATATTTTTCCATCACGTCTTCCAATAATGACCTAAACATTTTTAAGTGGCTTTATTTTAGTAAATCATCATTCAGATTTCATTTTTTATCTTAATGACTAAACTCGTTGCAAATTAGGATTCAGTGAAGTAATTAGAAAATCTTATTTTACATTACGAGTTCAAAAGTTTTGAACAAATAGATATATACTCAAATAATGTCTTAGATATTTATGCAGCAGGAAGGACATAAATAAAGAAAGACACAGCATATTAATTGACAAATTTTGTGAGGAAAAGTCAGACTTTAGATATACGGAACTTGAAAAAGTCAATCGTATCATCCACTAAAACAGTACGCGATAAATATGTATAGCAGATAGTGGTTTCTAAATCCTATTGTCTGCTGGGGCAATTGAGTTTGGTCGTCGATCACTGACTGAGTGGATTGAAGGAGGAGTGTACAAACACACACACACATTTTTCTAGTAATATATAGCTATTGGCATGGCTCTCTGCAAATCGAACAAAGAAATGTCGCTCGGGTATATTGTATACACTTGTCCTCAATCTCATATACTTAAGCTGTAGCGTCTATCAATAATATTAAATAGTAATTCTTTATAACGTATAAAATTATCATTTTATTTAAAAAATAGAAAGTATATAGATTGATACGTAAAAATATTGAGATGAAAAGGATAATACAAATAAGCATAGCAGATGTGTACTTCAGAGGTGAATTCATATATAAGACAATTTTTGATATTGGTATAAGACCGACAAATACTGGAAATAATTATTAAAGAGAAGCAATGCAATGTTTATCTCAAATCAAAAGGCTAGTTGTGATTCAACAGTTACTAATTATTTGTATGAAAAGGATATCGCATGAAAAGGCAGCTTTTTACTCCATTTAACATTCCGATATAAATTAACAAGTTTATTTCACGTCATTAACGGTTAACTATAACAAATCATATTTAATCCTACCGTATTCTAGTCTATAAACTTCACATTATAAAAAATAGAGATATGCTGTCCTTCTACAAATTTGTTTAGACAGTCCCTCAGGACGATATTATAGCAAATAAACGTTATTTAAATTTGTTTATTTTTTCATTCAAGTCATGTTACCAGTCTTATTCCATATTACTGGGAAAGTCCAGGAAAGACATGTGTAGTGCAGCTTTTTAATTTTCTGGCAAAACTAGAAAAACTAAATAAATGGCAAAAAAGTTTGAAGTAATCGACTTTCAATTTTGCGATTATTTATAATTTGAAATTATTTTAATTAATATTTTTGAAGTTTTATAATTTTATTTAAACAACCAATTATTTTGCTATTTGATCATATTTAAAAGCATTGGTTCAATACCGATTTTTCGTGTTCTTCGATTCATATAAGCAATTATGGCTGAATGATATTGTAAAAACAATTGTTTTTGTTATAGATGATACTTATTTAAAATATTTAAAGGAAGTTACACCATTTATAGGAAGGAAGTTACGTCACTTAATCTAAAGAAGAAAACATTCAACCAATCACTACCTGTCATGATCTATGAATACGAAACCTGGACATGTAAAACGGATGTTATAAGGAAACTGCAGATCGCACAACGCTCAATGGAACGAAATGTGCTGGGAATAACCAAGAGGGATAACTTGGGATTAACACCCACAATTACTGATTTAGAAAAGTCGTTGCCTGGAGAGGAATTTAATGATGTGTATCAGGAAGTTATAAAAGACTTACTTGAATCACATATCTATTGTTGAACTCATTAAAGGAGAACAGAAGTATTGGAGTATAACTAACTAGAAAACGTAGGAATTTTGTGGAGGCGCCAGGCCACCACTACAATGGCATCGGGCATGCCCCGAGTATCGTGTGCTGTTTATGATATATTTAACTGCCCTATAAATCAACACCCTACCAAAACGCTTGTAATTAAGGGTTGAGTCAAGACACTAGATGTTAAGGATTTGACACTACCTTACTCTTTTATTACTTACTCATTTTAGTTTACAAGTAAATTGTATTTTCTGTCATTTTTTGAATGCTATCTGTTCCGACTCGTTGGACAGACTTTAACTCATGCTAATTGCATATGAAGGGTCCAGAGGAAAAACATGATAAGCGCATTATACTAAATAAAAAGGGGACCAAGTCATAGATGTCATTCACAGAGTCAAATTCGTCAACTGGCAATGTGCAGGACACTTGACATGAAGGACGGACGGATGGACCACAAAAATTACAGCATGGTACCCACAAGGAATTAAGAGACCTAGAAGAAGATCGAACCTGAGATGGGAGATTGGACCATAATATTAGGAAATTAGCAGGGATAACTTCGGCCCGCATAGCCAACATTTGTCAACAATGGGCCCAACTATAAAGAGAGTATCTAAATATGTGAGGGAGGCTACATCATAGTTGGAAATGGTTGAAGAAGCTGAAAAGGATGATGACGATGATTAAGGATGATGACGATAAGATAAATATCGGAAAAATTCAAGGAAAAAAATATACAGAAAATATTTTTTTTAAATAAATTAGGTTTGGAACTCCGCCATCTTCCGCAATTGACAAATCACCACAAAGAATCAGTAGGTACCACAAGATTCACAAAAAGCTCTCACTTAAAAATTATAAATTATATTTTTCCATATAGTAGAGATAGGTTTATTTGATTGTTGTTCTTGCATTACGCCTTATTTTAAATTGTTAAGAACTTAAAACTAGTAAAATGATGATAAACTTCGCCTGGATAAAGCACCGCTTTCGGAAAGTTTTTCTGGAAATAAAAAAGAACGTTTATTTTATAATTTTCAGTTTAAAGGGAAACTCTTACCTGGTTAATAGAGTCAGGGTATACTTGAGTTTCAAAACAGAAAGCTCCATGTTTCTTAAAGGTCGCTCCTTTTCCTTGGTTGGAGTTATCTTCTGGCAAAAAGTTACTAGTATAAAATTGAATACCTGGTTGGTTAGTGTATACTTCTAAAGCTCTTCCACTGGGAGGATGGTATGCTTTGGCCGCAAATACTACATCCTAATTGGACAAATAATTTGAGTTTAAATAATCAATTATTATAAAAACATAAAAGGCATACCGAAGTGGGTACTCTGGTAATGGCAAAGTTGTGATCATATCCTGGAGAGTTTGGAACTTTATTTATAACATCTCCCAAAACTTTTGGCAATCTTAAATCAAAAATGGTTCCAGAAACAGTAGGTATATTTCCTGAAAACCGGAAATATATTATTCTGAGTTTGATGTTTTTTTTAATAATACCTGTCGGTATTCCTTCTTTATTTACTTCAGTGTACCTATCAGCGTTGATGGTAAATTCGTGCTTGTATAACTCTTGAGCTCCTGAGCCATGCCCTCCTAAGTTGAAGTATGAATGGTTGGTTAAATTAACTGGAGTGGCTTTGGAAGTTACTGCTTTGTAGTCAATTAAAAATTCACTATTCGCAGTTAACTCAAAGGTAATTGTTACTGTAAGATCTCCTGCAATATAAAGTATTTGTTTAATTCATGTATTTGTGCAATGTATTCTTAATACCTGGATATCCTTCTTCTAAATCTGCTGAATGATGAGTTAAAACTACTTTGTTTCCGTTAACGTAGTAATTCCATAAAACTTTATCGAAGCCCTGAATGCCGCCGTGTAGATGATTAGCACCATTGTTTGTTGCTAGCTTGTATTCAACATTTTCTACGGTCTAATCATATAGGAATATTATAGAATATAGCAAAATGCAATATTAGTTTAACTTACGAATTTTCCTTTTGCTATTCTGTTAGCTACTCTTCCAATTGTTGCTCCAAAGTAACGGTTATTGGGTTTCTGATATTCTTCAACGGAATCATATCCGGTGACTATATCTTCAACTTTTCCACTTCTATCTGGTACTTTTATTGATGTAATAATTCCGCCATAATTGATGAGCTAGGTATTAACACGAAATTAATATTGCAAAATATCTGTACACTCTCAAAAAGATATATTATTAATATTACTCTTAATCAGATGCATAGTTGTAGAATGTATTATATTAAATATTTAGAAGTACCCAAATATAATTTTATTCTAAACTAATGTTACTAATCTACTCCCTATACTAGTGATTTTGTAATATAATTTTTATTTTTAGGAAATTTTAGTATATCAAAATTTTTAAAAAGTTTATTTAGAAGTATGCTGTTTTTTAGATTTTTTTCATATTGATAAATTAACCAATAATGTAAAACTTCCAATTATTAATTCTTATATTCATTAGCATTGATATTAGGGGCAGTGTTGCCAACTCTTTACCATATTAATCTAAAACCGTCCTATACTAAATCAGAGCAAATATCTTATTAAAATTCTACTAAATCTCCAAAATTAAAAAAAAACAATGTTAAATTAAAAACGATGTACTTAAACAGCCGTTAAACGGTAGCTTACTAAAATGCCGTTAATAGATATTGTCACGTCGTTCATGTCGGCGGAACGTAATGCCTGGCCATAAGCATTTTGCAAGAGCACCTGTGGCTCCGTGGTTGAGGCTATCGCTTCGTGAGCGAATGGTCCGGGGTTCAAATCTCACGCCGACCAAGACTTTTTTTATATTTTTTCGCTTATAGCGTGATCTTATTGCATTGGTTTCACTCTTTTTGGTTGGATTGGTTTAGTTATTTAGCGGGTTGGTTAGCGTGGTTATTTGGAGGGTGTTAATTCATTGGTTATTTGGTTATTTGGTGGGGTGGATAGCGTTGGTTAGTCCTTATAAAATTCCTATATTTCATAAAGCCGTCAAGTGCGTCACATCAACGACGTCATACCTATTAACGGCATTTTAGTAAGCTACCGTTTAACGGCAGTTTAAGTACAGCCAATTAAAAAACATCTGTTGGCTATTCGCAATGTTTCATTTGAGCTTGATCATATACGGTATATTAATATGTATATACAGAGCGATTCAAAACTAAATTTACTTTTCTCTTCTATATCTAATGAAACGACCTATATTTTATATCATAGATAAATAAAATATTTGTCCCACTTTATGTTTTGTTAAGATCTTTTTTACCAAGAAATTCGTATTTTTTTGAGTGTGCTTAAAGCAATGTTTGGCTTGAAGTTTGGAAATCTTTTATTTTGAGAATAGTTTTACCATTTGATAGATATTATGAAAGTAGAATTTAGAATAATTTCTCTGATACGTTGATTAAAATCCATTCCATTTAAAACTTCTAAATTTAGTGTGAAAGTAAATTTGAATCTTCATGAAGATTTAAAAATATATTCGCATCATCTTTAATAAAGTCCATAGAAAATTTCAAACATGAAGCCTATTATTGAACTACTCTAAACGTTGATAACAAGTATAAATTGAACATATGTTTCTAAATAGAATATCACATACCTGAACTGCAACTTTGTTACTATTTGTCCAAGTAAATCGTTTAACTTGACTTTTTTCTTCTGATTTTGATTGGAGTACTTCAAAATTGTCCACTTCCAACTTTACAGAGCTAGCCATTTCGCTATTAATAAAAACAAGCCGATAAACTGTATGCGTCAATGACTACCCTGATTATTACTATAAGGTAAGCGAGCCTTATATCGTCCTTATATAATACTTGTCAACTAATTTCAGTAGACGTTATCAGTTAGGTTTGTTTTTATTTGAGTTGTTATAAGCAGTGGCGTATCATTACATTTATAATAGCTTCTGTAGTTTCAAAGAATAAGCAGTTATATTATACATATATATATATATATATATATATATATATATATATATATATATATATATATATATATATATATATATATATATATATATATATATATATATATATATATATATATATATATATATATATATATATATATATATATATATATATATATATATATGTATATAATATAAAAATATTACAATAGGTTAGAGAATATTTCTGACATACAGGACATTGTATCTTTAAAACTTCTACGTCTTTTATATTAATTTAACTTTATGAAATGTTGATTAATACGTAATTTAAAAGTCTTAAATTACTAGATTTAAAAGCTAACGATTCGTAATGTCGTGTTAGATAGAAGAAAGAGTAGAAAAAGCTTGAATCGAAATGTAAACAACTGTCAAACCGATTAGTCTCAATTATTCTCGATCACTCGGTGTAGCAGTCATCCATATCTCAAGACTTACAAAAAAACTCCCTCTTAAAAAATACAACTTTTATTTATATTAACATAATATAGTAGAAATACTTTATTTTATTTTATTTTCTTGTATCACGTCTTATTTTACAGGGTTAATAATTTCAAACTGGTAAAATGGTGATACACTTCGCCAGGATACACCAGAACTTTCGGGAAGTTTTTCTGAAAATAAAAAAAGAGTGTTTATTCTTTAATTCCCACTTTAAAGGGAAACTCTTACCTGGTTAATAGAGTCAGGATATACTTGAGTTTCCAAACAGAAAGCTCCATGTTTCTGAAAAGTCGCTCCTTTTCCTTGGTTGGAGTTATCTTCTGGCAAAAAGTTACCAGTATAAAATTGAATACCTGGTTGGTTAGTGTATACTTCTAGAGCTCGTCCACTGGGAGGATGGTATGCTTTGGCCGCAAATACTACATCCTAATTGGAAAAATACTTTGAGTTTAGATAAACAATTATTATAAAAACATAACAGTCATACCGAAGTAGGTACTCTGGTAATAGCAAAGTTGTGATCGTATCCTGGGGAGTCTGGAACTTTACATATAACATCTCCTAAAACTTTTGGCACTCTTAAATCGAAAATGGTTCCAGAGACCGTAGGTATCTTTCCTGAAAGCCACAAGTATATTATTCTGTGTTTGATATATCTTTTTAAATAATACCTGTTGGTATTCCCTCTTGATTCACTTCAGTATACCTATCAGCATTGATGGTAAATTCGTGCTTGTATAACTCTTGAGCTCCTGAGCCATGCCCTCCCAAGTTAAAGTATGCGTGGTTGGTTAAATTGACTGGAGTGGCTTTGGAGGTTACTGCTTTGTAGTCGATTAAAAATTCACTGTTCGATGTTAACTCAAAGGTAACTGTCACATTAAGATCTCCTGCAATAAAATATTTTTTGGGTTAATTCCTGTAGGTATATGGAATAATGAGTTATTAATACCTGGGTATCCTTCTTCTAAATCTGCTGAATGATAAGTTAAAACTACCTGATTTCCGTTAACGTAGTCTTTCCATAAAACTTTGTCGAAGCCTTGAAGGCCGCCATGTAGATGATTTGGACCGTTGTTTGTTGCTAACTTGTATTGGACATTATCTATGGTCTAATTTTATAGGAATATAGTAGAATGTAGTAGCATGCAATATTAATCTAACTTACAAATTTTCCTTTTGCTATTCTGTTAGCCACTCTTCCAATTGTTGCTCCAAAGTAGGGGTTATTGGCTCCCTGGTATCCTTCGACGCAGTCATATCCGGTAATAATATCTGCAACTTTTCCATTCCTATCTGGTACTTTTATTGAAGTAATAGTACCGCCGTAGGTGATAAGCTAGGTATTAAAAAATAAAATTAATGTTGCATAATACTGTACCCTCGCTTAACAATATATACATGTACTAAGGAGATTAATTTTTAATCACATGTATTAGCTGTAGGATTTATATAGCTATTAAATACTCGAATATAATTTTATTCTAAATTAATATTTTAAATTAATATTACTAATTTTCTCAGTGGTCTTGTAATATAATTTTTATTTAAGAAATGCCATAGTATCAACAATTTTATGATGGCCTTTATTAGATTTTATCTTCACATTGAAAAATTCTGAAATAATGCAAAACCAAGAACGGTAAACTAATAGGATTGCTCATCCTCATAAGACGAGAGTATGTTTGCCTCTTCCCGCGCTTCAGCTGACAGTTGTGACGTCATTGTAGTCCTTGTTAAAGCCTGTCATGATAGTGTGTATTATTAGTTACCTATAGTAAACCTATAAAAATAACAGCTGAGAAATTTTGAGTTAATTATTTTGTCAATTTTAAATGTGAAAAAGGTGTCTTTAAAGTTTTTAAAGCTATTGAGTGTATAAATACGTTCATTTTGTGTTGTGGATTGTGACAAAGTGCTTACTAAGTGCCCACGATTTTAATTATTAATTATTTTAAAGCAAAATATGGTAAGCATTCTAAAAAGAATGCTTGCAAAAGGTGATGCTGGGGACTGCTGTTCTTAAAAATGCATTATCCGAGAATTTAATACGATTTATACAGTTAATTTTCTATATTGCATACATATAAGGTGTTTAAATAAATAAACTAAATAATGAACGTTTTGCATTCGGCAACCAATAATGCACGTGTGTATTATTGGTTGCCGGATAAGGACTAATAACCATGACAAGGACTACAATGACGTCACAAAGCGAGTAGTTTTCGCATGCACCTGGCGGACACTTTTGGCTGAATGAACAGTCCTATTAGGTTAACTGTTCTTGATGCAAAACTACAATTTATCCACTAGCATAGATTTTAACTACTAGCATAGATATTAACACTTATATCCATTAGCATAGATATTACAGTGTCTTCTATGAAATTAATGATATTAAAATACCCTTATTACTAATATGAGAACAGAGCGAGTAAAAACTAGATATATTTTTCTCTACTATCTCTAATGCTATCTTTGTCTTTTATGAATCCTTGTCTATTACAGCTTAGATAGACACAGCACAGTAGGTATATATTCCATTTTATGTTTTGGTAAGATATTTTCTATCAAGCTTTATTGCTTTAATTGCTATTTTTTTGTTAAAATGGTTTTGCTATTAGATAAATTATTCCTGAAAATAATTCCTAGTATTTTAAAAGACGAATTTAGCTCCCATGAGATTGAAGGATAAGCAGAGCTCAGGACAGGCCGCTAATGCATTGATAATATATTTCCAATAACTCCGATCATCGAGAAAAAGGCGGTAACAAATAAGCACCAAATTCATCTTCTGTCTGTAGACCTTAGTAAGGCTTATGATATTGTACCAATTAAGAAACTCTGGGAAGTTCTAGATAAAAACCCAATAAATATAAAACTAATAAAAGCAGTACAGCTTTTATTGTAATCGTTCCGCAAAAATTAAAATATAAGCCTAACCCTATCTGAATAATTCGCCGATGTCCAGATAGTAACTCTCAAGACAAGGAAGACCTAGAATATATAATATATGACTAGAGAGCTTATAGAAGAATACGAAAAATAGGGACTGGAGCTAAATAAAAGAAGACAAGATACATGTGTGTTGGTGACGAGTTGGAAGACCTGGCCTTAAATAACAACATAAACATTAATTCTACGAAGGATATATGTATTTAGGCGTAAAAATCGCAAGCAACAGGAGATGTGAAAAGGAATCGAAGAACGGATTGGTAAAGACAGAAAGCTGATAGGAGCTCTAATATCGGGGCAAAAAACTGATCTATAATGCGATCCTGAAAAGCGCAATGCTCGGCGTAATGTTATATGGCTCTGAGGCAGTTAAGCGAAAGACATAAAAAGTTGTCGATTTTTGGCAAAGATCAACCCGAATCTCCCGTTTAGACAGACTTAGGAAGGAGAGAATACGAGAAAAGGCGAAGGTGGAGGGTAACGTTGTAAAAGAAATATAAGAAAAACAACTGCAGTGGTCATGTACGATGAATGGCTGACGAGAGAATACCAAAGCATGGATTCAGTGGACACCTACAGATGCGTAAAGCAGCAGAGGTAAACGAGACCGACATAAACTTTTCTGGAAGCAAGGAATCGACAGGGCCATCTCGGAAAGGAACTTACAACCTGGAGATTGAGACAACAGACGGAGGTGGCGTATGGAGACCGGAGGGCAACGGAGGGCGCTATAAAACATCGATAATACATACATAATATTTTAAAATAAATAATGGTGCTAAATCTGGAGAGTATAATCTACGACTTATTCAAAATATTTACCAAACAAAACCAACTTTAAAACGAAATTTGAATCGTTGTTTATGCCCTACCATTACTTGTTTATTCTAGACATGAAACCTACTGAGCTTTATAAAACCAGTATTCCAATTGTATCTTTTTAAATTATACAGGGTTGTTCACCACAAACGACACGGAATATTGTAGCTAAACGATTAGATTTTTACAAATTGTAAGTTTTGGGTTCGTTGAAGGACTATTAGAGCTACAATTTAAAAATATTTTTACAAGTTACAGAGTGTCCCAAATAAATAAAAATAAAATATACAGGGTATTCCATTTAAATTAAACAAGTTATTGCCGTTTAACGCTAGTAATTATTTAAAATAAATTTTTACACACTCTGTATAAGGTAGTATAATTTTTATTATTGCAACACCATAACTGATCAATAAATAAACTTCAGTAAATATTTAGTATTAAAAACTTTGATACCCCTTAAAATTTATACTACAATTTTACAAAATTGAAAATATTTCAAAAACGGTAAGGTTTAAGTGTCATAAACCTTAATCAAATTTACCTTTATTTTAATCGTAGAAACTAAAAATGCAATAATATACAGGGTGTTCCATTGAAAAAAATACAACTTTGATATTTTTTATTTATTTGGGACACTCTGTATCTTGTAAAAATATTTTTAAATTGTAGCTCTAATAGTCCTCCAACGAACCCAAAACTTACAATTTGTAAAAATCTAATCGTTTAGCTACAATACTCTGTGTCGTATGTGGTGAACAACCCTGTATATTACATACCTGAACTGAAACTTTATTAGTGCTTGTCCAAGTAAATCGTTTAACTTCATTTTTTTCTCCTGATTTTGATTGGAATACTCCAAAATTATCCACTTCCAGCTTTACAAAGTTGGTCATTGCGCTATCAATAAAACAATCGGATAAACTATAAGATGCGTCAACGAATACTTGATTGTGACTAGGGTCAGCGGGTCTTAATTCTTGGTATTTATTGTAAGATCGTTTCAGTAAACGTTATCAGTTAAATTTGTTATTATTTGAGTTGTTGTAGGGCAGTGGCGTAGCATTGAATTTATAGAATTTATAACAGACCGTTATAAAATGATTAAAAATAATTATCACAAGATTCAGTTTTCGGCTATTTAGACCACAACAGATTAATAGATGAAAAAAATGGTGTTAATCGTTTTGGAATACGGGGTGTTTCTCAAAAGTGGCTTACCCCTATAACATTTTTATTTCTTCAGATAAAAAAACGATATTTGGTATGTTAGTATGTGACATAAATTAGGATTAATTGACGTATTTAATTGTCGTCGGTCACTTCCTGTTTTATAGAAAATTACTACAACTTTTGATTTTTAAATGACACTCCTGATATTTTTTACTTCATTCGATAGAAAATTACATTCTGAATAGAACGACATATCATATGCCAATTTTTGATATTTTTTTATAATTAAAAAAATAGCATTTTAACTTTCAATTTAGAGTGCCATGAATCAATTTCAATGTGTGGTAAGAAATTATCGTAAAGATATGCTTTTTAGTTAGGCTAAGTTCAGTTATTTATAGCATGTAGCAAATAAGTATGAAAATGTGATTTTATGGTAAAACAACGTGTACCAAATTTAGTGATTTTCGTCCAACAGGGCGCTGAGATATTGAAAATGAACTCTTTTTAGGGGGCTGTAAATGCGAAAAGGGGGGACCACTTGCCAAAAATATAAAATACGGGTTACCTATTTTTTTTCAAGAATCTATGACCAAATTTTGTTGCATTAATTTCCGGACACCCTGTATAGAAGGATGTGATTAATAAGTGATAATCATTTAAGGCTGGAACACATATACGCGATCGCGACCACGATCGCTATCGCAGAAGAAAGTGAACATATACAGGCGATATTTTATTTTTTTTGCGGTGTGATTAGTGCGTAAAAAAGTGTCTCAATAGATCGATTATTGGAAGAAGAGGCACTGCTCCTTGCAATATTATTAGATAACGAAGAAAAGTGCAATAATAACAGACAAAGGTAAAAAAAACTTTATTTTTCATTCACACATTTTTGTAGTCCGGATGTGACATATCATACAACACTATGTTTTTTCACATGTTCAATTAATTTTTCTGTAAAATCGGCCATTTTTTTACTTACGATCTGGGATCAAATGCAACCTGCTGCGTTTGATCGCTAACGCCGAGTACCACGCGATTGAACGCTGCAGATGTCCACCTTATCGCTAACAGGTCGCTAGAAGTATGTGCGGCTTATTTCTTTGCAATGGACGCAATTGATCGCGATCGTGGTAGCGATTGCGTGTATGTGTTCCAGCCTTTAAGCGATTATTGCTTGGTGGCCATATTGTAATTGTCTTGCCTTTTTTGAAATATTAATTCAGAAGTCATTTCTGTCAGTTCCACAAAATATCCCGTCAATTCTAATTATTATAATAAAAATGTTTAAGATAAGAAGGATGCAATATATGTACTTTGATTCGTTGTATAATCTTTTGAATACAACTCGATGTTTTGGGGATTACCTAATGCTTTTGCCTGACACTCAATGCGATACCGGCAACACTACTCTTCCTTCAGAGTCGTAGTGTTGCCGGGTAATGCATTTCGTGTCAAGTAAAAGTATTATTCGGTAATCCCGAAACATCTTGTGGTATTACATTCGATAATTCTTAATTAATTTCATAATTGAGTGTTTTACTACTCGTAAAATATATTAATATAATTACTTACCCTGGCAAGGCATGTGCTATATTTAAATCAGTTTGTGGTCGACATGTACTGCACATTGCGCGCCTATCCATTTTACAGTTGTTTTTCCCGGAATTTAATGTTGCTTTAATATAAACATTCTGACAAAAAATCCTCCTAAACTTGCTAACTCTGGACAAAATCATTTTCAATGTATATAATAAATCATAATATAAACTTGTAAAGTTCAAAAAATTAGCAAAATTCAAATCTTGATATATTCTTTGATTTGTATTAACTAAAATGTCATACAAATGTAATGTGTCATGTTTACCTCAAACAATCTCTGCCTTACTATAAAAGTTGTTTACCTGATACCTATAACCACTGAAACCCATTTGGACAACTTCTAACTATGTCTAGAAGTTTTTCCTTCTTCCCCTCGAAATCTCCCAATTTTGATGATTCTTCCCAATTCCTACTTTGAGCTGATTCTTTTTTTTTGTATCTTTGATGTTAAGATTACGCATTTATTTTATTAGAAGTATTAAATCTCTTTTGGAATTTCGGCTCAAATTGGCATTTTGTAATTTTATTTTGATTAATGTTAATAAATTACCAAAATATGAGTTTTAATCATTTATTATTTATTACTAGTGATTGAAAAAACCGATTCATTTCAATAATCGAGTACTCGAGTTTCAAGCGATTTCAATAATCAAGCGATCCCTCGAGCGAAATATCGCTCGTATTTAAAAATACAGTTTTTCGCCCGTCGCTTGTACTCGTAACGCCAAGCAGTACGTTGCGTGCGCAGAGTACATATTCTTTCGGTAATGAAGGCAAGTAGCAAGCGATGAGCGATTCGCTTGATCGCTTGATTAGTTTATTTCAAAGCATTGTAGATGTAGGTCGTAAAATTTTGTCACTCAGATACGCAACGGATAACGTCGTATAAATTTGCTCCTGCAATGTATGTAGAAAATTCGCTCGGCCTTTATCGAGTATATGTCACATTAAAATCAGATTTCAATTTATTTCACTAGGATCGCTTGCGTTCGTCGCTCGTAACTCGGAACTTGCATCGCTCGTTCATAATCGAGCGATGTCGGTTATTTTAATAATCGAGTGCTCGAGAGAATTTTCGCTTGAGTTATCCCATCACTATTTATTACATGATGTAAATCCCATACAAAAGAAAATCCTGGTCGCGCCTCTGCTTTTATTTTAGGTATATTGCAGGCAATACAGTTAACAAGAGTTTCATAATCAAATGTGATAAAAAGGTAAATTAATGATACGATGTTATTGACTTGAGAAATAATATTAATTTTAAAACAATATATAATAATTAAAATAATCTGCTTAGATTTAATGAAGTATCCTTTAAAATTAAGCTTCTATAGTATGATTGTATTTATTTTCAGGATACAATACACAGTGGGTGGAAAAATTTTCTGAAAAAAATAAGTTGGATTCTTTTCGTCCAATGGAGTATGGCATATTTACATGATTTATTGCATCAGGGTAGTTTTGAGTCTCTAAACAAAAGGATCCACGTTTGTAATAATGTGCTCCTTCCTTCCCAGAGAGTAGAGCTTTTTGATCACCTTTAAATTCTTTTGGATCATCAAATTATACATATACAATCAGATGCAAAAAACGCAATGGAGAAAGTTTTAGTCAAATATAAAGTGTTATATTTTTGTTATTTTTAGCCCTATTTTCATGATTTTTTAGCAAGCTATATATAATAATTATATCAACTTCATGTCGTTAACTCAGTTTTTTATAAACTTTAGTATTTGGCAGATTATACAGGGTTAATTGAGGGCTTGTTTTTTACCTTAACTTTAAAACACCCTGTGTAATAATTTCGTGTGTACATTTTCCTAAAATATAATTTTACTGTCAGAACCATATCTCCTGAGCATTTTGTGTTTTGGATCATGTCACTACATGCTTTGGTTAATTTTTAAGAGGGAAATGAACTTGCCACCAACAATTTGCATTTTTTTCAATTATCATTTCTTTTTGAAGTAATTTCAATATGATAAGTCGACTTTAGTGATTCTTGTGAACTGTTCGACGTTTAGGGAATGCTTGGTAGGAGGGTCGGGGGTCGCCAAGCGGTAGCAGCTTCATTAAACGAACTTCGGTACTTAAAAAATAATGGAAAATCATAACGCAATATTATGATATATGCAGCCTCAATGACAGTATGAACGGACGTATACAGGTAGTTATAGCAGCCAAGGGAGGGCATCACAAAGCATTACGTACATTTTTTTTCCTGTTTGTATACTTGAGTATTACATCTGTTTTTTTTAATATCGTTATTAACAGTTATTAAAACCAGGACTGTATTGTTGGCCTTTAACGTTTTTTTTTTAATTTTAATTTAGTATAGAGTATCCAGTGCAGCGTAATATGAAGTTACAACAGTAATCACGAAAACCATCTCGTCATATTAAAAAGGGACATCAAAGAGTAATGATAATTGAAAAAACGATGTACTTAAACAGCCGTTAAACGGTAGCCTACTAAAATGCCGTTAATAGGTATTGTGACGTCGTTCATGTCGCCAGAAAGTAATGCCTGGCTATAAGCATTTTGCAAGAGCACCTGTGGCTCCGTGGCTGAGGCTATCGCTTCGTGAGCTAAAGGTCCGTGGTTCAAATCTCACCCCGACCAAGACTTTTTTATATATGTTTTTTCTTATAGCGTGATCTTATTGCATTGGTTTCACTCTTTTTGGTTGGATTGGTTTAGTTATTTGGCGGGTTGGTTAGCGTGGTTATTTGGAGGGTGTTAATTCATTGGTTAGTTGGTTATTTGGTGGGGTTGGTTGGTTTTTACTAATTTATATTTTTTTTTTATTTTTTTTTATCAGTGTCGAGGTTAGTTGCGTTGGTTAAGTTGGTTATTTGGTGGGGTGGATAGCGTTGGTTAGTCCTTATAAAATTCCTATATTTCATAAAGCCGTCAAGTGCGTCATATCAACGACGTCATACCTATTAACGGCATTTTAGTTAGCTACCGTTTAACGGCAGTTTAAGTACAGCATTGCTCGAAGCCAAGTACTTGCTCGAAGTCGCGGACGGTCCGTCGCGGAAGCTCCGGTCCATCTGAAAGCGCTGTTAAATTTGACCAAAAATGTATCAGTTGTTTTTTTTGCATCAGAGTGTAGAGATAAAAAGTAGGTAAACGTTACAAACTATCTACGGACATATTCCAATAAAATAAATCAGATTAAAAAAATATATTTTTGGAAATAGTAGAAATACTTTTATTTTAATTTTTTTTTATTTTTACATCAATTCTTAATTTAAATTGTTAAGAATTTAAAACTAGTACAGTGATGATATAGTTCGCCTGGATATAACACAACTTTCGGGAAGTTTTGCTGAAAATAAAAAGAACGTTTATAAGGTTTTTCGGTTTAAAGGGCGATCATCACCTGGTTAATAGAGTTAGGGTGTACTTGAGTTTCAAAACAGAAAGCTCCATGTTTCTTATAGGTCGCTCCTTTGCCTTGGAAGGAGTTATCTTCTGGCAAAAAGTTACTAGTATAAAATTGAATACCTGGTTGGTTAGTGTATACTTCTAGAGATCTTCCACTGGGAGGATGGTATGCTTTGGCCGCAAATACTACATCCTAATTAGACAAATCCTTTGAGTTTAGATAATCAATTATTATAAAGACGCAAATGTCACACCGAAGTAGATCTGGTAATTGCAAAGTTGTGATCGTATCCCGGGGAGTCTGCCGAGTTTTTAACATTACATATTACATCTCCCAAAACTTTTGGTTCTCTTAAATCAAAAACAGTTCCAGAAACCGTAGGTATATTTCCTGAAAACCACAAACATGTTATTCTGTGTTTGATGTTTTTTTTAAATAATACCTGTTGGTATTGCATCTGGAGTCACTTCAGTATACCTATCAGCATTGATGGTAAATTCGTGCTTGTATAACTCTTCAGCTCCTGAGCCATGCCCTCCTAAGTTAAAGTATGCGTGATTGGTTAAATTGACGGGAGTCGCTTTGGAAGTTACTGCTTTGTAGTCGATTAAAAATTCACTGTTCTCTGTCAATTCATAGGTAACTGTTACTGTAAGATCTCCTGCATAAAATGTTTTTAGATTAATTCGTGTATATGGAATAATGTGTTATTAATACCTGGATATCCTTCTTCCAAATCTGCGGAATGATAAGTTAGAGCTACCTTATTTCCTTTAAGGTAATAATTCCATAAAACTTTGTCGAAGCCTCGAACGCCGCCATGTAAATGATGTGGACCTTGGTTTGTTGATAACTTGTATTCAACATTGTCTACAGTCTAATCGTATAGGAAAAGAGTAGAATCTGTAGAATGTAGTGGAATGTAATATTAGTCTAACTTACAAATTTTCCGTTTGCTATTCTGTTGGACACTCTTCCAATAACTGTTGTTCCAAAGTAGGGGTCTTTGTTTTTCTGGTATCCTTCGACGCAGTCATATCCGGTAGTTATATCTTCAACTTTTCCACACCTATCTGGTACTTTTAATGTAGTAATAATACCGCCATAATTGATAAGCTAGTTATTAAAAAATGAAATTAATATTCTATAATACTGTACCTTCGCTTAATATGATATAAAGAGTGTTTCAAAAAAATGTGCCTTGTTTGGAGATTCCCGAGGGGTGTCTCACTCGGGTTAAAAATGTATACGTACTGCCAAAATATCCTTCCACTGCTAAGCGACTGCCAATGACTATGAAGAAGACTGCCTATGACTGCCATGTAATTATTATAGGCGACTGCCATAAGAATGCCAATGACTGCCAGCGACTGCCAAGAAAATATACAGGTAATTCCAATAGTGAGACACCCCTCGGAGATTCCTCATATAAAAATAAGATTTATATGTATATCAGTATATTTCCGATTCTGCTTTGTTTCGTAGTTACAGGGTGTTAAAGTCTTATTTTTTTTCGATTTATTATAATTTTCTTTCAAGTGCATTTAGCGATTCGAATGAAGTTTTGAGGGTAAAAGTTACTGTAAGTGCGACATATTTTAATGCTAAAAAACTCGACGTATTTACCAGGAACATTCATATGGATTATCAATGGAATATTTTTCTAAAAAATATGCGCGACTGACTTTTTTCTCTTATTAGCAATAGGTGTTGTATAGACTGTTTAACGCCGATTAAAAGTCGTCTCTTGGTATTTTGTCAGTTTCAGTCTCCTTGAAAAGATAAACGCAATTTTAACTCTAATAGTAATTTATTTCACTTTTTGTAACTTTTACGTACTGTTACGTTGTAATTTCACTTTTGGTACTAAATACGTACACTTGGAAGAAAATTATATTAAAACAAAAAAAAATGAAGGCTTAAACCCCCCCCTGCAGGTATACGAAACAAAGCAGAATCGGAAATATACTGATATAAAAATTAAATCTTATTTTTACGAGAGGAACCTTCCCACAAGATGGCACATGTTGTTTAAAACACCCTGTATAGTGAGGAGATTAATTTTTAATCACATGTACAGCTGTAGAATGTATATAGCTATTAAATATTTAGGACTTCTCGAATATAATTTTATTCTAAATTAATATTAGTAATGTGTCAATGGTCTTGTAATATAATTTTCAATTAAGAAAATTCTATAGTATCCAAATTTTTATTATGACCTTTTTTAGATTTTTTCTTAAAAATAATGCAAAACTAGAAGTTATTTACAATTTACAATATGATCGAAAAAAAATGACGTTTGTTGGCTTGGAATTGACGATAGATTAAAATTTCCACAATTTTAATTTTACATATTATAATATGTTGGGGGCAGATGCCGAATTCGGCCTATGTCCGAAATAATTCGACATATGGCGATTTGTTCATACTAAACTTAAATTGTCTTTATATAACTTCTTTGCGGAGGGGGTTAATCTTTTTTTGGTATAATATAACAACAAAAGATTAACCTCCGCATAGAAGTTGAAACCAATGCTATCAAAACTCTTCTCCGTAACTTTGTGGATATAGGTAGGTATATTTAATTATAATCGCCATATGTCTAATTATTTCGGACATAGGCCGAATTCGGCATCTGCCTCCAACATATATAGTGACAGTCATTTCATAGCCATCGCTGACGCCGTTTTTTTTTCAATCATATTGTACATTGATAAAAGAAAATAAAAGAAAGAACCAAGAAATACAAATTGAGAGATTAATAGAAAATAATAAAAGTATGAAATATCTAAAACCCACTCTAGGTATATTCGAAATAAATAAAATAAAGGACAGGAACGGCATAGAAACTAACATTAAAGATGACATTATAATAATCACACAGATGTTCTATACAGAACTATACGAAACAAAACGGGAACCGCCGGTAGACACCGTCAAGAAACTCCAAACAAAAATAAGAAACGTAAACTCAGAACTACAACCTGAAATAAGCAAATCGGAAATTAAGAGAGCATTGAAGAAAATGAAAAACAACATATCACCTGGAAAAGACGGAATAACAACAGAAATGCTAAAGTACGGCGGAAAAGCTGTAGTTAATACTCTTCATATTCTCCTGAATAAAATCCTAATAGAAAAAATAATCCCAAACGACTGGAAGGAATCTATAACCATCATCCTACATAAAAAAGGTGATAGGGTAGATCTAAAAAACTATCGTCCTATAACACTCCTTAACGTAATTTATAAGCTCTTCACGAATGAACTACACTAAAACTAAAATCATAACGAACACAGATGAAAACATAACAACCAGAATAAACCAAGAAAAAATAGAACAAGTTGAAGAGTATATATATCTGGGACAAATGATTAAACTGAAAAAAGAAAACCAAACAGCTGAAATAAAGAGACGAGTAAGACTGGCCTGGGCAGCATTTGGAAAATTATTAAGTTACATATTAAAAAACAAAAGATATCCACAGTACCTTAAAATCAAAGTATATAATCAATGTGTACTCCCTGTACTTACTTACGAATACCAAACCTGGACACTGACAAAATCAAATATGGATAAGGTAACAAAATCTCAAAGATCTATGGAAAGACAAATGCTACATATAAGGCTGGCAGATAGAGAAAGGAATGAATAGATCAGAGGAAAAACTAAAGTAAGGGATGTTAGAAGTGAAGTAGCAAAGTTGAAATAGAAGTTTGCCGGTCACAATGTCAAACAGAAGGATGATCGATGGAACAAATGCATCGTAAACTGGAGGCCCTGGGAGAATAGAAAAAGTAGAGGAAGACCCCAGATGAGATGGGCGGACGATCTGAGGAAACATGCAGGCACAAGATGGATGAGCACGGCGACAGAGAGAGAAGAGTGGAAGAGATTGGGGGAGGCCTATGTCCAACGATGGACCGAAGAGGCTGAATAGATAGATAGATAAATTGTACATACATACCATATCCATATTACCTTGTCTGTTACAACTTAGATAGACACAGATTTATCCCACTTGATGTTTTGGTAAGATCTTAATTTTTTATCAAGAAATTGGCATTTTTTGAGTATGATCTAAGCAATGTTGTTTTAAGTGCTAATTATTTTCTCAAAATGCTTTGCACTTAATAATTATTCGTTTGTTTTTTAAAGAAAGTTGACAGAAAAATTACAAACATCAGACATGTTAATGAGCTTTATAAAAAATCAGTAGTAAATTTGTATGTTTCTAAATAGTATATAACGTACCTGAATTGCAACTTTATTACTATTTGTCCAAGTAAACCGTTTAATTTCTCTTTTTTCTCCTGATTTTGATTGGAGTGCTCCAAAAGTATCCACATCCAGCTTTACCATTCCGCTTCCGCTATTAATAAAACAACCTGATAAACTGTTGCGTCAGCGAATACTAAATTGTGACTAGGGTAAAGCTTTGGTTTCCTACAAAGCGGTACCGCTAAAGAGCGTGTATGTACTTACAAATCTGTGTGTGTTCCTCCAAAGCGTTCAGCTCGAAAAAAACGGCACCGTCTTTTCTGAAGCGGCCGCTTTGTACGGTAGAATATTGTAAGCACGTATTTTGACGGTGGACAATATTTGTTTTGAACTGATTCTTTACTATATTTAATGTTACTTTAAATTATATTCACCGTCAAAGCGGCCGGACTACTCGTTGGCAACAACGGCTGCTAGTACGGCCGTTCTTTAGCGGTACCGCTTGGTAGGGTACCGAGGATTTAGACCGCAATAAATGAAGAAAATAATAATGTTAATTGTTTTGAAACATAATTAGTGTATTTTTAAGATTATTTTTATTTGTTCATAATAATGAGGCGCTAGATTAACTATATAAATGAAAAATAATGAAACAAAGAGGGAAAACTGGAGAAAAGCGAAAATACTACATTTTTATTTTTTCTATAATTCAGTTATATTAGTTTCCGAAGCACTAAATATGTCTTTTTCTTTGGGTTCAACAGAAAACATGTTTCTATCTACCGTTTGATTATGAAGACTTAAAAGGAAGGAGCATACCAATAATTTGATTGATATTAATTCCGGTTTACTAACTTAAATTCCGGTGTACCATTGGCGCTCTAATTTTATTTAATGCATGTAAAAATACGAAGAAAGGTTTGTTTTACATCGTTAATACATGTTTTTAGTTATTTAAATTTTTTAAAAATATTTCTAATAATATATTCAGATAAATCAAAATCACATGGATATATTCTAGTTATTTATGATAAAGTGGCAATGAATTTCATAATTGACTGGTTTATTGCTCGAAACATTTATTATATAATTACTTACCCTTGACAGGCATGTCCTATATTTATATCGGTTTTTGGTAGACATGTACTGCACATTGTGCGACTATCCATTTTACAGTTTTTTGTGGCTGTAATATAAAAGTTCGGACACAAAATCCTCCTAAATTTGCTAACTCTTGACAAAATCATTTATAATGTATATAATAAATCACAATATAAACTTGTAAAGTTCAAAAAAATAGAAAAAATTCAAAACTTGGTATATTCTTTGATTCAAATGTATCAACTAAAACGTCATACAAATGTAATGTGTCATGTTTACCTCAAACCATGTCTACCTTACAAATTAAAGCTGTTTACCTGATACCTAAACTTAACCTCTAACCACTGAAAACCTTTGAATGTATCTTCTAACTAATATAATATTAAATAAATTGTAACTTTATATGTATAACAGGCTGCATTAACATACAGACACATATAAAGGAAATAAATTTAATTTGGATTGCCCGTCAAAATATTTAATTGTTTTGGATTGGTACTGGTATAGCGGTTGCTAAGAACAACCGCAAACGAGAACAGAAATAATTTTCTCTTGTCAAAATCAGAATCTTCATAAATTATTATAAAATCTTTTAAAATTTAAACCGCCCTCATTGAAAACATATCGATAAGTGTTTAAAGCGTCCATTTTCAAAATAATTATTGCTATCTTGTAAGTATTTACATTTTATATTCTCAAACTCGTGATAATTATGAAAAAGTGGTATTAAAATTTTTTTAAAGCTGTGTGAATGGTGAACTGCAAAAACCATCGTGGCACGTCCATTTCCAATGTTTGATTGGTATTCCATATATGTCCTTATATAAAATAAAGTTTCTCATATGCAACACACTGTATTTTATTTATAAAATTGAAAGAAAATAATAATAAATTTGAATAAATAATATTTGGCGATATAATTCCGGAAAAAGCCGAACCCCTCAAAAGCTGAAATTATCAAAAGCTTCCGGATCGCGACCGTTGTTCGCCAAATAGTATTTACATTGATCTTATGGACACTTTCCAATCTAAACTTGTTTCATTTATATTTTATATTTTTTATATTGTTTTTATCATCGATCTTACTTTTATTATTTATTTCTGGCTAGAAGTTTTTCTTTCTTTTTCGAAATCTCCCAATTGTATATAATGACTCTCCCCGATTCCTACTTTGAGTTGATTCTTTTTTTTTTGATAGTTGAAGGGTCAGGGGATAGTTGAAGGATCTCTCTAAACTGAGTCAAATCAATATGTATTTATATTTGTTTTTTGATACAGTATAATAAAACACTAATTCACCACTATACACTTTAACTGGGCGCGCGTGTTGAGTTTTGATCATCTGCTGGTTAGCGAAATGCGCGGCCAGTACACAAGTAAAGTGGTTTAGTGTATTGTGTGAATTAGTTTTTTATTTTGCTTTTGTTGTTAACGAGAACTATTTTGAAATATTTTGGTTTTTAAAGAGTTTCATAATCTAATGTGATAAAAGGGTAATTTAATGATACGATGATATCGACTTGATAAATAATATTTATTTTAAAACGATATATAATTAAAATAATTCGCTTAGATTTAATGAAATTAAGCTTGTTTTATAAAAAATCTATATTCGACAGTATGATGGTATTTATTTCCAGGATACAATACAGCGGGTGGAAATTTTTTCTGTAAAAAAATACGTTAGATTTTTTCATCCATTGGTGTATAAAATATTTACATGGTTTATGGCATCAGGATAATTTTGAGTCTCGAAACAAAATGATCCATGTTTGTAATAATGTGCTCCTCCTTTCCCAGTTAGTTTCTGTAGGTCCTTTTGATCACCTTTAAATTCTTTTGGATCCTCAGGAATATGATTAGATGTGTAAAATTGTACTCCAGGTTGGTTACTATAAATTTCCATTACTCTGCCTAAAAATAACAGTACAGTAAAAATAAGTATCCATTATGGTGGTTGATATTTAGATAACACAAAATATTAAAGAATTATTGATATATTGTTGTAGCTCACCAGATGGTGGATGATATGCTCTGGAGACAAATGTGTTTTCTTGAGTAGACCCTTTCGTAACGCAGAAATTGTGATCATATCCTAAGTAGTTTGGTATTTTGTTAATCACATTTCCGAGAACTTTAGGAATGCGTAAATCAAAAATTGTGTCAGATACGGGAAGAAGCTTACCTAAACAAATAAAAAGTTTGAAAATTATTTTAAATTTTTCGTCAAATTACCAGATGGTATCGAATTTTCATCTACATCGGTTGTATAATCAGCGTTAATAGAAATCAAATGTTTATAAACTTCCGTAGCTCCGGTATCGTGTCCAGCTAAGTTAAAATATCTGAAAGAAAACTAGTGTATAGATTTCTTTATTTTATTTTTTTTATGTACTTACGAATGATTGGTTAAGTTAACATAGGTAGGTTTAGAAGAAGTTGACTTAAACTCAACTAGAAATCTATTATCATCAGTCAGTTGATATTCTACGCTAGTTATAACGTCACCAGGAAACCCTTCTTCGAGATCTTTTGACAGGTAACTTAAAATAACCTTTGTTCCAGATACATAATGATTCCAGTTGACCTGAAAGGTGAATACACAATTAGTTGGAATAAAGTGTGCGATTTTTGTATTAATACTTTATCAAATCCTATTTTCCCACCGTGAAGAGTGTGCTTTCCCAAGTTTGCGGTTACTTTGTAAATTTCACCATCTATATTAATCTGTGCATTACCAATACGATTAGCTACGCGTCCAACGGTTGCTCCAAAGTATGGATTTAATGGATTTAAATACCCTGTAAATCGATATGAGAATTATACAGGGTGCTACAAATTCGAGGTACGAGCATTTGTATCTCGGAAACTGTAATAGATACGAAGATGGTTAAATTGGGACAAAGTTTCGTCTTGGGATGTTCACCAAGATGCCATCAAAAAAGTTTTAAAAATTTCAAGGATTTCTGAGTTTTTTGGAAAAAACGAATTTTTTTAAAATCAATTTAATTTTTTCTTGTCGTTACTTTCCAGAAAATCAAAATTGCTAATTGCATATTCTCATAGCCACTTTATTAGGGCTATTTGATAGTATTTTTAGATCTTAAAGTTAGCTGATAATTTGGGCGATACAGAGGCCAACTTAATTTTTTTAAATACGGACCTGCATTTGTTACTTGAAGTTTTGAAAGAACTCGGTCTCCTGAGTACAATGATATGCCACACTTGATTTTTTTTTTTGTTTTGGGTACCATAACAATAACAAAACTATTTAATTATTTTTTAAAATCATATCAATCAAGTCCGACTCTGGTTTTTTAAACTATTTAATCTGGTTATATTCATCGCAACAATATTGATTAGCCCTAATCAACAATAATTAAGGAAAATCGAGCCAATTGGAAGATTCAAATAAATAATATCCAGGTCAGCAATTTAAAGATATTATTTTTAACTTTTTTTATTGGGAATTTGAAATCTCAGTCTAGGGTCTAATAATACGCATAATACTAATCATAGTTATTATAAATAAATCAACTTCTACAAACTAGTTTCTATTGCTCTACTTGTTCGAAAGGGTTATCACCCTCCCTATTGCACATTTTTTTTTCGTTCAATTTTATTTATAGCTCTTTGAACATATCTTCTTTTTATACTTCCGAATGCATTTTGTACTCTTTATTGTAAATATTGAAATGTATTAATTTCACTTTTACAAATGACATCAAGCAATGCTCCCCACCCATTAGCGACAGATCCAGGAACCTCGCTGGCCATTATTATTATACTGCTCTACCATTTCCAATCCATCTTCCGGGAATATGATTTGATTGTTTATATTATATTATATTTATTTTATATTATTTTTCATTATTTTACTGCATTTGATTTTCCGTATTCAATGTTAGTCATTATTCTATAACCATCTTTGCTTATCAATATTGTAACGATGAATAGATGAAAGAAAACAGAGTCGGACTTGAAATTAGTTTAAATAAATTGTGTTCAAATGTACGAAACAAAAAATATATTAAGTGTGGTATATCATTGTACTCAGGAGACTGAGTTCTTTCAAAACCTGAAATAAAAAATGCAGGTCAGATAGCCCTAATAAAGTGGCTATGATAATGTGCAATTAGTTTTTTAATTTTCTAAAAAGTAACGACAGGAAAAAATAAAATTATTGATTTTCAAAAAAATCCGTTTTTTTCCAAAAAACTTAGTAATCCTTGAAATTTTTAAAACTTTTTTGGTCACATCTTCGTGAACATCCTAAAGCGCAACTTTGCCCCAATTTAACCATGTTCGTATCTATTACGGTTACCGAAATACCAATACTCGTACGTCGAATTTGTAGCACCCTGTAAACTTTGGTTTAGGCTCCACTTACCTTTCATATCATCAAATCCCATAACAATATCGTCAGTGGTATCATTTTTGTCTGGTAGTCTTATAGATGTAATAGTTGCTCCATAAGTGATAACTTGAACAGAAACTCCCTTTGAGTTTCTCCAAGTAAATCTCCTTACAGATTGAATTTTTCCTATAATAAAGTTTTAAAGAAAGCTAATAATCTGTCTAAAATATAGTTAAATAATTTTTAAAATAGCCGCAATAAATACAGGCAATCAATTTTCCCAAAATGAATGATTGTCCTGTCTATTTTGTTATAAAATGATATGTAATTTATAGCGATATATTTCAGGTTAATTAGTAATTTACTCACCAGTGTTATCTTTGTATGTATCAAACTCATCTTCTTCCAGTTCTACACCCTGTACTTGGTGGTATTTTTGTTCGTAGTCAGCATTAATCAACATCTCTAAAACCATAGACTGGTGTTAGAATAACCATATTTATTATTGAGTATTCAATTATAATTTTTAACGAATAATTCAAAAAGTATTAAAAATTATCTTAAAAGCAAAAAAAAATATAAACAAAACAGTATTAAAGTAAGTCATAATATTTAATTAGTAAGACACTAAATTTCACAATATAATTATTCTAATATTGACAATCTTTTATCAGGTTTAACTTGTTTTATAAACTAATAATTTTTATTGTTATAGGGGATTATAACAATGTGTTTTTCCTTCCTATAAACAGATTTATAGAGTTCACACACTGACTTTAATATTGACAACATATTTTTAGAATGTAGTGACTTTATTATTTGACTTATTTTATCAGTCTGTGAAATAACTGTAATTTTTTTACATTTATTTATTTTAATATAGACAGCTGAATGGATGGTTTGTTGATTATCTTATAGTGATATAAAATTACCGGTAATTTATAAATCATATCATCATCTTTACAATAACATTGGTAATTGGTAACTGCAAAAACATTTAAAAAAAAGACAAATATCTAGTCTATATAGTAGTCTATCGCGTTATTTTAATACTGCACTGAAAATTAACTTGTGCAGCTATAGATAATAATACGCTGTCAATCAAAGTTATTGATAGTTTTGATGCACTTGTGCAACTATCTGTCACACAGAAACTAGCGTGGAATAGCCATTACTCAAAATTAGACGTCGAATAAAATATTCGATTGTTTTGATTGCCTATTTTAAACCGGTCGCCTATATTAAAAAGTTAAATAATACAATTTTTTGTATATGACAATAAAAAATAAGTATAGACTATAATATATTTTAGAAAGCTCAATAACAAGGAAAAAAAATAAAAAAATAATATACAGCTTATCCCATTTAAAAAGCATATGTTGAGTCATGTTTCAAAAATGACAGCACCAAGCGAAAAATAGTTACGCCACTGGAATTTACGTGGAAGTCTCTTCGAAAATCATTTTTCACCTTTTTGATAAGTTATAGGATAATCAAGATACTGGCAAAGGAGTACGACAGGGAGACGCGATATTCCCAAAGCTGTTTACACCATATATATATATATATATATATATATATATATATATATATATATATATATATATATATATATATATATATATATATATATATATATATATATATATATATATATATATATATATATATATATATATATATATATATATATATATATATATATATACATATAATATACATATAATGGGAAAACTAATACACAGCTCGGGATCTCTACTACCAGAAATCAACAGAAGAATCAAGTTAGCATGGAGTACTTATGGAAGAAACTCAATCATACTCAAATCTAGATTGCCACTTTATCTAAAGTAGAAAACATTCGACCAATGTGTACTACCAGTCATGTGAAACCTGGACACTTAAAATGGACATCATAAGGAAACTGCAGGTCGCACAACGCTCAATGGAACGTAATATGCTGGGAATAACCAAGAGAGACCCAGGTAATAGACGTCATCCACAGACTTGAGGGACATCAAGTAGTACTATATCAGTAGCAATGTACAGACAACAGATGGCAAGAAGAACAGACAACAGATGGACTGCAAAAATTACAGCATGGTACCCACAAGGAATTAAGATACCTAGAGGAAGACCGAAACTGAGATGGGACCATGATATTAGGAAATTAGCAGGGTTAAATTGTGCCCAAATAGCTAACAATAGACAACAATGGGCCCAACTACAAAGAGAGTATGTGCGGGGAGTTATACCATGATTGGAAATGGTTGAAAAAGCTGAAAATTATGATAATGATGATGAATCAAGATGAATGATGAATCAAAATGAATCAATTCATTGATGAATCAAGATGAATTCATCATCAATGAATCATGATGATGAATCAAGATACGAAGAAGGTCGAAAATGCAGCATTTTCAAATTCGCCCTGTATTTCAGAAACTAAGAGGGCTGGACTTAAAGACACATGTGAAAGAGAAAACCGCCTCGCTGTATCTCTACTCATAAACGAGAAACCCCATAAAACACACGAAACTGGAATACTTTATACACTCGATTCTTTTTAATTAAAAAAATTATACTATAATATAAAGTTAGTATATTTGCATGTTAAATCGCTCTGATATCAACATGGACATTTTTGGTCTATGAGATACGGTGCGGAATATGTAAAAGCATGAGTAACGTTCTTACCGATAGCACAAATGGAATGTTTTGTTTAATGAAGCGTCACGCCGTTATTAATATTCAATTGCAGCGAAGCGGCACCGTGAAGGCACAAGGCAGACCAACTCGCGAGTGAATTAAGCCCGAGCGCGCGCCCGACTTTTTACAGTTACGCCAAACCGTGATTAATACCGAGATTGGCCTTTTGGTTTCCGCCGATTTTTTACTCCAAAATCGACCGCATAATAATTACCAGATAAAAATTGATCGAAAACAGAAAAATATTTGTGTGGTGAGATGTGGTCATTCACCTTTCCGATAGCGCTAACTATTTTGGCGGTGTTTTGTTCTAACGTTCTTTGGTGTAGGTTAGCATCATTAGAAGATGATTAAATGAGAGTATGAATGCAAATGGTATATCAATGTTTTTGAAACATTGCTATATCGATTTTTAATATCGATTTACTACTTTTGAAAATTATCGATGTATCGATAGTTTTTAACCATGTTTTACGTCGATGTTCTTGAAGAAACAAATCCATCTATTTTGAATCTTACTGCTTTCAAATGCTCCGTCGGTTTCCAGGAAAGATGGAAACGATATTTTTTTACGGATAACACAGATGACACTATTAATTCGATCAGTAAAGTATGATCCGTACAAGACGACCTAAAAAAACTTTCTTAATTTACTCCTAGATATGTAAATACCGACTCAAGACTAGTCCTTGGAATACTGGAATTGGACTGTCCTATATGGAATACTATTTCTATATTGTTTTACCGAATAACGTACAAATAACGTACTGTAATCTGTATAGGAAAATAAATTGGTCTGTTTTGGGAAGACTTTTGTCGGAAGTGAAAAACTTCCGTTTTAATCATCTGTTTGTGATTCCAACATAGCGAAACGTGCGTCCAGAGTTTAGAGCAAATTTTTTGGTGTATTGTGGTGAACTAGTGATCTATTTCGCTGTTCTAATATCAAAAGTTTCAATCTCATCTGAATTAGGGGCGTGTTGTCCGTGCTCTGGTGTTTGTTGATAATTGAAGATACCTTTAAATAAGAAGACTAAGGAAGGAGCATATCAAAAATCTTAGGTCCATCGCGATGGGACTCAAATATGGCCGACTTAAATTCCGGTTTATCAGTGCCGTTCTAATTTTATTTAAGAAATGTAAAACTATGATATAGGGTAGACGTTGTGTAGACTCAATAATTTTTTTTTATTTTACTTTGTGAATAAATGTTGGTAGTTATTAAAATTGTTATAAAAACATATTATTTTAAAAGAAATAGATAAGTTTTAATAATTATTTATTAACTCAAACTTCCGATACGCTACTGAAGCAGGTAAGTCAAATTGACGTATATAAATTCTTTGACATCTAATCTTTGACAAGTAATAAATAAAAGCAAAAATGCAAGAAAAAAAATATAATTAGTTAATTTAAGTGAATTTCATAAATGATCGGTTTACTACACGTATGTATATTATATAGTCACTTACTAGCGAAAAGTTGTTCCATTAGTTCACTCGATTTTTGCCAAGATCTACCGCACGCTACACAACCAACTATTTTAGAGTTTTTTTCGATAAATCGCGATAGTGTCACTGTTAATTTAAGTTCTGCCACAATTTCCATCTAGATTTACTATCTTTATAAAACTATCAGTTGTAGAATAAATAATAAATAACATAAAATAAGCTAAAATCAAATTCAAATGTGTCAAATGAATCGTCAAACAGAACTGTCAAGGATCCCCATCCTAGAGTCCTTTTTCCGCCCACCATGCATGAATACATGGATAGCATTATGCTCCTTCCTTAGTCTTCTTATTCAAAGGAAGATACAGATGGAAGGTTGGTTAGATTTTATATAATATTGAGTCTGTTTTGACAAATCTTATGTCACCTTTGATGTTCCTATGTAAGCTGTCTGTCTCAAATTTGCAAAACATTCTTGAACTACTTTTACAAATCGATTCGTATGAAATTTTACACATAAACAGTTCCCGAGACAATACAACATTATGATTGATGACAAGTTAAACCCTTTTTTCTACGTCGAAGGAGGCTACCCGAGAGTTTTTTTTACTGAACTAGAGTTTTGCGATTAAATCAGTGCACCAAAATTCATCAGTTCGATTTTTGTAAGCTTGTAAAAATTGTTGTTAAAAATAATCGTTATCATTTTTTAGTTTATTTGATATGCCTATAGTACTATTACTGTAATCGGTGAAACATTTAAAACAAAAGGTGATTTGTTATTACAAAGTTTTCGAATATGTGGAATTAATTCATTCAGCATGCCCAATGACAAAAAATAACAATATTATCTATTAATATTTAAAAAATATGAATGAATATGTCAAATGTATTATAATTACTCCTTTGTCATTTCAAAACCTACTTGAAAATTTTACAGAGATATTTTTAAATAACTGTTACATTTATTATTATAAAATTGTCAGCAATCTCTCGACTTCCGTAGATAAATAAACAGTTTTGTTAAATAGTTAATTCTGGTTTCATTTTAATTTAATAAAATATATAACCAAAATTTTGTTATGCATAGATCATTGCAACAAGGGGTGGTATTTGGCGAGAATTTAAGCTATTTAATCTGAGAAAGATAAGTCGCAAAGGCAGCAAAAAAATAACTGCATTAGAAACTGTTTCAACGGTCACTTTATTTGTAGTTTTTAATTTTAAGTTTTAATGTACTTTTTGATTTATTTATGTGGTAATACCATTTTTCTTATGTTTAATAGACAATTTCAGTTGTTGTCTGGTGCCGTAAAGATACAGTTCTCAGTTCTACCGAAAAGGTTTTTCGTTTGAATCCTGCAGCCGGCATTACACCAGGAGATCACCATGAATACAAATTAATATATGTTGTGCACATTATACTTAGGTCGATTTAGTTTTAAAATAATACTTGGGATTTACACTTCTAAGTTTATATGCGATTGAAGTGTAGTGTTAGCCACATTCACACACAGCCTTCCTAGAATACCAACGGCTCTAGTAAAGCCGTATTTTCCTAAGGCATGTAAAACCATTGTATGTAGGAGACTTAGCGATGAGCAAATGCAAGACGAAGACTTCCTTGGTCTTGATCTTGCAGGGTCCAATCTTGGCTTTGCCGCATTTTTGCATTTTTTAATAGATTTTTACGAAAAGCGCTTTCTACGTTGAAAATATTTGAATAAATAGTATTTTTAGGTATTTAATGCAAATATAACTTTAAAAAGAGAAATTATTAGAATATTTGTCTGACGAAAATTTTTATTTTTAAATATAAAGCAATAGTCGGGAAAACACGATTTGTAATAAATTAAATCAATACTGTTGAACAAGTAACAAGTAAGTAATTTATACATAGTATACAGAAGCGTAGAACAAAACGCCTTAACCACTACAGGCGTGCTAATTTCTGCGTTAAGTTCATCAGACCGAAGGAAATAATAGCCATCCGACGACTGGTTTCTGTGATTTATCCCCATTATCACGCCGGCTTTGCTGGATCCTTCGCTCTGACAAACAAACTGTCACATGTCAATAATTGTCATTAATCAATAACAAAAAGTCATTAATCAATAATAAAAAAAATGTAGCAAACTTTTAATATACATAAAATATCAGTTTTACAACAATAATATTTTGTTTGGATTGTTCAATTTTTACCTATATAATACTAAGTTAATAATCTTACCTATTCTATTATTCAAACAATCAAACCAGTGTTAGAAATTATGTTATCACTTTGTTTTCACACTATATCTACTAGCACTATCTATATTTTTTGAAAATATTTGTATGGTGTGATGGTCGTTCACCTCTCCGATAGCGTCATATTCTTCAGGGGTGTTATTTTCAAACGGTGTTTGCTGTACGTGTTGTCTACGTTGAACGGTAGATACTGGATATTGGCTGTATTATGCTGTAGTGTGTTGTTGACAATCGAACAGGTGGGAATTTTATCGCTTTTTAAATGCGCCAGAGATATTCGGTCTATTTTTAGACATGTGTTTATGATACTAATTCTACTTTACTCATTGTTTTTGTTTGGTTCAGTAGAATTACATTAAACTGTAATTATTTTTTTTTTCAAAGTTTATAGAACTCTGGCATTATAATGTAGTGTTTAGTGTTATGACAGAAAATAATTAAGCAATTTTTTGTCTTGTCTCATTTTTTGTAGACACTTAAGTTTTGTAGACCTAATTTTAAATTGTAAAATTCCTAAATGTATTTCTAATTTCTATTTGAATTTTAAAATGTTGTTAATGAAAATGATGCTCAACGTTTGTGTTTCTGAAGAATTATAGTTGGGGGTTGGAACCTTTGGTGTTACACAGCAAAATAAAACACTAAATCACCACAATACACCAAAACACTTTTACTTTTACACTGGACGCGCATCACTGCTACACTGTTAGCATCATCAGCAGATGATTAAAACAGTTTTAATCATCTGCTGATGATGCTAACATGGTTAGCGAAATGCGCGTGTAAAAGTAAAAGTGTTTTGGTGTATTGTGGTGATTTAGTGTTTTATTTTTTCTGACGAAGACCGAATTAAAATTGGTCGAAACGTCAATTATTATTAAAGTAAATGTAAATAAAAGTTTCCGTTTTTTTAACTATACTGACTTACAACCAAGATTTTAAAAACTTAAAATATTGAGTAAAATATATTATTTTATATATTTATATTCCAATAAAATAAAGAAGTCAGATTAAAAAATTATAATTTTGCATCAAGTCTTAATTTAAAGTGTTAGGAAATTAAAACTAGTAAAGTGATGATATACTTCGCCTGGATATAACACAGCTTTCGGGAAGTTTTTCTGAAAATAAGAAAAACGTTTATTCTTTAATTTTCGGTTTAAAGATCGATTCTCACATGGTTAATAGAGTCAGGGTATATTTGAGTCTTAAAACAGAAAGATCCATGTTTTTTATACGTCGCTCCTTTACCTTGATTGGAGTTATCTTCTGGCAAACTGTTGCCAGTATAAAATTGAATACCTGGCTGGTTAGTGTATACTTCTAGAGTTCTGCCACTGGGCGGATGGTATGCTTTGGCCGCAAATACTACATCCTAATTAGACAAATACTTTGAGTTTAGATAAACAATTATTTTAAAAACATAAAAGTCACACCGAAGTGGGTACTCTGGTAATTGCAAAGTTGTGATCGTATCCTGGAGGGTTGTTTGGAACTTTAAATATAACATCTCCCAAAACTTTTGGTACTCTTAAATCGAAAATGGTTCCAGAAACCGAAAATATATTTCCTGAAAACCACAAATATATTCTGTGTTTGATATTTTGTTTTTTAATAATACCTGTTGGTATTTCATTTGCATTCACTTCAGTATACCTATCAGCATTGATGGTAAATTCGTGCTTGAATAACTCTTCAGCTCCTGAGCCATGCCCCCCTAAGTTAAAGTATGCGTGGTTGGTTAAATTTATTGGAGTGGCTTTGGTAGTTACTGCTTTGTAGTCTATTAAAAATTCACTGTTCGCTGTTAACTCATAGGTCACTGTTACTGTTAGATCTCCTGCAATAACATTTTTAGATTAATTCGTGTATATGGAATCATGTGTTACTGATACCTGGATATCCTTCTTCTAAATCTACGGAATGATAAGTTAAAACTACCTGATTTCCGTTAAGGTAATAATTCCATAAAGCTTTGTCGAAGCCGTGAATGCCGCCATGTAGATGATTTTGACCGTGGTTTGTTGCTAGCTTGTATTCAACATTTTCTACGGTCTAATTTTATAGGAATTTAGTAGTATATGTAGAAGAATGCAATATCAGTATAACTTACAAATTTTCCTTTTGCTATTCTGTTAGCTACCCTTCCAATTGTTGCTCCAAAGTAGGGGTAGGGGTGAGGTGGTCGTGCCTGGTATCCTTCGACGGAATCATATCCTGTAGTTATATCCTCAACTTTTCCATTCCTATCTGGTACTTTTATTGAAGTAATAGTACCGCCATGGTTGATAAGCTAGGCATTAAAATGATATTATATTCCATATAATACTGTACCTACCCTCGCCCCTTAATATGATATACAGTATTTTCTCTACTATCCTTAATAGAAAACCTTGTTATAAATTAGATAGACACAGTATTTATTCCACTTGATATTTTGGTAAGATCTTTTTTTACTAAGAAATTGGTATTTTTTGCGTATGATTTAAGCAATGTTGCTTTAAGTTCTGAATGTTTTCACTAAATGCTTGTAGCATTGGATAGAAATTATTACAGTTCTTAGTATTACATATAAAATATTTTTTTCTTAGTCTATACATTTAAAATATTTACCAAACAAAACCAAATTTAGTTGAAATAAAACCTATTATTGAGTTTTTTAAAACATCAATATTCGGTTTGTGTGTTTCCAAATAGTATATAACGCACCTGAACTGCAACTTTCTTACTATTTGTCCAAGTAAATCGTTTAACTTGACTTTTTTCTCCTGATTTTGATTGAATTACTCCAAAATTATCCACTTCCAGCTATACAGAGCTAGCCATTCCGCTATTAATAAAAACAATCTGATAAACTGTATGCGTTAACGAATACTAAATTGCGACTAGGGTAAAGCCTAGGGTAAAACCTCCTACAAAGCGTACAGGGTAGCTCGAATTCGACTCTCATCATTGGGATTTCGGAAACCATAAGAGATACAGGATCGGTTAAATGGAGGCAAAGTTGCGCAATTTGGTGCTCAATAAAACCGTATTGCATCATTTTCAATTTTGTTTTCTATTGTTTCTTGGCTTTATTTGTTAAGATAACTTAAAATGAAAAACACATTTTCACGGCCACTTTTTCTGCTCTATAACTCTATGTGATTAAATATAGACTGACGTTTCAGCTTATCAACTTAATTTTTTTAAATACGGACCTAATTTTTTTTTTCAATTTAATTAAATCCTTTCATCACTCTTAAAACACTATATATAGTCACTTTGATATTTGCCGTTTCGTTCAGATCAAATTGCGCAACTTTGCCTCCATTTAACCGATCCTGTATCTCTTACGGTTTCCGAAATCCCAATGATGAGCGTCGAATTCGAGCCACCCTGTACTTAACAAATCGGTGTGATTTTGTGTGTTCCTCCAAAGCGTTCAGCTCGAAAAAAAGCAGCGCCATATTTTGTACTTTAAACGTAAAAATACTAAGAAAGGTTTACATTGTTAATACAAGTTTTTAATTATATAGATTTTTAAGAAATATTTCTAATAATAAATCAAAGTTAAATTGATATATCCTTATTATTTAGGATAAGTAGTAAATAAATGTAAAAATGCAAAAAATATGTTTAGTTAATTCTTTCTTGGTATATTTTTTGGTTAATTCTCAATGAATTTAATAATTTAATGGTTTACTGCTTCTATATATCATATATCTAATTACTTACCCTTGCAATTGCCTTTGTCCTACATTTATATCGGTTTTTGGTTGACATGGACTGCATATTGCGCTATTATGCATTTTAAAGTGTTTTTCCGGAAGTTAATGTCACTATAATATAAAAGTTCTGACACAATATCCTCCTATACTTGCTAACTCTAGACAAAGTAATTTATAAGATAAATAATAAATCACAATATAAACTTGTAAAGTCCAATAAATTAGCAAACATTCAAATATTGGATCATATTCTTTGATTCAAATGTATGAGTTAAAACGTCATACAAATGTAATGGAGTGTCATGTTTACTTTTAATTATCATTTACCTTTCCATTACTACCTTTTTTTATTTTTTAGATAAAAAAACAGGATTTGTTATGCTACTATATATGTGATATAAATTGAGATTGATTGCCCCATTCAATTACTTCTTGTTTCACCGGAAATGGCTACTGACTAACTTTTGATTTTTAAATCGTACCCTCGGTATTTTTTACTTTAGTTGATATAAAATGATATTCTGAATAGAATGATATATCAGGCGTCAATTTTTGACATTTTCAATTAATAGAAATTTGTGATAGAAATTGAAGGGTTCAGGAGTAAACATCATAAGCGACCATTTTTTAATTTTAGGGTTTTACAATATTATAGCAGATCTAACAGGTTCCTAAAGTTGTTAAATCTAGTAGATGAAATTCAAAATATATATTTTTTAATAGAAACTTTGAATAGAAATGTTCAAAAGTTAACATGTGATACGTCATTCTGTTCAGAATATCATTTTCTGTCAATTAAAATAAAAATATACCGAGGGTACTACTTAAAAATCAAAAGTTGTAGTCATTTCCGGTAAAACGGGAGGTAACCGACAATAATTAACCTCAATGAATTCTGCTTTATGTCCTATATTAACGTACTAAATCTCGTTTTTTTATCTGAAAAATAAAAAAGTTATAGAGGTGAGTCACTTTTGAAAAACATCCAGTATAGTGTAGTGGCAATATGAATCAGTCTCTCCGAAAAATCCTATATGGGTATTTCGCTACTGCAAGGAAATCTACAAAATAAAATAGTTATTTTTTGTAAACACTTCTGGGGTTAATCCAAACAGAATGTAGAATGTTAAAGAGGGGAGTTAATCAACGCGACCTTACAGATTTATTGTGTTCCCCTTTCTTGAGTTATACCCAGTTATAACTCATCATACAGTCTCAGGCCTTTAACCAAAGCCAGTATCTGAGACGGCTCCACAGAGGCCAGCTCTCCATCCTCGACATCAGCCGTACCAAAGTTCATGGCACGAATGGTCGTCGTCTTGGCGCACTCAGTGATAAGGTGTTTCCCATTTTCCACAGAATCTGCATTCGCCGTTGTTTCTCAGCTTCAGCCTACTGAGGTGTTCGTTGAGGAGACAGTGTCCTGTTAGAAACTCCGTGACAATCCGAAGATTGTTTTTACTTAAATCAAGGAAAACCTTTGATTTTTCTCGGTCGTAAGTTTTCCAAACGGAAACTATTTGTCAGAAGTTAGATTTACAGATATACAAATTTGTCTAACGAACAAAAAATGCTTAAGGTTTCGGAAAGTTTATCTCTTTCCGTCGTCGCGTCGTCGGAAGCAAAGAATAAAGAAAAAAACTATTTAAATTCATCTATTCGAGAACACTTTAGTTTTTTGAAACATATACGTCTACAAAAAACAGTTGACGTTAAAAAAATATGAATCAGGTCTGAATGAAGTAATCTTAATCATCTTCAATCCAGGTTCATATCCGTCGTTCAAACCAGTTAAAGTCTGTCCAACTAGTCAGGGAAGATTTCGATAGATATGTTAACATTCAAAAAATCACATCATAGATAGTTCCTTATTTACCTGGGAATTAAAATGACAGACACTACTGTCAGGGTTATTGAGGTGTCTCGTTGGACAGACTATGATTGTAGGGAATTTGTTGTCTTACATACTAACTAATATATAACTAATAATTATTTATTGGAAGTGAAGTTGATCTAGGACCCGAATTCTGTAACTTAGAAAACGCTAAGCGCTTTTAGGCGCTCAGCGTATATGACGTTAATTTTCGCTTAGCTCGCACTTGACTACCGCCTTGGGTATTCTGATTTGATGCGCTTAGCGTCTTTATCCTTTGCGCTAAGCGATTTGAAAACGGCTACCTTATTGGACCGTTTTGCTTGTCGAACTGTCAGTAAAAATAGAAAAAAATTGTGATTTTGTGCGTTCTCTTGCTCTCTAATGAAAACTATTTGTTCTTCTATAAATTCATCAATAATTAATAGATAATTTACGACTTGGCAGCTATAAATATTGTTCAAATCATCGAAAATCCTGAGAAGCGTCTTCAACATTTCCTTCATATAATAAGAATAATGACATATCCATAGAAAAATAGGTTGACATAACTCAACAATAGGTTATGAAATTGACGTAACATTGGCATTTTTAATCGTTTTATCCACATTTGATTATTAGCTCGATTATTAGTAAACTATTAGATACCTGAGAAATTGCGATGCTGCCAATATCTGCCTAACGCGTATCCAGAAAATGATCCGCACGGCAACAAGCATATCAAAATCGACTGCTTGGCGTTCCGCTAATCGAATACTTTCGCTTACCGCTTTGAAAGCGTAACGTTTTTATGTCGACGTTCCAGAATTCGGGCCCAGCTTAACATTTTCCTAATGCATTTTGGCCTTTAATGTAATATTATGAAGGCAAACTACAACTCGAAATAAAATCATACTAATTTTAGTAGACTGTTAATGATTAATTTTATTAGTAATTAATATTAGTAGAGAATATCCTATACCGAGCTATCAACAATGATTAAATTAGTTAGCAATACCTGGCAATACTGAGGATTTTAGGACAGATGATTGGTTGTATTATAAACTTTTTTCTAATCAAGTTTACTGTCAAATAATAATATCTAATTATCTGCTGATGAAGTTAACATGATTAACTTCATTTTTCGTTAAAAAGATTGCCTTAATTCCTATATCCATAAAAGAATAACCATTCCTCTCAAAATTAAGTTTTAAAGTCATTATACAGAAGGAAAATTACTTTAAAACAAATTACGTACCATCAAAACCGTCCTAATGACAGATATTAGACGTTCGTACGTAAAAGACCGCTTCACGGAAAAGGAAAAAGCTCTATAATCGGCGCTTATAAAAATTAAGATTTAAGAATGTGCGTTCGGAATGAGAATTGAAAAGCGACATTAAGATTTGAATAAATTTCCATAACATTAGCATGTTGATTAGGTTATTATAAGGCAAATAACCAATATCGATAGAACAGGTTTCATGATACCATTTCCATGATATTTACTTAATAAAGTTAAGTAAGGGAAAGTAAATTAGAACCTCTGAGATTATTGGTATGTGTAGTGCGTCTCTCGAGATGACTTTCAGGGGAAATGCATTTTTACCTGGAAATTGTCTTGATTTGCATAAATTTCCAATATAATTTGTTTTCAATTTATATTAATTATAGTGTAGTATACAGCAATGTCTTTTGATATTTTTTTTATTTTATAATAATTATGATATTTGATATTCTAGGAAGTAATAATTCTAAGACCATAATTATTTAGTTAAAACAAGGATGCTCTTGGGTCTTCTTGTTGTACCAAATTGATGTGATGAATAATATATGTTAGGGGTTTGTAAAAATATGTTTATTGTGCTTTATGTGCAATGTCAGTGCTCTTTTCACGGCGGGTGAACACATATTATCATATATTTCTCTATTCGGAGTATTGTTGTGTTCTTTTCAAGGCAATAATACTGCTCATGTTTTTGCTTTGAATAAAAAGATTCAGAAAAGAGTATGATACTGTCTATGTATTCATGCATGTTGGATGGAATCGTCATTATAGGTCCCCATCCTTGACAAGTCTGTTTGACGTTTAAATCGAAACATTTGAATTTGATTTGAAATGTTGTCCATTGTATTTGTCTTTACTCAGCGTATTTTTTATGTTATTTGTTATTTATTATTTATTCTACAATTTATTATTTTAGATGTAGAACATCTATCCGCAAGTAAATTGTATTTTCTGTCAATTTTTGGGTGTCATCTGTCGAAATATGACTTTTTGGATAGACTTTAGTTATATAGATCATATCAAATAAACTATATAAATAGTCATGTGATTAAGCTTGCCCAGCACAGCGTTGCCCACTTTTACATATTTTCTTTTAATCAGAATATTTTAGGAAATAAAAATGAAGTAATTATAAATGTATGAAGAGTTATTTTACATCAACAAAACTCACCTCCTTAACAGCACTTAAGGACATAAAGGGCCATTATTACAGCTTTCCCTTTCAAAATATTCTAGTAAAGCTGCGTTGAGTTTTTCTGCAATGGCTGTTAGTGTTGCACAAGACAAGAATTCTTGTCTTGAAAATCAATTTCTTGTCTTGTAATTCTAGACAAGACATTTTCAAAGTCTTGTCTTGCAGATTTCTTGAATGGCAAAGTCTTGTCTTGCAAGACTCTTGAAATTTCTTGTCTTGAAAAATTTTACATTCTTACAAAAAGGTAATAATATTTATATATTTTATTTCATAGAAAGCGTCGTATACAAAATGTAATACGAAAAATGAACAACAACGATGATAATTTTAGCAAAAAAAAATCTTAACGGACCGCAAACGAACTACGTCAACTCGCCCGTTTAACGAAACAGGAGCCATTACCAAATAAAAGCTGAATAAGAATAAGTAAGGTTAATTTCGATTTATGGGTTTTGGGCTATTATTTCGATTTTTTTTTGTACACCGACTACTTCTGTTCCCGCAGAAAAGCTCTTTTCGAAGGCTGCACTGGTAATAAGAAAACACAGAAACCGGCTAAATTCAGAATCGGTAAGAAGCTCAATTTGTTTGAATTCCTGGATGGATGAATTTCCATAAGTTCATTTTTTAGTTCTAGTTGTTAATTCTTGTTAGTTTATTATGTTCTATTTTGGTTATCCGTTTGTTACTTCTATTTTTTATGGTATTTATTTTATTTTTTTATAATGGAAGATTGGTTGGAAAAGTTTGGACATAGGGTGTACCGAAAGGTTCTGCTAGAGTGTACTATTTGCGCTATTTGATACTAGTTTTTGTTCGCGGAGCAATTTTGTGCATGAAAAGTAGTACCAAATAGCGCAAATAGCGTGCTCCACGAACCCACCATTAGTTTCAACTACCGTTAGTTTTTTTTATAATACCATTATACTAATATAATTTAATTAATTATTTTTTTATAATTACCAATATACGGTTTGTTGCTTCGACTTTATTTTATTTCATTCTCAACTCTAAAACACTGGCTTTGATAGAAAAAAAAATGAACACTGGTCAATATTAATACCGGGTTTATACTATACACACATTTGCATAAATCGTAATCATAATCACAGTCCTAATCATCGTCATAATCACAATGCAATTTTAATGTGCGTTTATAGAACATTTTCATAAGTTCATGGTAGATGTCAACAGGTTTATAAGAAGTGGATAGTTTAACTTTTATAATTATGACTGATTGTGATTACTATTATTACTGACTATGTAAATGTTGTATAAACCCGGCATAACTTGCACAAAGACCTAATTATCACTTAAAAAAATGTATCATTTCTAACTTTCAAGAAATCTTGAATTCAAGAAATCTTGCAAGACTCTTGAAATTTCTTGCATATTAAAGTCTTGTCTTGTCTTGAAATTCAAGATAAGAAATTTTGAAAGTCTTGTCTTGAATTTCTTACAAGAGTCTTGGTCTTGCAAAGAGTTTTTCAAGACTCTTGTGCAACACTAATGGCTGTTAAGCTTCCTCGGCATCTTGCACTACAAGTGATTCTAAAAAGAACAATTTACGTAATTTTATCACAATAAATAATAAGTATCACAACATAATGCATTTAATCCAAAAATTCGTTATACAAAACCAAAGTGGCAAAACGAATCAAAATGTCAGGAAATAAATAAATAAATGTGGCAGCTTGACATTTTTTACAGCAGAGCTTACCACCTGAACCGCCAGTGGAAAATTTAAATTCCAGTTAGTCAGCCCGGGCGCCGATTATGCCCATGGTTGGCAACAATGAATTTAATAATCGTGCCCTCGATGACGTAACTAAAAGTTTATTTGGTATCGCTTGTATATACTAGCTTTTAAACTGCAGCTAGCCTAATATAACTTTTCTATTTCTCTATCTGCTAGTAAATCTACCCCAAGTACCCTTTAAATCTTTAAATGAAAGGACATTTGTTTATCTGTGGTCGCATCTTTCCAAATGCCAAATAATAAGGTATGAAGTCCGATAGTAAAAACCTCGGAAGAAATTCTAACGAATACCTCTTGGTGCCTTCTGATTGATGACCGGTCCATTATAGATTTCTTCTCAGATTAATCTCGTACGACTCAGTCCGAAAAGTATCTCGTTTCGGATGTAACTGGTTCGTTTGTTAATCTTGACGTATATCTTATTTTAATACCGAGTGTCCGACACAATGATAGTAAGAGATATACACGTATAAAAAGCACGTCGGAAAAAATAAAATTGATTTTATATGATTCTTTGAGTGACAAAGTCGTGATCGAAAAGAAGGAAGATTTATCAATCATTATTGGTTAAAAATGTATTAATAGATTTAGTCTATGTCAGTAAAACGTCCCGAAATTAGTAGACTAGAATGAACAGCGCTTTGTAACTTTAACACATTATAGCCTGTTTTGATATTTTACACGTTGGAATTCAGATTTATGTACCATAAACTGGAGTATCTTTGTGACTGCAGCATAACTTTGACACATTCCTTATATTTTCACATTGTATAATGGGTATGCGGTTCGTCATTTTCAAAAATAAAGTTATCCCTACTACATGCTATTAAAGGGTAACTAAAATACGACTAAATAACCCAATCAGGCCATTCTACATTGAACACTGCATGTTTATTAACATTTGATAAAGTCAACTACAAAAACTAGTTAGTATATCTTAAAACACTGTTATTTCCCTCATATTTTACTTAAAGTTACGACCAAACGTTTTTTTAATGACACTGGGAGAAAAATATATTTGCTTCTAGACAAAATTTTATCTTTGCGGGCCAATTTTGGTAATGTCTCAAAGTGGCCCTACGAATTGTTTAGTATATATCCTAGCCTGAATATCATTTTGTACTAAAGTTGGTCATAGTAATTGAAATGTTCTTTTTAAAGCAGTTATTTAGTCTATTGTATGTGTGACTTTTAATTAATAATTAATAATTAATTTTAAATATTAATTAATTATTTTAAATATTTTTAAATTATATAATAATTATTATTTCATCATACACCATAATTATAATAGCAGTTACCGATAGTAATTAGGACCTTACTACCTATTATCCTTGTTTTTATAAGCAGAGGGTAAAATTAATAGTATAAAATAATTAATTGCAGAATTTATACTGCGACGTATATTCCTGTATTTTACTGCGATATTTAGTGCCAAAAACTCCGCCATTCCTTTTATTAATGGTATAGTCTGAAATCTGCCCTATTTATTTCCTGCATTGAAAGTAAGACGTTGATGTAATTGTTTTGACTATGTCAAACTGCCAAAACCAAACGGAGGTATAATTTGTTAGGTCTCACCCGCGGAGAAAGAAAAAGGCGTCTGTCGACGGGATAAATGTTGGCGTTAGCAGTGTCGGACCTGCCAAAAGTTTACTTTAAACGAAAATCGGCAGTTTTCCTCTAAGAAATTTTTTTGCTTACGATGCTTAAAGTCCTGTGCTAGGGTTCTCGAGATATAGTTACTTACAAGGTATTACTTTTAAATCTTTTTATATTATTTGCAACGTTTCAAATTGTTTGTAAAATTATTTGTGACATTTGAAAAAAAATAGCGTATTCTATTCGGAGTAAAAATGTCTTTTTGTGCCTCGACTGCAATGTCAAACGTACAGCCTTGTCACAAAAAGTATCATTTTTACCACTAATAAAACAATATACTGTTATAGGCCTTCTTCAAAGTAGAAAAGTATACTTTTAAGAACATTTTTTTAAGTTTTTCTTTTTTTTTCATTACCTACTATTTTACTAATTCATTTTCCTTTTAATCATTTGATACGGTGAAGTACTATTTTCTTTTGTTTCCTTCTCTACTTCCCTGTTTCTGTCTAGGGCAGGACGCTGAATGGTGTGTCTTTTTGTCTTCCTGCTCTAGTGTATTTTATAACTAGACCGAGTAAAATGAATAATAGTCGTTTAATAACGGCATGTTCTGGCAAAAATATTCCAGTACATTTAATGGAAATATTTCATTATGGAGTTATTTGACCTTAGGAAAATATTTTATTCTCGAAAATAGATAAATAACAGATGATAAAGGATTGTACTGGATGACAGTCAAGGGACTGTCAAACTATGACTTATACCATTTTTCTTCGTACTTATAAAAAAGAAAAATAATTAATAATAATTAATACGTTCATAATTTTACAAAATACATATGTTAGATTGAATTAACATTTTTCCAATGGTTACAAACTTGATGCCGTTTACATAATAATTGTAATTTAATAGTTTTTCTAAACAATTTTTATATCTTCTCTATCAACATTGTCATCACCATTTATCAACTGCTTTATTTTTCTTATTATACAGGGTGTCCCAGAAATAAGTGCAAATATTTTAAGGGGTGGTAGATCTCGATAAAAGAAACATATTTTCTCTTTATCGTTTTTCAAATAAGTCCAAAATAACGGAGTTATTTTACTTTCAAAATTTAAAAAAAAATTATTTTTTGCTTAAATTTTGAGAACCACTGGATCTTTTCTGGATTTTCTTTCTTGTAAATTTAATCTAATACCTATGTTGCCATATTATCAAGAAATTATGTTTTTTAACTAAAAACTAAAAAAAATTCAAAAAAATTTTGAATTTTCGAAATTTTTTTTTCGCGAAAAAAACCTTATAGGCGTGTTTCTGGGGTTGAACTATACTACCAGTAAAAATATTTGCACTTATTTCTGGGACACCCTGTATATAAAGAAGTTATTACATACTTTATTAAACAACATTTTATTTTTTATGTCAGTCTAATCATCATTTTAACTCTGCCTACTTGAAACATGGCATAAAAATTGGATATTGTATAACTCTTTTATATTTTTAACAATCGTTTAAAAAGGCATTTTAGTTTATTGATATATACCATCCTGGTCACTTCATCTGCGTGGTCTGTATTTTAATGCATGCGACGGAGATAAGTATAAATGACCGGTTGACAGACAAAGAGACAAAATTAAAGCAATGTTGCCGGTTTTTATGTGCGTAGAAAAAAATAAACTATTTTAAAAACTTTTATTTATACTCCTAAAATGAAGATAATATATCTAATCTAGATATAAACTATTACACCTGCACTAAAACGAGTAATTAATTGTGAAAAATTAAGTTTCAACCCTAGATGCAACATTTTTCGTAATCGCCCACTTGTGCGGTTTGGAATTATTGTGATGTAAAATCCGGCAACACCGCATAGAAGGAATGCATCAACCCAATTTTTATCTATTTTTAATACATTTGATTTTTCATTAAGCTGTTTACATCACTGTCTTACACGTTAAAATCCATACCACGCAGTTTCGATATCCAGATCGGTATACAACGTGTATTGTCCTTTATAACAAATGAACTAAACATTAGCAAATATTTAATTAGTAGAAATACTAGAAAAAACTGGATTCTACGTGAAAAGTTCTATTAAATCCGTTATTACCTTTTTGATAAGGTGTCAGACAACACACAGGGTTTTACAAAAAATAGCCAAATGTAGTAGTAGTATGGGAAAACCAAAAGGTTCTTTATTTTTAATATTCAGCGAGAAAATCTTGAACTGTCATCAAAATTGGACATTCACACACGACAGCACGAGAATATATGACTTTAATAATTGAACATTCAAATATTACAGAAAAAAAAACTATTAGATTCTGATTAAAACGACCTTTAACTGTCACTTTTTTGGACGACTATTGCATCAGAAATGATAACAAAAATTAATAAACCAAATTGCTAACCGTTTTTCCAAAGTACATTGTCGTTTATTTTTAAAACGAAAAAAGTTAAAATAGGAAGCTATTTTACGTTGATACCCTGTAAATCTAGCAAAAAGACAACCGCTCTTGGAAAATTGCCCGTTCTAAAATGGCGTCTTTTGTTTGCCTTGGACGTCACACAGTGCCGGAAAAAGTGGACGTATCTAGCCAAAACCTACTAAGTTCAGCAATAAATTTGAAATTTCGCGTATGAAACAATACACAATGGCAAACACCGAACCCGAAACTAAGTAAATTTTGAAACGCCGCGCCGTCACTATGAATACGTAAATTTATGTCGGGGTAAATTAAATAATATTTCGTGTGATCTAGGATAATATAATTAATCAAGCCCTTTGTTATATTTAAGAAGTAGTCATGTCTGTTTAATGTTAGAGAAATCACCGAAATTTTCAGTGTGTCAACATTTTCACTTACGTATGATAACTGGAAACTGGAACAAAATATACCTAGCTAGTCGATTCAAGAGTGTTTTGTAATGGACATGAATGTTATTAGAATTCTCCTAGATTTTTCTGTTGAGTGATTTATATTTTAGAGTTACTTATTTTAGAGTATCTTCAGGCTTTTTTGCTACCCTACTTTTTTCTTTTAATATAATCTGAGTCAGTCTTGCTCTATTTTTTTGCTCTTTTTAGGCTTCTTAGGACATGTCATAAGAACTGTATTTTTATTCTACAGGGTGGTCTGAACTGTATTCCGGAAACTTCGGCAGCATATTCTGCAGATAAAAATAAGTAAAAGAGTTCGTATAAACGTATGTTAATGCTTAATTTCGGAGATACAGGGTGTAGAAGTTTCATTTTTATTTCGATTTTTTCTAATTAATTTATGAAGTAACGTAAATATTTGGGTGAAAATTGATATCTGGGAGTTTTTTGACATGAGAAATTTAATTTTGATGTCAATATGGCTTCTACTTGTAGAGGGCGCCACCTACATATTTTTTAACTGGTTTGAAGAGTAATATCTTTTAGTCCGTGCCTGTATAAAACTACTGAGTAAAAAATATACATTTACGACATTTTTTACATAAAAAAGGTTTCTTGGGAAAAATCGCTGCGAGTAGTGGTTCTCGAGATATTTGGAATCGAAACTATCAATATCTGTCATCATTGACATAAATTAAACATGTTGACTAAATAGTTATTAGACTGAAATCATAAATTTGAAATATTTTTGTGCCAAAAGTTCATCAGAAACTGTTTTAGCATCATTTCTTCGCAGAAAAATTTATGAGTAATTTACCAAACCAAACCAAACCGAATTTATTATTTGAGTCAAATAACAATCTACCCAACGTGTTTATTTTTTGTCAATAATGACATGTATTGACTATTTCCATTCTAAATATCTTGAGAACGGTTACTCGTAGCGATTTTTACCAAGAGACATTTTTTACGTCAAAAGTCACGGAAATGTATATTTTTTCACTCAGTAGTTTTATGCGGGTACGGACGAAAAGTTATTACTCTTCAAAACAGTTATTACTCTTCAAACATGAAGGTGGCGCCCCCTACAAATAGGATTCATATTGACATCAAAATCAAATTTCTCATGTTAAAAAATCCCCAGACACTAATTTTCATCGAAATATTGACGTTGCTTCAGAAATTATTTGGAAAAAATCGAAATAAAAATGAAACTTCCACACCCTGTATTTCCAAAACTAAGAATTTTAGAACATACATTTATAACTACGAACTTTTTTACGTATTTTTATCTGCAGAATATGCTACCGAAGTTTCCGGAATACAGTTCGGGCCACCCTGTATATTAATTATTCAATAAAATACATTTATTTAAAAAAAATAATGATCAACAAAAAACGTTCTTATAATATTTTGATAAAATAATTTCGTTACCTAAAACATTATTTTAGTTAAATCTTTTGTGTTATCTCCTTATTTTGTAATTATTATTGTATGTATAACAACTTCTGCGACCAAAAAATATTAATTAATGTCATCTGGGAATTTGGGGGAGTGATAGATAGTACTAGTCAAAATACGAAAAAAAACCGTTGATAGATTCTTATGTAAAAAGTGTTGTAAATGTGGCTGCTGCGAGACTATAAGGCGAAGAAACTGTAATAAAAACTTTTAGTATTAATGACCTTCCTCCCTAAAATATAGATGTCAACCATGTGGTTCAAAAGTTCTAATCGTCGTCATAATTTATCTTGTATACCATGTTAAAAATCTATAGGAATGTACCTATATTTAATAACAATTTCATACAGTGTACATATACTGTGATCTAAGTAAATTATTCTAGGTTAATGAAGTAGATACCTATATGGGGGGAAAACATTTGAACTATTAAAAAATATATTTCCATGTAATATTTACGTTATTCTAGTAGATGTTTCTGACACCAATTACTCGTGCAATAATAAAAAAAACAAAGCTTGGTTTTGTTGATTAAAAATATCTATTTCTAAACTCTCAAATTTTCTCTAATTCAAAATTTACAAAATTTGCAGCCGTTCTTAATCCTTTCACTAATGTACGCTCATGTTTTATACAGGCAATTATTCGACGAAGCTGTATATAAATTCTCGATGAGATTAAGACTCTCTTCGCTCTAGTTATTTCAAATGTGGGCGAATGAGATTCTGGATTTTGGTAGCTCTTAATAATGTTAGTGCGCTCCGAAAATGAATGAATAGAGCTCTGAAATAGAAAATTCGCGGAAAATTTTGCAGCATTTAGATATTCTTTAGCAAACCTGAAAATTAGTTTATTTTCTTAAGAATATACATATTTTTGGTGATATGGAAAGGCGACAATGCTTGAAATATTTAGGAAATTAAAGATCAAAACTTGCCAGAAAGTTATTAGTGAGCTGTAAATTCACAAATCCATTATAGGCTTTTTTTTACTCATAGAATAATGAACCTGGAATGTCAAAGGAACTATATTTCATAATATCGTATTGCCAAATGGCTAAATAATGTTTATGGAAATTATTGCTATCTAAAAATACCAAGCTAAAATAATATTTTGGTGTAAAATTCCGAGAAAGAACAAACCTAACTTTATTCTTTCTTAACTAAATGTTAGTTAATGTTAGGTAAACATATTTATTATAAATTATTTTCTTGTTTCAGGTGGTTTTGTCATTTTGATGATGACAATTATGTGAATGTACCACGACTGGTGAAGTTTTTGGGAGACTATAATCCCCGGGAAGACTGGTATTTGGGAAAACCCAGCATTCAAGCTCCTTTGGAAATTGTGAGCAAGGATAAAAGAGCGGTGAGTCAATAAACCATATTAGCTTTGTTATTGTGGTATATTATATGTTTTTGTTACAAAATGTTATCAACGAATAATAACGAATGGCGAATGTTAGCATTCGTTCGTATTCGTTCGCATTCAGGAGAAAATCTTTCTCAGGTGTAGACGGTAGACGTGCATTCGCGACGAATGAGTTCACCGAGAACGAATGCTTTTCTTTTTCTGTGGGTAAAAGTGAGTAGATTGAAGAAAAATGCGAGCTATGAATTATTGTAAAAGTTCCAGTTTAGATGTATTGATAACATGCACGAACTGGATTGCAGTAATATTAAAAATTATTTTCATTAAATTCCCAAATAAATAAGAAAATATTAAATTTGAATTTTTAAATAGAAAGCTCTGTATATTATTAGATTTTGACATTCTACGACTAAAATAAGTTTTTATTACGGTTTAAGTCACGTAAATATATCTACCGATTTTAAATACCGTATGATCGATTAAAAACGATGTTAATAAGTTGGCAATGGATTGACGATCGATGACAATCACAATATAATTTTACATTTAAAATGACAGCGACCTTCATTTCCAAGCCACTGTGTCGCCTTTTTTTTTGGATCGCATGGTATTTCCAATTTAAGAAAAATGCAGTAACAATTTTAACGCTTTGCATTTTTCTAGGCGGATTCAATGGCGTATATCTAGTTGTATTAGACCTTTTTTAAAGGAAGAACTATTTTTAACGGAAGTATCTATATTTTATGACGTTTGTAATTAATACTGGATGCGTCTGAAAAGTGGCTCATTCGTATAACTTTTTTATTTGTCAGCTAAAAAAAACGAAATTTGGTATCTTAGCATATGACATAAATTAGGTTTGATTGACGTATTCAATTATTTTTGGTTACTTCCTGTTTCACTGGAAATTAGTACAACTTTTGATTTTTAAATGACACCCTCGGTATATTTTTGCTTTATTCGATAGAAAATGACACTCTGAATAGAATGACATATCATGTGTCAACTTTTTTGACGTTTTCGCTTAGAAAAATCGTATTTTGAAGTTCAGTCTAGAGTGCCATCAACTGTGTTAAAAACACTAATTTTTATTACAGTTGGTGGATGGAACATTTGGTTTTACAACAGTAAAATGAAACACTAAATCACCACAATACACCAAAACACTTTTACTTTTGTACTGGACGCCCGTTTTGCTAATCATGTTAGCATCATCAGCAGATTATAGTTTTAATCATCAGAGTGAGTGTGATCAATCTGCTGATGATGCTAGCATGGTTAGCGAAACGCGCGTCCTAAGTGTTTTATTTTACTAATTTTTAATGAAGGAGCCTTTTGGAAAAATAGATTTAATCGTCTAATGTTTTTCTTGTCTTGTACTGGACGGTTAAAAAATGCCCAAATCGTATTTTTAAACATATTTCAATTTTTTCAAGTGGATCAAGGGTGGCTCATTAGCATATTTGGAAAAAGCTTTTTTACGAATAATTTGATACCACACACTTGGTATTTCGAGTCAAATTGTCGTTATGAACCGCATGTAACAATTTCAAGTAAGCCATATGCGCAAATGTCAATGACATATGATATGTCATTCTATTTAGAGTGTCATTTTCTACCGAATAAAGTAAAAAATAATACCAAGTATGTCATTTAAAAATCAAAAGTTGTAGTCATTTCCGGTGAAACAGGAAGTGACCAAAAACAATTGAATAGGTACGTCAATCAATCCTAATTTATGTCATATACTATAATACCAAATCTCGTTTTTTTATCTGAAAAAATAAAAAAGTTATAGGGGTTGAGCCACCTTTGAGACGCACCCGGTATATGAATATTTTTATTATAGTTATTTGACTCATTAAGATTTCTTTAACTGCAAAATATTTTCAACCAGAAACTTTTGCATAACCCTATTTCCGCGGAGTATTATACATATATTAGCGAATAGAAACAAACACTATATTTCACTGAATGTAAATAAATTTAACATGACCACGAGCCGTTGTTAGTCTACTAAAGTTCTTGCATTGCTTGCTTACAACATTGCAGTGTATGAGTGTATGGCATTTAAGTTGTTTTAGTTGTCCGGTTTGATTTACATTGATAGTAGTCGAGTTCTAAGTTAAGGCTCGCTGGATTGGCAAAAATTATAAAGCTAATTTCTTGTTCTCTAACGCATATCTTCTGGTCCATGATACATGTAAATTAGAATAGATTTAATTGGTAGTATGTTGGTGTTGTGCCGTAAATTAAGCGCTGAGATACCATTAAACATTAAGTTTTATAGTTATTTCATTTTCACTGACACTTTGATATTAAGCTTTAAAATTAATAATTTAAATAAATATTCTATTTTATATAAGAGAAAATATTGTTACGAGAGATGTTTGTAAGGAAAATTATTCTTAACTCATATTACAAAATACTTGTAGTAATTGATATAATTTAAGAATATTTTAAAGATTAATTATATTATAGTTACAGACTACGATAAATTAGAAGAATCTATTAAGGTTTTGTCCTTTTTATTGTTTTTCTCATTTGAATGGACTATCATTAAATTGTAATCGAGGGTGCAAAATCTTTTGTTTGCACTGCTTTAGGTCTTTTCGAAATTATTACCTGGGATTAGCACTCTATCGAGACGGTCCTAAGCTTCTTTAAAATTCCAATTCTAATTTATGTTTTAATTGAAAATTTTATATCATTAGCTGCAAAAGACGTTCGCACTAAAATTTATACTCGACATTAACTGGTAATTATACTAAACTATTATATCTGCTAATTTGCAGATTACAGTTGAGGGTTGGAACCTTTGGTGTTACACAGCAAAATAAAAACACTAAATCACCACAATACACCAAAACACTTTTACTTTTAGTTATGGATGCGCAATACTTAATTATGTTAGCATCATCAGCAGATGATTATAAACTCATTTAGTTTAGAGTTTATAATCATCTGCTGATGATGCTAACATGGTTAGCGAAACGCGCGTCCAGTGTAAAAGTAAAAGTGTTTTGGTGTATTGTGGTGATTTAGTGTTTTTATTTTGCTTTTTATTTTGCTTAATTTGCAGATTGCCAATTTGTTACATTTAAAGGAAATTTTTGGCAAAAGAATTACATTGTAGATTTGTAGATTGTAGTTATATCTCAATACTTATCCATGTAGATTAGAGATGGGAAATTTTTTTATTTTATAAGGGGTAACTACAAATTTTAAACTATTGTGCTGTAGAGTCTAGTTTGATGATAGATAATAAAAATATATTCAACTAATTTGTATAAGGTATTATTAATAGAAAGTTTTCCATAATCCACATTATGTCTCGATTTTTTAGACTATGATTTACGTACTACTTATAATATGTACAGCTAGATTATTCTCAATTTTCACCATTTCTCTTTATACACCAATTGAATATATTGTGTGTATTTTTGAGATCTGATATTTCTGATCAAAATCAAAATCGGAGACAATTTTTTCACCCTTTATATTTTATCAAGTGTGAAAAAATCTTAATCAACTGTGAATAAAAATTATATAAAAAAGTAACAATGTTTTCCGTAAAGTTTTAGTTTTTGAATACTAAAATTCCATAACTTTGTAATATGTAAAACATTTAATTTAATTTTTCTCCAATTCTTAATTTATTACTTCTTATTAATAATATTTTTCACTGAATGTGTTTTAACAGCAATCGGACAATACCTATACAATGATCGCCTGATTTCAGGATTGGCTCTCATACTGAATTAATTCTATTTTGAAATTGAAACGAATAAATTAGTTATTAGTACCATTAAATTTGTACTAATAATAATTAGCTATAATTAACTTATAAATATACTAATATTGCTCCCTTGCATTTTTGTCCCGTTTAGCAAACTTTTAAATGAGAATCATTTAATAATTAAAAACATCCTATATGGCTTAAATTTTGAGAATATAGGGGTGCTGTGTACTACTATACATCTATTATTACGGCCAGGATGGGAATGTAAAGGAATTCTTTCACGTTTAGCCTGGTACCCACATCCTTTCTGTCTAGCATTGTAGTGATATCTTCCCTGAATGTAATGTAAGGATAATGCACCTGATAATAGCGAAGCTTTCTGTTAAGTAATTTAACTTTAACTCTGAAGTTATTGAAAGTTTTAAGTTTTTAAATCTTTTTTAATAAAAAATGACTGATTAAAGTAATCATATTTTTTTAAATTTCTTTCAATATAAAAAATAATATTGTAGGTAATTACAGAATGGCATCAATGTGTTCTTAAAAACGTGATATGTTTTAATATCAAGAATATCAATATTATTATCATATTATTTTATTTAAATATCTCTTAAGATAAAAAATGTACCTATGAATCAATATCAAATAAAACTTGAGAAGCCTATATTATTTAAAATAATAAGTGTTGTTTTGCGCATTTACAATGTGAAGAAATGAAATACTTTTATTGTTTCGAAGATTTCAGATGTCTGAGAGTCTGAGAGGTTATTTATATTTGGAAGGAGGATTGAATTGGACATGTTTATGTACGGTATACATATCTCACATAATATATGTGTATTCTAATATAACAAAGTAGATACCTACCTAATAGCAAAATGTATTATTGAATATAAAAATATACTAATATTGTTTTATATAAATTATATGCTACTTGTATTAAAAATAGTTTATTAATAAATACTTAATCCTGATCAATCTGACTACTATATATCACAAATTATTTGCAATTTTTGTCAATTTACAAATTCAATTTTCTGTCAGACTTTACCTTTTCGTATCCAAATTATAGAGCCAGTGATGGGCTACGTCCAATGCTTCCCGTTTAGTCAGCCATAGATCGTCGAGGTTATCTGATCTGTAGGGCAGGCAGGAAGAAGATTTGCAGATTTGCATTTGTCGACATTTCTGTCCAGCAAACCCCATTTGATTAGATTAGATTTTACTGGGGTCACCCCAATTCTGATACGGTTGAGCATTCTTCAGGTTTTGCAGTCGCTAGAAACACCGTTTGGTGGGTCCTCTCTAAGAGGGTAGTGGGAGGGAGGTTCATCCAGGGCCTAGCATAGGAAACGGCGTCTGGATATAAGTCTGCTTGGGCCATACTCTTGGTCAAAAATTGAGTGACAGGTATCAAAGGTTTGTTTAGCTTCTCAGTATGTTCATGAGCTTTTCGGTGTTCATGAGCGTAAGTCGGGGCTTGTAAAACCTGCGCAGGGCCGAGCCTAGGGTATCTGCCGCCCGGGTGCGAGAATTAAATTTGCTACCCCCATTAATGTAAAAAAATTAGGGTGTCGGTAAGAGAAGGAGTTCATAATTTATCATTCTCAATAAACAAATTTTATTTGTTTATTGAGAATGTTTGTTGGCAGATCTAAACTACATTGGGCAGCTGTTGATCTATCAGAACATTTTTGTTTCAGATGAATTTGTATGTTTTACACCTATTAATGTCAAAATAAAAAAAAATTAAATAGTTTTCATATACCATATGAAGCAACAACCAAGTTTTATTAAATTAAATATTTCTCTTTGGCTGAAGAAAATTTCCAGCTTAATATTTTTTAATATTGGAGAACTTCATAAATACAACCACGTTTTCGTGATGATTTAATATTTAAATAATGATATATTTTAGCGTTGATTTTTTAAGTTTCAACAAAATAGATATATTGCTTTTAGAAATTTGACCTCGTGTGAACCCCCTCAAAAGATCAAAACCCAATACCAAATATAGACCAATATACCAAATACACAATATAGTATTAAGACGGAATTAACATTTTAAAGAACGATGTACTTAAACAGCCGTTAAACGGTAGCCTACTAAAATGCCGTTAATAGATATTGTGACGTCGTTCATGTCGGCGGAAAGTAATGCCTAGTCTTAAGCATTTTGCAAGAGGTTAGTTGGTTATTTGGTGGGGTTGGTTGATTTTTACTAATTTATATTTGTTTTTTATATTTTTTCAGTGTCGAGGTTAGTTGCGTTGGTTAAGTTGGTTATTTGGTGGGGTGGATAGCGTTGGTTAGTCCTTATAAAATTCCTATATTTCATAAAGCCGTCAAGTGCGTCATATCAACGACGTCATACCTATTAACGGCATTTTAGTAAGCTACAATTTAACGGCAGTTTAAGTACAGCCTTTAAAGAATCGTGTAATAATGACCCTAATTATGTTACCGTATTATGTAATTCCAAAGTAGACAAGAGGAAGGTTGTGTGCTGAAATGTGCTAAGAATTTTAAAGGCACAGTTTTCAACAATAGTTTGTTTATTTTCAAAGTTTGTGTTTTTTTAAATATACAGGGTGGTACGAACTGTATTCCAAAAACTTATTTCAATTTTTTCCAAATAATTTCTGAGCTAATAGATTTACCGATATTTGGATGAAAATTGGTGTCTGGGTGTTTTTTGACATGAGAAATACGGGATTTTAATGTCAGTATCTTTCTAACTTTTCATCCGTACTTGCATTGCACTAACGAGTAAAAAATATACATTTTCATCATTTTCTATATAAAAAGATCTCTTGGAAAAAATCGCTACGATTGATGGTTCTCAAGATATTTAGAATCAAATTAGTCAATACATGTCATAATTGACGAAAATTATAAATGTTGTCTGGATAATTATTACTCTGAAATAATAAATTTGAAATGTTTTTGTGCAAAAGATTTAACAAAAACTGTCTGATCGTATTTTTTTCCTAGAAAAATCCATGATTAGCTTAAAAAATAAAAAGTTCCCAAATTTGTCATATGAGTCAAATAACTATCTAGTCAACATTATGTTTATTTTTTCTTAATAATGATACGTATTGACTATTTCATAAATCAGGATCATAAATAGGATAAAAAAAGGCCAGAATAACATTTTGAATGCTCAACAATATTTGGAGATCTACACAGTACTCTCAACTTACCAAACTTAAAATAAATACTTACTTAATACTTTGTATTAAAAAACAAATGTCAGGTCAGTATTGTTGTATGGTGCAGAGACCTCAAAAATTACAACGCCGTTAATTAACAAACTCCAAGTATTCATAAACCGCTGTCTTCGAAAAATTATAGGAATACTCTGGCCAAACACTATTAAAAATGAGCTTTTATGGATCTTAACCAACTGGAGGCAGTTGTATAATGAGATCAATCTAAGGAAAATCAATCTGAGCGGTGACGTGGACTGGTCACACATCACCGGTAACAACATCGCTGGCAGAGCGATTGAGTGGAGCCCACAAAGCAGTAGAAGAACTCGTCATCATTATTAGTAACTTATAGTAAAGAACAATATTAAAAACTAGATCGAAACAGTAAACCTGTTCATGGCGGGATGTTATATCAATTTCAAACAACTGAACCTGCTGGAGAGCATTTACCATGCTCCCCGTAGTAGTAACAAATTAATGAATAAATACGCGCATGTAAAACGCATGGAGGAAAACAACCTACCACGCATAGCTCTGGAAAGGAAACATGTAAGTAGGGGTAGCCCTGAAGATGCTCATAAAGATCGAAAGACAGCTGGTAGTCTATCTTTGAACAGCTAATACAAATTCAAAAGCAGCAAACAACAAGACTCAAACTTTGGGATTAATAGACGCCTTTCCTGAAAAGCTAATACAAATGTAACCTTCAATTAACAGATCGATGGATAGGTAGTAGAAGTAGAAGGGTTTATTCATAGAAGAAATTTCAACAAATTAGCCTTAATTGCATCAGTGGTGCAATTTCCACGAAGGCAAATTAAATAAACGCCTCTTATTCCGGTGTGTTTCCAATTGCACCTTCTACGTACCGTGTACGTAGACCGTCTATTGCATTAGATACAATTATTTCTAGCGTTCTTCGTAATTACGTTGTGGCGGTGCCGCCGCCCCTCCCCAGACTCTCTCCGGGTTCTTTCTCGCTCTAATTTGCGACCGCGGCCGCCTCCAGACAAAAAGCTTATGAAAAAATGCGGGATTTGTAAAAATAATGACAATAAAAAGCAAATATAAGCGGATAAGACGGATTTTGCTGCAGTAACGTAATTTGTAGTGGATTTTATATAAAAATAGGCGAATTTTACTGCAGTTTGGGATTATGTTTATGTAGAGTTCAGGGTCCCTACAATTAATATATGTCATTAGGCCATTCTTTTTTAAATGGATAAGGCGGGTTTTGCAACTTGACGCCTCAAATGATACCCAACGTGCAAGATTGCATATGGGATCGGAAAAAGAAGAAGAAGATTGATGGTGTGATTCCTAAAAGTAGTTGATCCAGTTTGTTGAAGCTAGGGACGGATTGCTAATTAGCAGATTACTACTTTTTAGCTGCTGTTTGGTTGAATCAGCTTTCCGCTGCTTTCTCTTTTTTAATTTTGGAAACTCCGTTGCTAGTTTCTACCGAACCACAACTAAACACAGTATAAGCTGGGTTGTAGCTGTAGATTGTATGCAAGGGGGAAGTTAATCACCGCCACCTTATTGATCTGTTGTGTCTCCCTTTCTTGAGTTATATCTCGCTATACAGTCTCAGGGCTTTGACAAAAGCCTGCATCGGAGACGGTTTTACAGATGTTAGTTCTCGATCTCCTATATCAGTCGTACTAAAGCTTATGGCACAAAAGGTTTTCGTCTCGGCGCACTCAGTGATGAAAATTGGGGAAACGCCAGAACACTTCCTGGCGTTTCCCCAATTTTCCCACAGAATCTGTATTCACCGTTGTTGAGACATTCCAAGTTACGGATAGAGTCTTTCTGGTTTTTGACTTCTACTTTAAGTTGGTTTCCACTTGGGAAGCAGAACGGTTCTGGTCCAGTAAGTGGAAGACCTTTTTTAGCTTCTTTTCTAGCTAGATCGTTTGCTTTTTTATTACCTTCTATTCCATGGTGGGTTGGAACCTAGAGTAGGGTTCTTTGACCAACTTTGAATTGATGGTTTGAGTTGATTTCTCTTAAGTGTACTTGACTAATAAATAATGACTAATACTGCCAATGTAAGAATCGGATAAGATGGATATTTCTTGTTTCCGATAGTTCCTATCTAAGATAAGTTGTACACTTCTTTCGATAGCGTAGATTTCTGCCTGGAGGATGCTGGGGTAGGTGCCCATTAGTTTTTTTGCTCAAACTAGAGAGAGATATGAGATAAGCGGTGTTCAGACGTCCTATAATCATAATCAGTGCATTTTGAAAACTGCCATTTTGGAAGTAGCAATAACTATTTTAACTGCTATCTAAAATTAGTTCTCTAACTAGGTTTAGTGCTCATCTCTAATTGAAGCACCTCATGATTAATATACTCATTATAGTTATTGAGGCAATATGATATACCTATAGTTTTCCGTAATCTATAACAATGTTCAAGTAGAAATCAGTATATAAAGTGCTATTTCGTATCAATTTTTGCTGTAAAGCCAGTATTCAGGGGTTTATCCTAAAAAAGTGAAAAATTGCTCGTAAAAATATTTTATTTTTAAGTTTATGGTAATAGACTTTTAGAATTTAGAAACTTGATGATATTTGTCTAATTTAAATGTGGTAGACAATGATTCAGTATTAAAACTAAAAGAATTTCGGATTTCCATTGTCATTATTTATTTTGCTTATACACAAGTACAACAAAGTATCACTGACCGTTATCAAGTGTGAACTTCAGTTCTTTAGAACAGTTCATACTTGATATCTGTCAGTGATACTTCTGACCGAAACGTTGTGTAAGCAAAATAAATAAAGACAATGGAATAAGAAGTCCGAAATTCTTTGAGTTTTAATATTTGCCTAATTTATTGGAGTTATTCTAATACTAACTAGTAACATTAATAATTTCTAGAATATAACTACACTCGTGTATTTAAAACTGATATTTGGCAACAATGCTCGGTATTACTGCAGGAGCCAGAGGGCTCGTTCGCGTATAGGCCATCAGGCAGGAAACAGAGGTGCTCATTGGCCAAATTGATCGTTTAGGCTGTTGTATTTCGAAAATTTGCTTTACTGTAATTAAGGAGGGCACCTTGAGGCTGTTTCCAGATGAGAGTCATAAAGATTAAACAACTTAATGAAATGAAATGGCAAGAATACATTAATATATTTACGTATATAAATAATAAATTATTAAGGACATTATCAACCTCTAATTTTGTATGTTTTTTTTCATATTTAAAGGAAACCAAAACATAGGTATGATAAGATTGGAGAAAACTATGTTTTTTTGACATTCTTCAATATTATAATTATTGTCTTTGCGATTAAAAGCTATTATAATAAATGACAATCGATTATTTTAATAAAAACTCAATGTTTAGACATTAAAGTAACTAATTTTCGTTAATTTTATTACTTTTTCAAAGCGCCAACGATTAAAAGTAATTTCATAAATTGGCTGTCGCCTTTGTCATCCTTGACGTGGCAGCTATTAGTCCTTTATAGGGCCTTTTTAGTATTCAAAAACTTTCTCTGTCTCGCGCTAATTAGCTCTCGTTTAGCAGCGCAAATTGCTTTCTTCTCCGCGAATTTTCCAATGAGCTGTAACTAGAAGTGTTTCCTTATTTATTACGGTTGCTTTCCTTTGAGCTATTTCGGAGAATAAACGATGGCTTGTTGTTAGATAATTTCGACTTCCAAGTTTTCATTAATTACATCGTTGTATCAATTATAAGTTTTGTTGTTTCTTTTTATAACAAAATTAACGTTTGTAATTATGAAGGAAAATGGAATAGTAAAATTGAGCATTGAGTCTAGAACGTCGGATTGGAAAATTAATATTGCCATTTTATAGAGAAGAAAAAGTAACAAATACAGAGTACAAATTACTGGAAATTATTTCTTATATCCATATAGTAAAGACAAGAAAAGACACACCAATCAGTTGCCATCAAGTTGCATACAGTCAAGCGGCGCGGCGTAAGGTAGTTGGTTCCACAGAGGTCAATTTTAGGCTAGTGTTTGATTGTGGGCGTGCTATAAATATATTAAATTAGCGTACCGGAGCACATAGATTATAGGGTTCCGAAAAACAGCTCTTTTTTGCAAAGCATGGGTCCAGAACCTTTTACGGCTCTTCAAAAGCAGTAACAAGTAGGATTATAAAAAAGTAGGTAGCCAACAAATATCTAGAATGATGCAAAAAATTCATTGGTAGAACATTTGCGAAAACTTACGGCAGGCCTAATAAGCAGACAGAAAAACTTTCCAGGCTGTAGTGGATCTAACTAACAGGACATTGTAAGCTTAATAGGCAGCAAAAGCTGATGGGATTGATGGACGAACCGAGATTTTGTCAATCTGAAGAAGAAACGACAGACAGAACACATTTTATGTCCCTGCTACAACCTGGTAAATGTGCGATTCTTTGTATTAGGCAATGAGAAGTCAATGTATAATCAAGAGGTATTATGGAGGGTTTTATCTCCAAGTTGATAAAAAAAAAGATAGGACAGGAGAATATGACGATATGAGAATATCAGAAGAAGGCCACAATAGATATGAATAGATCGCAATGGAACAGACAACAAAAATCTAGTCTAATCATCAATAATTATAATGATGATTAGACTAGATTCTCTCCAAAAAATCCTATATGGATTTCCAAATAAAATTCATATAGGAACGCAGAAGTGCTTACAAAAAAATATTAAATATACTGTTATATTTTGTAGATTTTCTTGCAGTGGCGAAATACCCATATAGGATTTTTTGGAGAGTAAAATAAAATATTATAATTAGTTCACCTATCATCAACCTACAAACTTTGATTTTTCTTGTTTTTCGTTAAATGGAAAAAATGTTGTGAATAATGTTACATTTGTAAAATCCTTTGTTGCAAATTGTAGTGGTTTATAGGTCAAATACAACTTGTAAGAATATTTACTATTTTTTGTAGTTAACTATTGTAAACCTAACCATCACATATTATTATTATGTAGTTTACTAATTTTTGTAGTTAAAAAGTTGCAGAGGCAGTTCATACTTTTGTAGAAAGTTTTAATATAGAAGTATTTAGGGTCATAAACTGGGGCATATCAAGTAATAGGAATTATTACTTGATATGCCCAGTTTATGATCCTAAATACTTCTATATTAAAACTTTGTTTTAATATTATCAAAGATTGTAGTAAAATGTAATCTGCATGTGGACAATGTTTCCGATCCATGCACTATGGTTTCTAGAAACTATTTTTTTGGCTAAAATACATATTTTAGACTTACTGTATATGGACTTTTTTTGTAAGTATAATGCAAGCACATTTTTTTGCATATATTTTTGTTTAGTTTTCATTTTTATTCCTTATCACCATTTATATTTACACGTTCTAGTGAAGTATTTGTGCCTATTCAATTGTTGTTTATTTTTGGAAGAGTTTTGGTGAATATTAAGTGATATATTTCAGTAGGAAATAAAAACGGATTACTGTTTTTTTACACTTTATGGTATGTATTTTTAAGAAATTACTAACAATTGCACATAGTTAATTAATTAAAAATGATGAGTTTAAGACAGAACATAAATAAAAAGTTAAAAGTTTAGTTTGACTTATAAAAAATTCTCGATGTTTCTCCATGCTAGATGTTATTGTAAAATTTGAAACAATCCTTTCTGAACATATCAAAGATAAAATTGGCTGCTACTAGCTGCAACTTTTTTTTTAAAAGAATTTTTTTTTCAGCTATGTATCGATTGAAAAAAATAGATCTGTTCGAAAAATGGCTACAAGGGGCCGATAAAGTTGAGAAAAACGGGTATGTTTCAAATTTTGTAGGACAGAAATTCCAGAATAATGAACAAGAACTATCAGGCACAATGGAAAAAAGATAAATCGCCTTTGTATAAATTTTGAAAGAAGATGGCAGGCGGCTTTGTGGCTTAAAGATATATTTTTAAAACAAAATGATGACTGGTTAAATGAGGATTTTATCCTTGAGTTAAAGGAACCTCTTCCATCCACATCATCTGCCGGCCGCCCGCGATTACCTTTTTCGGAGCAATCTTCCAGAACTCAGAGAAGAACGGCCTCAAAAGTTTCCGAGGAACATAAGCACGATTGGGCTTTACTTGTGCAGGCTGCAAAATACTTTACTTGTGCAGGCTGCTTTGTAAATTTAGTTATCCTGCCGATGTGCTTAACCTACTTCGTGTACCTGACTTTATCGAAAAGAAGTTAAATGAAGAACAATTTGAAGAGAAACATGGAAAAGAAGAGGTATACGACGAGGAAAAGCAAGAAGAAGAAGAAACGCAAAAAGAAGAAGAGCAAGAAAATATTTCTAAAGAAGATTGTTTTTTTGGACAGCGGTAATTCGATGATTGATCAAGTTTCTTTCTTGGAACTAGATACAAAAGGTGCTTCATAGGTAAAAGTTAATCACACGTTGAATGAGATGATTAAAAATAACTTCATTTTATTAGTCTTTTATTATTAATTAATTTACAGTCAATATTTTCCATTAAATGTAAGTTGTTTAATTTTGGCCAAAAAAGTAGCTACTGGAAACTATAATGCATTGTAGTAAAAACGACATCTTTGATCTTAACCAAAACACCATGTTGTAGGGAAATCTAAATTGCTTATCGGCATTTAGCAACAAATGTTTGCAGAGCTTATACACTTTTTGTCCACCTACAGGGTGGACATAATGTGTGTATGCGAAAAAAAGTTAACTAATACCGACCGCTTAAAAGTACGATATTACAGCACATATAGACAGGATCGGATGAACGGACGCGGAGGAGGTGTTGCAATTCTTGTGAAAGCCCATATCCCCCATAAATATGTCAATACAAATCTTCAATGTTCGATAGAACATTGCGCAATTAAGCTTAGTAGCGGTGTCCATATAATATCATGTTACAACCCTCCATCAAACTCTCTTACCGATATTGATATGGATAATCTCCTCTCACCATTTCCCCAAGTCCTACTTGTCGGAGACTTTAATGCTTGTCATAAAACGTGGAAAAATCACATTAATAACCCAAACGGAACAACTTTATATACTTACACGCTCAATAATAATGTGGCATTATTGCATACTTCCACACCTACCCATATTCCACTCAATGGAATGACTCCTACTTATCTCGATATACTACTGAATAAAAACGTTACACAAACTATCGAACTCGCCACTAAAGACGAACTAAACTCTGACCACCTTCCAGTACTTTTCACACTAACCGACAATACTTATACTCAAACTTAACAAGGACATACACAAACGCAAACTGGACTGTTTATAAAAACTATATAAACCAGAGACTCCAAATACATAACATACGGACGTCACACGACATTGACAACGAAGTAAAACGTCTTACTACTTTAATCCAGGAAGCTCAAGCCGTTGTTGGAAAAAGAGTTCATATTAAACCCAAAGAAGACCTACTCTAGCAATAGTCTCCTAATCTCATCCCCCCCCCCTACACTATTGGCAGTCCCACTTATGAGTCTTATTTTTCCGAAATTCGGCAACAATTTTGTCATACTCCACTTTTCCGAGACCGGAACATCTCCTGTGGACCCAAGCACAACATGTCGCGCACTCAATTGATGTTTGATTTGCTTTTGCAGCACGATCACCAATTCCACACATATTTTCTCTCCCCTGATGATTTTATGATGACTTTATTAAATTTTTACAGCCTAACCGACAACAGTTTCAATAATTACTACGCCAGCCATAAGCAAATTTTACTACAACTTATTGTAGTACTACTTACGACAACCAATTTTTTTCGGTTTCCATTCGGTTTTGCAATGATTGTTGCAAAAGCTTGTTTACAAATACATACATAAGACTCATTGGTACAACAAAACCGGAATTTTTGATTAAACTAAGTAACAGCAGATACATTTATATTAGTTGATAATATATTTATCGTGCTACAATTTTCTATCAAAAATTTTCTGATCGATTTTTTTCCATGTACCCATCTCCTTTTTGTAGGGTGATGGCTGATTTTATCGTCAATGCCGGGATAGGTAATAAATAATAAGCTAAATACCAAATACAGAACGTATACCATTTCGTATATGACATGGTACAAAAATACCTAAATGGCTGAAATGCAACAAACTAACGGGGTAAACTTCACAGTTTTATGTATGAAATCATTAATCAAGAGGATTTTGAGTAAAAATGTCTGTTTATTAACTTTTTTTACCCAATTTGATTTCTCATTACCATAAATCATTGTCAGGAGCCAATTCATACATCGGTTGTTCGACTTCCTTTTCTCTCCCAGATCTCACCTTAAATCTTTCCCATTTCTTTGTGTTTCTGGTTGGCTGCGTCTGGTAGTTCCTCATGCTACGGCCGACGGTCGTAAATCTTGCACGATTAAATGCGAGAGTGTATTTAACGGCGACCCAATTGACCCGGTAGCGGCGGTCGCCGAACCACGCCCAAACACGCGAAGATTATTTTTTATTCCTCGTTGCGGAATATATATGCGCGCGGTGTGTATAATGACTTTAACTATCTCGGAATTATCTACGGTGCAGGCGGTGTCCAGTGACGTTCGTTGTCGAATTATTAATTAGATGTAATGTCGAATTTGATGATTTATGTCGATGGCCTTGAAACTTATCTAACTTCGGATCCTTTATTTCTAAAATCATTGAGTATTTGAAGGCAGATTAGATATAGGTAATATTACTTTCAGGCTAGATCTAGAGTCACCCAGGACTGTGGGCTTTCTTAAGGACAGCTGTAATATTATCTCGTGTTTTGTAATTCGGTCGAGGGTATTGGCGGCGGGTTTGATCTTAGCTACCTCCGCATTTGTCCTGGACAGATCCCATAATCTTGAGTCACTCTGGGTCTAAGCGACAAATTGGAGCTTTTGACTCCCGTTTGTTCCTTGTATTCTGTTTTACTTACTCCATCTCCAAGTTGTGGATCTCCTCCAAACTAGTGATGCTGATTTTCGTTACTTTTGATTACTCGTTACTAATCGTTACTCGACTGCTAAGTAACCATATCAAATATTCGTTACATTGATTACTATGATCACGTTGTACTGATTTTGTCATCTGCTGTCAACCTTTGTTCTAATTTCACCTGCTGAAAGGATATATTTTCAAAAATAGATTCTTAGTACCCACGTTTTCCATTTAATGGACCTCTGTGTGTAAATTTAATAGTCTCTTAATGGATAAACTTCAAAAAATCGTTTCTGGGTACTTACTTTCTTCACTTAAGGGCACACTATTCTGTACAAATTTTCATACTTCTAAAAGATAATTTTTCTGAACATTCGCCCCTCATCTCGCACCCTTAAAAGGCGAATATTTAAAAATCGTCCCCATTACGTTACCTAAGGAACTTCTATGCAAAATTTCATACTTCTAAAACCGATTTTAACAAATTTTTGGTTTGGTTTTTGGTTTTCCTCTATACAAAATATCATTCCCCTAGGCCTAATTTTAAAAAAAATATATACAAAATTTCACCACCAGTTTCACCCCCTTAGAAGATGAATTTCAATTAGACCTCTGTGCAAAATTGCATAGAAAGCTAGGAGAGATTAATTTTTATGTATACAGTATTCAGATTCAAAATTAATGCATCCTCTAAGGGGATGAAATGAGGGGTCATCACTGGGGGATGGATTTTCAAAAAGTCGTACTCACTTTGGTCACTTAAGGAACCTCTGTACAAAATTTGTTGTACTAAACTCCTAGGACTAATTTTAAAGAAAATTATACAAAATTTCACTCCCATTTTCATTCCCACAGGAGATGAATTTCTGAAAATAGCTTCTAGCTATTTAATTACGCCACATAAGGAACCCTGCAAAATTTTATACTGCTAGAAGAGACTTTTTTTGTATACAATCCATCCCTTATTTCACCCCCTTATAGGGAGAGTTTCCAAAAATCACCCCTTATTGCTTAGTTACGCCATCCAAGAAGTTTCTGTGCAAAATTTTCTCTTCAGATTACTCCTAGAATAGATTTTAACAAATTTTTGTGCAACCTTCCATCCCTAATTTTACCCCCTTATCATCCCTTCTCCGCCTTTTATGTTTACATAGAATTCGCATTTGATTACATTTACGATACAATACTATACAATACGTATAAGAACGATACGATAAACTAAATTATTATTAGTTACTGTACTATTGTCATGCGAATATTTTTCTGTTATAAGTGCAGTCTAAATAAATGATTTTGATTTTGATTTTAAATGATAAATGCGAAAATTATAAATAGTTATAGTAATCGAAATAATCATAAGGTTATAAATTCGTTACTCGCTACTTTGGGTACTCTTTTGGGTAAAAATAAATGTTTAGAACAAAGGACACAAGCGAGCATACGTTATGTCTCTAAAGAGTCTCCTCAGTTTGAGTATTTTTCAAGAGTATGGTTTAGGTACGTGGATGATATTTTTGCTGTTTTTGACACACTTTGATAATTCCATTGACACCATAGATAATTTTATTTCAAGTTAAATAATCGTTTTCCTTCCATTAAATTTACACATGAAATACACACCGCTACACGCAGATATATTCCTAATGAGTCATATCATAGTGTTGAACATAAGACGGCTAGTTTAAATTTCTTAGTTCATAGATTACTTAGTTTTCCACTTACCAACGAAAGATTTTTGAGTGTAGTGGATGTTCTCCTTCACTAGTTGAAAAAATGATTAGAAAACGTAGGTATAAGTTTTTGATTTCTGAAAATTCGACTTTTCAAGTTGAGAAAGATACGTCAAAATATTTTTCACTACCGTTTGATAGAGAGTTATCCCGTGGTCTAAAAAGAATTTTTAAGAATGCCAATTATAAACTTGTGTATAGCGGTAATAATAAATTACAACAATTATTAGGTAATCCTAAGGATACAACACCTCGACTGGAAAGGTGGGGTATTTATGAAATTTCTTGTAAAGATTGTAATCAAAAATATGTTGGGCAAACTAGAAAATCAATATTAGCTAGATTTGAAGAAAATTTAGCTCAGATATAAGGTAGACCGGATAAATTTTGCGTTGCTGAACATATTGTTGATAAAGAACATTGTATAGATCTTAACTCTCAAATTGTAGATTTTAGTTTAGTCTTAATCATCTGCTGATGCTGCTAACATGGTTAGGTTAGCGAAACGCGTGTCCAGTGTAAAAGTAAAAGTGTTTGTTTGGGTGTATTGTGGTGATTTACTGTTTTATTTTGAAGAGCCTCCTTTTTAAAATAACAAACATTGATTTTTTCGAATTTCTCAGCATCTTCCACACACTTTTAGTATTGGACGTATTATTATCTCTTTCTTTGTAAACGAATATACTCTTTTCATCTAATAATCTTAATAATCGCCGTCACTGAGAATCTATTAAAACTCTACCGTTCTCCGGTCAGATACGCCCCGATAGATACCCGGTCGCAAAAATATGAAAGGCCTATTGCTCGGCCGTAAGTGTTTCAGTCACGATTTCAAAGTCGTACTTTGTCATGGCGAGCGGCGTATCTACTGAACGGCGGTATCGTCGATCAGAGGAGTGTGCGGTACTTCCTCGTGTTGGGGCACTATACGGGCCCGATGGTGCTGCGATCTGGTACACGCCCAACATTGCACGCAAAACGCTCTTAGGCGGATTTGTTCGTTTTTGACATTCTACAATTAAATAACTCAAACTGAAAAGGTTTTAACCTACTTGGTGTGGCACCGACCAAGGTGGCACCGATTTTTGCTAGATTATCAAAGTTAAGAGATGTTAGATAACGTGTTCTACCAATTCATACCGATTACATATCAGATTAGAGAGTTCATATTTTTACATCTTCTATTTATTTTGCATTAATTTGTTCGTGAGTTTGCACGTAATTTGTACGTGATTGTACGTGAGTAATGGTTTGAATAGGAGTTAGATAGTAACTCCATTACTCACGTACAAATCCGTAGATAATAACTCCGTGTAGCAGATGCCTCTGGAATGTAAAATTGACGAATGAACAGTTAAATTCAAACACCTCAAGGAGATTGGATGGCAGTTGGGGAGGTTTTGAAAGATTGGACTACACTTTAAAATCGAATATTCCAATATGCGTTAAAAATATGAAAACAGTGATAGTTCATTGAGCAGAAACTCCCGTACAAACTACTGAAAAAAAGAAGTAATGTTTCCATTACGCAAATAGTCTTACAAGAGTACCCGATAATTACTTACGTCTTAATCACAGCGCCCTTACAGATCTATTGTGTGTTCCCCTTTCTTGAGTTATAACGAGTTTTAACTCATCATACAGTCTCAGGGCTTTTACAAAAGCTAGTATCTGAGACGGCTCCACAGAGACCCGCTCTCCATCTCCGACATCAGCCGTACCAAAGTTTATAACACGACCGGTTGTTGCCCCGGCGCCGGCGCACTCAGCGACAAGGTGTTCTGGTGTTTCTCCATAGCTTTGTTCGGGTTCTTATTATTACCGATTCTGAACTGTCCTAGAACTCTGCCGCGCATGCGCTAATGGAATAATTTCTCCGTATTTCCTTCTGCGCATGCGTATTACAGTTCTAGGACGGTTCAGAATCAGTAATAAGAAAAACCCGAAGTAAGCTCATGTTTCCCGCAGAATCAGCATTCACCGTTGTGTTTCAGCTTCAATCTACTGAGGTGTTCGTTGAAGAGACAGTGTCCTGTTAGAAACCTTGTAGTAATCCGAAAATTGGTCTTACTTAAATCAAGGAAAATCTTTGATTTTTCTCGGTCGTAAATTCTGAAAAACTCTTTTGAGTATCTTCGACCGTTGGAGGATACCCATGAGATTCCCAGAATGAGAATAAAATTAATTTTATAATGAATATCAAGACGATCCTTCCTGAAACGCAGCGTGCCTTCTATCCATCAGCAAAATCATACCTAATTGGATGAGTGTAGAATAATCGAGTCCTGGATTCTAGCGGATTTACTGATTATATTGATAATTATAGTGAAGTAAGCTACAAATTCTTGTATTAAAACATTTTTACAGAACAATGATTAGCTCCAGGTCTGGCTGTAATTATTGTGATAAGTAGGAATACAAAATAATTACCACGGAATAATATATTACCAAGCAAACTTAAAACCTTATAATTTTTTAAACTGCAGCCCGTATTACAATTATTATTATTGTCATATAGCCAGGAAATTTAGGGAGAAAAATACTTCCTCAGTATTTCCATATATGATTTAATTTTAATATCGTTACACCATTTTGTTTTAGATTTATGAAAGCAAGATTTTGTTAGTGATGATGAACTTTAAAATAAAACACTAAATCACCACAATACACCAAAACACTTTTACTTTTACACTGGACGCGCGTTTCGCTAACCATGTTAGCATCATTAGCACGTCCAGTGTAAAAGTAAAAGTGTTTTGGTGTATTGTGGTGATTTAGTGTTTTATTTTACTGTGTAACACCAAAGGTTCCAACCCTCAACTGTAATGATGAAATTTGCCATTTGTTTGTTTTAGTTGAGTATATGGTTTTGAATAATTATAATATTTATGATAGTTGAGTCTGTATTGGACTTATATTATTAATACTTTAATTTTAAAATGCTGATATTATTTCAGGAATTTCATGCTTATTTTTAGAATTTTAGTAAATCATATCACTTTCGTTTAATAAATCATAATTACATTTTATATTAATTGTATAGTACATTTATAAACCTATACAGAGTGAGCGTTAAATAAGTGCAAATATTTTTAGGGGGAGTATATTTCCACCGCGGAAACACGTCTATGAGGTTTTTTTCGCGAAAAAAAATTGAATGTTTGGAATTTATTGAACAAATTCTTTGAAATTTTTTTAATTTTAAGATAAAAAACATAATGTATTGATTATATGTCAACGCAGGTAGTAAACCTAGAAAGGATACAGTGAGTCCTAAAATTTATCTATAAAATATTTTTTTCCTAAATTTTCAAATATCTCGGTTATTTTGGAGTTATTTGAAAATCGGTAAAGGGATAATATGCTTTTTTTGGGATCTACCAGTCTTAAAAATATTTGCACTTATTTAAGACTCACCCTGTATAATATCGATTTTTGTGATCTCAAAAAGAAAGGTCAACAATTATGCTCAGTACAGCAATACCTATAAATTATTTTGTTATTTATTGTGTTATAACATTTATATTTATATGGTTGTACAGTTGTAATAAGTGCACGGTAAATATTAAATAAATTAACGCACATTGACATAAAATCATTAATTTTAATAGAACTTAATTACTGAACATGTAAAATGCGATTATAGTTGAATAAATTAATATCTAGTGAAAAATTAATATTTTGCGAAAAACATAATCTTTGTATAATAAAATACTTACTCTTGTTAGGTTTATTCAACTTTTTTTATTATAATTGTGCAGCTTTAACCTTTACAGGTGTAATAATTTATCACTAATTTATTTAGTGTATCTTATTTCTGTGTTATTTTTATAAATGTAAACTATTTAATGTCGAAGTTCAACAAGAACACTGTTGTATATGGTGGGCGTAGTACATGCACGTTTCTTCATTTTCATTTTTCTGTATTTTACGTTTAAGGATATTCTTTCCTCTAGCATATGTTTTATATGTTATTGAGTACTTTTACAGTAATATTATGTAGGTTATTCCATTCTAATTTAATTAGCTCACTTTTTTTTTCTATAACTTAACTTTTTTGTCTTTTGTCTTTATTATTTTATTTTATAGAGAAATGAAATACAATATATATTTTGCTGTAATTATTATAAAATATCGAGAATAACATTTCAAATTTTCTCTCATTGACGTTCTAATACAAAATAAATTAGGTAGAGATTTTAAGACTACACGCTTTTCTGACATAGATTTAAGTGGCAATCAGGGGCGCATATGCTGGAGGGGTAATTACCCCTCTCATGAAGAAATTTATATATAAATGAGATAAAATGTGAAATCATATTATAACAAATGAAATTATTAATACCATCAATCAAAAGAAATTCAGAGGACTCTAAGATTATTTTTGCCATGCTCACAATACTTTTCAGCCTAAATTTAACTTAAATCTAGTACATTACTTAAATATTGCCACTACCCCTTGAATCTCTAGATGCGCCAACGATGGTGATAATTGTAACTTTTTGGTTAGGGATTTGATAATATCCAATTAACGTATACTTAATTTACAATATTATTTATTCCAAAAATGCATTATTTATGATACAAAAATAAATAGTTTTATTACGACCAACATTTATTTTAACATTACTATGGCCAATATGTACAACTTTCTACTTTTTTAGCTGTTGAAGTTGAAAACGACAATATGTGGTACTGATTTTTATATGAGTTATTTGAAGTATATCAAACTGGCTTTTACTTCATGAGCATTGTATTCCATTACTAGATTGATATTTAATGTTAGATCAGTGAGAGAACAGAACATGAGAAATACAGTTTAGAATGTAATTTATCCATGGTATAAAGTTTGCCACAAATTCAGCTGAAGGAATGTGTATCAATAATTATTGGATCCATACCTAATAACAACGTCATAAACCAAAGCAAAACGACTAGTCCTAGGAAATTTTAATTTTACAATTAAACCTTAAGTTTTGCTAGATCAGAATAACGATTCTAATGCCAGGTTCAGACCAAGATGACAAAAAGTAAACACGATTTTAGACAAAAACAAGACAAACTTGAGAAAAACTGTCCACACTGCAAGAACAAAAGTACATCAAAGTCAAAAGTTTAGTTGTTGCGAATGAGTTTTATTAACCATGTGTGATTTCACTGGTTTCCTACTGTTGGCAGCACACGCCATCCACACTGCGCCGACAATAAAATATACGAACAAAACATAGAGACTTTTTTTACCGACTCGAGACGGGACATTGTCACCGAATTTTAAAACAAAACAAAAATGTCGCAGAAATGGATTTATCGCAATTTTGTCGTAAAACATGAACATTTCTGTCTTGTCGTTGTTTTGTCTGTTGTTAGTCTGGACCCTAATACCTAAGTAATAGAATTAAATTTAATGATATTAAATTTTGGTGAAATTCTATAAATCTTAATTAGCATCTATACCGATATTAAAGAAACGGTATTGACCATTCATCTTCACGAATCTCTGGACGCTTTCTTCCAAAAATCCTCGTTTTTCTGCAATTACGATTCCAGACGTGTCTGGATACGTAATCCTAGCAACAGCCATCGTCTAAATTTTCACTCTGGTTTTGGATTTTGTTCTAGGCTTCCTTCTCAACAATAAGGGATGGCCAAACACCATACTTATCTCATTTATTTCACCACTATAGCATTTTTTTTAACCACAGGATTATACTATTTTCTACATAATGCACATCTGATATTTTATCAGATGTGCATTATGTAGAAAATAGTTTATAGTAATTACATTTAAGCTGTAGTATAATTAACTATATTTTTTTCTGTACCATACATTCAAATTATTCTACATCTGAACACTCATTATCCTAAAGTTCGCTATCAAGAATTTAAATGTAAGTAGTCATGCCCCCACTTTGAACAGACAGCAGACTTTTACTGATCTTACTATCTGCTTTACTGTTCTTACTGCCTGCACAATTTTTGATGTCTGTTTTACTGTTTTTACTCTCCCTTTTGCTGTTTTTTTTACTGTTTTACAGTTTTGGATCTCTATTTATAGAGGCATAAAAGCTGACAGCATAAAAACAGTAAATCATCTTTAAAGCAGCAAAAGTAACAGTAAAAGAGTAAAACAGACATCAAAAAGTGTAAAGCAGGCAGTAAAACAAAATAGACAGTAACAATCGGTAAAAGTCTGCTGTCTGTCCAAAGTGGCGCAATGACCACTAATGTAAACAACTTCTATATTAAATGCAAGGAGTGTCTCACTGTTGGAATTACATGTACATTTTGTTAGCAGTCGCTGAGTTGTTGGCATCAGTCTTACGGCAGTCGACTATACTTGTATGGTAGAGATAGGCCAAGAAGGGTAAACTAATAGGATTGCTCATCCTCATAAGACGTACGTTCGCCTCTTCCCACGCTTCAGCTGACAGTTGTGACGTCATTGTAGTCCTTGTCATGATAGTGTGTATTATTAGTTGCCTATGGTAAACTTAACAGCTGAGAAATTTTGAGTTAATTATTTTTTCAATTTTAAATGTGAAAAAGGTGTATTTAAAGTTTTTAGAGCTATAGAGTGTATAAAGACGTTCATTTTGTGTTGTGGATTGTGACAAAGTGCTTACTAAGTGCCTACGATATTGTTTATTAATTATTTTAAAGCAAAATATGGATCAATAATGCACGTGTGTGTATTATTGGTTGCCGGATAAGGAATAATAACCATGAGAAGGACTACAGTGACGTGACAAAGCGAGTAGTTTTCGCATACAACTGGCACTTTTGACTGAATGAGCAGTCCTATTAAGTTAACTGTTCTTGGAGATAGGCCTTCTTCGCAGTCGCTTGGCAGTAAAATTATATTTTGGCAATACATGTACACTTTCTGCCCAAGTGAGACAACCCTTGGTTAAATGCGTATTTTCTGGTGTCAAAATATGTGATTGTACAATTTACTAAGTACAGTATAGTAAATAGAATACTATAAATAAAATACTATAAATAGAATCAATGCGCAGGGGATACTGATAGTCATATTTAATACCAAAAAATACATTAGGTTTGTTCCAACCAGCATCTCGGGATCGTTTCGAAATCGTACTCGAATACTCGAATCGGTTTTCTTGCACTTTGTTAGCATGCGTGGACTTCGAATAGTTTCGTGACGGTGCAAAAAGTATCAACGTTGGAACGCTTTGTGGATTGTTTATGGACTGTCAAAAGTGTCAAGCGTGCGTGTATCGATCGGTTTTTTTGTTTTTGTTTAGAATTTCATAATATAACCTTAATATTTTTGTCTGCAATTTGCAATAATAATAATTATTATTATTTTTGAAATGGAGAATCAGAATCCAGTAATTGTTGGTAAGTGTTGTTTCAACTGTATACTCACTAAGTCACTTACCTATCCTCTCTTTTATGATCCTGTTATGCGTATTTTCCTGTTATTTCATTGCTGTGGTAGAATATTTGAACATTATTTTACAAATAAAAAATGAATTAAAATTTCCGAACGATTTACTCCACACAAACTCACAAGCAAAAGTATAACGCACACGTATTCGAATTCATAAAAAATAGCCAAGACAGAAGCATCAGCCGGACGCCGGACCAGAAACAGCTGTTAAAAATCGATAATCCCTGCCAATATGCTTTAATGCGCAAGTCAACCCAAACAGTTCTCAATTTGGACCATGTACCGAAATTACCGTTCTGAAATCGTAACTAAACGATCCCAAGGTAGGTTGGTACGCAAATCGGATTCCGATAATCGTCAAATCTCGGTTGGAACACATCTGAATTACTGCGCACGAGCGTGATAGTTCGGTGACGGTTCTGCGGCGGGTTGGAACAATTCTATTATTTTCCTTAAAAGTAGTAGATTTCTTATTTAGAAAACTACGTCTTTTTATATTATAATTTCGAAATAATTATATCAGTCTCTATTAGATTTAATAGTTAAAATATCTAGCACTTTTCACGGCCAAAAGTAAATTAATTATCAAAATATCAAGAGAAATTAAAACAACTTTCGATGTACGTCATCAATGACACCATGCGTCGTCTTATGGAGTTTGCTGGTGGTCGTATTATGATGTGCAACCAAAGTTATTTTAATTTCCCCATCAGTACACATTCGCTAAAATCATTATCTATTGGGGGTATAGATAAGCTTCGAGATAAGCTTAAGTACTGTCAGTGAAAAAATCATCTCTTTGGACTGAGATAGTAATGGTTAATCTATTATCAATTTTTAAACATTGGGGAATACAGATGCGAATATTAATTTCATGTTAATTTCTGTTCATCTTATTGTAATGATACACTAATGCTCTATTCAGCTGCTAACTTATCGAAGAGGATGATTGTGCGGTTCAGGAGCAACTGTCGAAGATTGACCATGATAAACCAAAGTGGTAGACTTTGAGAGTTTCAAGATATAGGGAATTTTGATTTTGCCGTAGCAGTAAATACTGAAGAAAGACATTTGTTAGTATGTACCCAACCCTCACGATAAGAGACGATCAATCTCTGACGCGGCCTACCGAGATAATCCCCTCGAGCTGCCGTTGCGAGAATTTGAATCGTGGTGCTTTTTTCGGGTTTCGCGAAATTGATGTTTCTGTTTTCTTAATTTCTTCCTTTTATTTCTCTGTGCCCGATTATAAAACTCCTCGTAATAGAAACGTCGCAACTTGCGATAAATTGGAAAGTTGTGCCTTTGAAAAACGGTCTAAAGCCAGATTATTCAGGTTGTTCATTCTCAGTGGCATTGCAGAAAGGATTTATTTATTATGAGAAGACACTATTCCAATATTTAATTTTCTATAACTTTTGTCTACCGGTCTTTGGCTTGTCATGACATATTTCAATCATCATTAATGATCCTGGTTGGTTAGTTGGTTGGTAGAATTGGCGAGTGCGAGCGCTTGTCGCACTCCAATTAACAGAATTGCCATTTTGATACCATTCACTCTGTAACTCTATCCCTAGGGATGGTAAAGTTTGATTGCTAAGTATTTATAACCGTTCGGTGGCATTGAGGTAAAGGGTGACACTGTATGCTCTTCGTAGCAATATGTTCAGGAGATCGACGAAGCTGTAGCCTTCAAGCCTCCAAGCCTTTATACAGCGACACAGGTAATGCAGGACCGTTTCCCCTTCTTTCGGGTCTTTGTAGCTTCGGCAACCTGCTGGAGGATGCTTAGTCTTGCCACATGTTCACCAATTGGCCGGTATAACCAATTTTTTTTATTAACCGATTTTCTAAGGTCGTATTAATGATCCTAATTATTTTCCTTGATATTTCCTTAAGCATTTATAGAAGAAAGCAATATTTACTTTCAGATTTGACTTTTGACTATGTCATATATGCATCATATTACTTAATGCTAGGATTATCTCGGAGGATGTGGAAGGTAAAGAATCTCTGGAATCGAACTGTAATTTATAATTGTTCTTTAGTTATTCTACTAAGTATGTAACATGTGGAAAATTGTCGCTTTTCAGACTAAAGACTGGATTGAAATCACTTGCGAAATATTTATACTATTGAACAAATTTTGAGGAAGATTTTTGCGTACTGAAATTTAATGTCATTAAATGTTGTTAAATCCACAGTGTATAAATAATACTATGTGCTTAAAGATAATATACCCAGCCAGTGGTCACAAGTGTGTCCTATGATGGGCACTGAATTATTTAAAATATGTCCTTATCTAAAATGAGAGACAAATTTTTAGTTTATTCTTTAAATTATCTTATACTACTCTGTGTTGTACACACGTGTATAGTGACCAATACTATAGCCTTACTAGAAAGTCATCATCACATCATCATTTTTAGCTTATTCAACCATTTCTAATTATGGTATAGTCTCCCTCACATATTTAGATACTCTCTTTGTAATTTAGTCCATTCTTGTCGATTTTTGGTTATGCGGGTCCCATCTTAGGTTTGGTCTCCTTCTAGATCTCTTAATTTCTCGTGGGTACCATATAGGAGTTGTCCGTCCTTCTTGCCAAGTGTCTCTCCCATTGTCGTTTACCTTGGGGGATTTGATTCTGTTGATGGCATCATTACCCGGATCTTTTGCCGCATCCACTCTATTCTTTTACGGCCTTTCTTGGTTATTCCCAAAATATTTCGTTCCATTGAGCTTTGTGCGACCTGTAGTTTCCTTATAATGGCCGTTTAAGTGTCCAGGTTTCGCATACATAGGTCATGACTGATGGTACACATTGGTTGAATGTTTTCTTCTTTAGATAAACTGGCATTTTAGATTTCAATATGATTGAGTTTCTTCCATAAGGATTCCATGCTAATTTAATTCTTCTGTTAATTTTTGGTAGTGGAGTTCCCGAGCTGTGTATTAGTTGTCCCAAATATATATATTCTTCTACTATTTCCAGTGTTGTATTATTTATTAGAATGTATTTTCTGTCTACTAGTTCATTGTACATTACTTTAGTTTTTGCTAAATTAATTTTGTGACCTACTTTATTGCTGGCTATATTTTTTACTGGAAAGTACCTTAAAAAAAAGGTTAAATATATTAAAGTTAGTGAAAATATACCAACGGGATATTTCAAGTCTTTCTTTTCTATTAATATACGCTGATGATGAAACATAAATTTTATTCAGAACATTAAATGTTGATTTATACATTCATAATATCATATGGCATAATCTGAGTATAATAAAATAGGCAGTTAAATAAGTAACAAGAAAAAGAAAATATTAGGGCACTGTAATTATATGGAAACTCTGGTTTTATAGGCCGTAAAATCGCGGTTGGGAAATTCAAGAGGCACTAAAATTGTACGCAATCCCCCAAAGGACTACGTAAGGAGGAAAGTGAGAAGGATGGCTTTTCCTGGTTCAAAAGTAATTTTACTTTCGACAGTGATGAAAAACGGCTATATATTTCATTTTTTACCGACGTTCGGGAGGGGTTTGTAGGTGAAAATCGCAGGTGTCGCATGCTAGCATATAATACCCTTTGTCGTACAGTCAACCCCGCGAATATATATTATAACAGCTAAAATATCCTTACGGTATACAGACTTTCAGTTAAACATTTCTTGGTTGGGGGAAATCTGAATCAATCTGAATTATAATACGTATAATTCAGATTGATATACGTATAATTCGTAATATATGTAATACGTATAATTCAGATTCAGAATCAATCTGAATTATAATACGTATAGTTCAGATTGATATGATATTATGAAAAAATACTGGACATTTTCAAAAGTGCGATAAGATAAAGTTCGATAAGAAGGGATTTTTCGAAACTAGAATTCTAAAGGGGTGAAACTATCCCCCAAATATTAAATATTTTTATTTAAAAACCGGTGAGTTTTTCGGAAAAACTCTTAAACACGTATATTTTATTTTGTTGTTTTACATATTTTAAGATTTTTATAAATTTATACAGGGTGTTTCATAAAATATGACCATTGAGTAATCACGATTCTGCTTAAACTGCTTGACGTTTAAAGCTGATTTTTGGCAAACGGATTGACTGTGGGCTGTAGAAGTTCGATAAGGAGGGGTTTCTCGAATCTCAAATTCCAAGAGGGTGAAAACGCCCATCAAATATTACAATATTTGTTATTTAAAAAACGGTTAGTCTTTCGAGAAAACGCTTGGACAAGCATAATTTATCTGGTTTTTTTACATATTTTGAAATTTTTTAAAAAATCATACAGGGTGTTCCAAAAAGTTGGAAAATTTCTTAATCACGATTCTGCTTAAACTGCTTGACGTAAAAGCTTATTTTTGGCAAACGGATTTTTTGGAAAGTCAAATTCCAACGAGGTGAAACTACCCCTCAAATATTACCAAGTTATATGATAATATCGCCATATTATTTTTTCTCATGCTGACAAAAATGTGAGAAAATTTTATCCAGTTTGTATGTTAATGGAAATTCTTGCTTTGCTTTATCATCACCATTACAAATGATTAATTCGACGCGAACGAAGTCGCTGGTACACGCTAGTATTTTATAAAAGTTCTTTAATTATTTTAATTATTTTTTAGCCACTCTTACCTAAATAGTGAAGCATTTTATATAGTAAGTTGCTATTTTATTATTTAAATTTTTGAACAAGGTTTATTGAAAGGAATATTTAGAAAAATATTACCATTAAAATTAATACCTTATTACGATTAAAAAAGTTTAACATCAGTGGTCTTTAATTTTAATATTTAACATTGTTAATTTAATTTTTCATGAAAATTAGTCTGTCATCATGCAAGCACGCTTGACTAAACATATTTTTGATCACATGTTCCTAACGAGGCGTTTTTCATTTTGTCAACATTGTAAGTTTATCAGATCGAACGTGTTTAGTGTTTCTAATTCACTAAAGAGTGCGTGTCTTAAATAGTTTCAGTAGTAATTTATGAGTCAATAATTTTACATACCTTTTTATTTTTAATTAACACTTGTTCCTTTTAAATGATTCTATCAGACCTTGTTAGACGATGTTCTTTATAATTGGTTAATTAACCTGGTGAACGTTTTTCAAGTAAATTACAGATGTTCTCATCTCGTTAATCTAATAACGACAACCCGGTCTTATGTTTGTACCTGCTTAGTCAGAGCGGCGAGTTCTAACGAGGATAGACTTAAATTATGTATAGTTCAAATTATGTAAAATTTCTGGACAATTTATTGGGGTGTTTTCTTTGAAAGACTGCTTAGGCTTATTGAGAGAAAGTATATAAATATACCCTATGATCGAAAATGTACGACATCAAAAATGGTTGGGGAATGAAAATCGATGATAATTTTGGCGAGATCAATCTCTAGAGATCATTTACTAGAAGTAAAAACTTGTAAATTTAACGTTAATTATAGAACAATATAAAAATAAGTTACAGCCTTATTAAGAACTGCTCGCAGTAAGCGCCATTAAAAAAATAAAGAAGAGGACGGACCAAATAAATGACGTTCTAGGGATTGAAATTATCAGTTTTCATTCCCCAGAAGTCTTTGACACCTTTTTTTATCATACTAATAATAAACTGAAAATACAAAGTTGTTCGTTCAAGTATTCTGATATTTGACAATATAAATATAATGTAAAATATCTCCAAACACTAGGGTTAGGGTTACCAGACGTCCGGATTAATTCGGACATGGCCGGATTTTCACTATGTCCGGTTGAGACCGGGCGGATTTTTAATAAGCGTGCGGATTTTAATATTCCATTAAGAAATGTCACAATAATGCAAAATAATAGTTTTAATAATTTTTTTTGTGGCAGACCGTAGCTCCAGCGTTAGTGTGTCGATCTGCGGAGCAGAAGGTACTAGGTTCGATCCCCAGTCTGTACGGTCGCTTTATTTATTTAAATAAAAATATTTATTTATATAAATAGAACGACCAACGAGCCGCCACCTCAAGGAAGGCAATGGCAAACCACCTTGAGTATATTTGCCTTGTACAACCTCTCAAATAGTGCCGTTCGGATTCGGCAATAAACTGTAGGTCCCGTGTACTTGTGAAACACTGATGACACACGTCACAAGTACATGCGAGAGGTAGCCGACACTCTATAATAGAGTATGGCACTGTAAGAAGAAGAATCATTTTTTTTTCAAACGTCACAAAAGAACAAAAGCATTCGTTTTTGCAAAAAGTAATTATAACGCCTATATTATGCCTAAGCACAAAAGTACGAAATATATTAAAACAACGAGCGTAACCATAGTTTCTCGATATACGTATAATTACTTACAAGGTATTACTTTTAAATCTTTTTATATTACTTGAAACGTTTGAAATTGTTTAAAAAATTATTTGTGGCGTTTGAAAAAAAATAGCATGTTCTATTCGGAGTAAAAATTACTTTTTGTGTCTTTCCTATATAAAAATTTGATCTTCGCGCCACAAAAAGTATAATTTTTACTCCAAATAAAACAATATACTATTTTTGTTCTTATATTGCTAAAAAATTATGACGTCCTATAATATAATATAATATATAAATTTTACAAGTGCCGATAAACTTTACAAGCACAAATTAACAAACTAAATAGAGCCAGCAGTAAAGTAGGTCTCAAAATGAATATATCAAAAACTAAAGTAATGTACAACGAACTAGTAGACAGAAAAGATATTCTAATAAATAACACAACACTGGAAATAGTAAAAGAATATATTTGGGACAACTAATACACAGCACGGGATCTCTACTACCAGAAATCAACAGAATAATTAAGTTAGCATGGAGTAATTATGACAGAAGGTGAATCGTATTCAAATCTAGAATGCCACTTTACCTAAAGAAGAAAACATTTGACGAATGTGTACTATCAGTCAGGGGCGGATACAGGAATTAATTATAGGGGGCGGGGGGCAAATGTAGAATTTGCTTTTTTGGGTCGCCATTTTTAACCCAAAAGCCTAATATTTTACCCAATTTACAGATTTTAGAGGGGGGGGGGGTCCGGGCCCCATGCACCCCCCCCCTCTGTATCCGCCACTGCTATCAGTCATCGGACATCATAAGGAAACTGTGGGTCGCACAATGCTCAATGAAACGAAATATGCTGGGAATAATGGGAATAACCCAGACAGATTGTAAAAGAATGGAGTAGATGCTTAAGTGGCAATGGGCAGGATACCTGGCAAGAAGAACGGACAACGGATGGACCACAAAAATTACAGCATGGAAGCCACGAGGAATTAAGAGACCTAGAAAAAGACCAAATCTGAGATGGGACCATGATATTAGGAAATTAGGAGGGATAACTTGGCCCCGTATAGCCAACAATAGACAACAATGGGCCCATCTACAAAGAGAGTATCTAAATATGTGAGGGAGGCTACACCATAATTGGAAATGGTTGAATAAGCTGAAAATGATGATGATGACAAGGTGTTCGGATATTTGACAATTATCGGAATATCGGAGTACGTTTATTTTAAATGATAAGCTCTTCAGAACTATTATTTCTATTGCAACATAAGCTGGTAGTTTTATATTGTATTATATCTGATCCTACGCAATACATATTTCAATAAATTATTTATATATAATTAATAATTTCTCCTATTCTGGACTGCTTTTTACAACGTATCTATCATATTGCGATAAGAAAAGTCTTCGGAAGAATTTTAACTAAGTCGATTCGTCAAATGGTACAGCGCCATTTTTTCTTTTAATTTGAACGATGCCTGTGTCAAAACTTAATCAGATGAAGCCGTCAGCCGCTTCTTAAAACTGGAATAATCTGAAATCTTAATTATTATGTTAAATCTGTCCATTTTTTTTCCGAAGCTATCTTGTTTCGTGTGTGTCGGTTGCTTACGGTATAAGATCGAAGCAGTATCAATTTAATAAGATTCTTATGAAAAAGTTTCAACCATGCATGTTAGTTAAGTCATTTATTTCTGATGTCGACAGAATAGTTTACATTTTACGGTAAACTAGCTCTGGAGTTAACAATATGCATTAACTCGAAGATACTTTTATTTCAATGAATATAGACTAGATTTTTATTATGTATATGCATAGATATGCATAATAAAAATGTGGTATAAGTCATTTATATTAATCATGATATGGTAAATGTTACTTTTTGTATTTTATTAATTCTTAAGTTCAATATATTTTTTGAAGGAACTAGTGACCCTGATCTTTAATTTTAAGACCTTTAATTTTTGAGTTTCTATAAATTTCCTCCGGTTTTTTACTTAAAAAAGGTCTCTTGGTAAACATTTCTACGACTAATTGATTTGCGATATATTTGGAATCGAAATAATCAGTACATGTCAATATTGTCTCATCATAATTATTTCTAGAAAAGAATATGTGAATGAATATTAATTTAAAAGACAAAAATATTTCCAGATTTACTATTTAAGTCAACTAATTATGTAATCAACATGTTTATTTTTTTGTTAATAATTAGTTGGTCTTAGCGACTTACTAACAGGCTTTTTTTGCTTAAAAAACGGCAGAAATGTATATTTTTTCACTCAGTAGTGTTATAACAGGTACAGAGGAAAAATATTACTCTTAAAATTAGTTAAACAATCTGTAAGTGGCGCCCCTACAAGTAGGAATCATATTGACATCGAAAAGAAATTTGTCATGTAGAAAAACACACAGACATCAATTTTCACCCCAATATTAGTTCAGAAATTATTCGGAAAAAATCGAAATAAATTTCTAAATGAAGCTTCTACATCCTGTATCTTCGAAACGAAGCATTCTAGGACATAAATTTATACAAACTTTTTTACCAATTTTTGTTAGGTAGAATATGCTGCCGAAGTTTCCCGAATTCAATTCGGACGACCCTGTATAGACTCTCAGAGAAGATAAAACTTACATAAAAAATAATCAGCTTTTGAAGAAATCTGACAGATAACTTCTTTACTGAATAAATATAATGAATACCTAGTCATGAAGTCGTTTTTCCTTGTTTATGAAATGAATAGGAAAAAGGACCTATATTATAGTTTTTTCCAGTCATTTTTCATAGTCATTTCGTGAACAAATACCTAGGTAATTATAAATACCGGGTGCGTCTCAAAAATAGCTCACCCCTATAACTTTTTTATTTTTCATTCTATTCAGAGCGTCATTTTCTATCGAATAAAGTAAAAAAGTACCTAGGGTACTATTTAAAAATCCAAAGTTGTAGTCATTTCCGGTGAAACAGGAAGGGTCCAAAAACAATTGAATACATCAATCATTCCTAATTTATATCATATACTAACATCTGTCATATACTATTCATATCGTTTTTTTAACTGAAAAAATAAAAAAGTTATAGGGGTGAGCCCCTGGATGAGCCACTTTTGAGACGCACCAGTATAGTGAGAACTTCCACAACAAATCTTCTGTTGCTAGTAGCCATCTTTGCTTCTGTTGCCATCTGTCACAACTGTGAACTAATGGATAATTATAAAAATTAATGTAATGATAATTTTTATTTGTAAATCAAAATTTTTTTTTAAACATAACTACTATGACTAGTTACTGCCATACTATGACTACTATGACTAGTTATGTATTCAAAACTTAAGATATAACAAAAATATAACAAAAACTGCACTTGAAAGTTTAAAAAACTGTGGTTTAAGGCTGCTAAAGCTAAACATTTTTTTCAATACCACTGATATCTAGTAAGAATTACAGAATGTCAAGCATTTTTAATACTTTAATGCAAATATACTGTTCTACTTAATAAAGCAATATCATAAATATCTCTTACAGCACTAAATAAACCGTAACATTAATTAGTACCTAGATATTAATTAATCTCGTGTAGCAAAGTTGTCGCTCAAGAACAAATAAAGTAGTAAATAAAGTTTTTTTATCCGATTGGATATATAGCCTTTCTCTAAGCACCTGCCATCGTGTGTCGTCTAGATTTAATTAGACAAAAAAACAACTTCATCGGCCGGTAGATTAAGAGAGCAGTTACCTGTATGAAGATCGCTTTATACTTTAATTATGGACTTAATTAGTGGTAAGATATGAGGTAAAGCGATACGAAAAAAAGCAATGCAAATAAAAGAAGCTCGCAGAATTTTAATGATCGTAAACGTCGAAGGATAGGATATGGTTGAGTGTGCATGCGATCTAAGAGGCTGCAGTTCCTGCAAATACAAATTTATATACATTTAAACATAGTTTGCTGGTTTGCTGAATATATTAGAATTTATAGTTTTCTTCGGATTTCTCGCGTAACGTAAATTGATCGAAGTGTATTCAAAAGAATTGGAACTTGAAATGGAGTTGAATGATTTTATTTGAACTAGTGCGAATATAAGTGACTTTTACATTAAGTTACATTTTTACCAACTGTATACAGGGTGTTTGGTTTGGTTTGGTGTTCCTTAATGACATGCTAATATTTAAGGAGGTTATTTTTGGACCTATTCTAAGAAAAAAACTTCATATGAATGTATGTCCTAAACATCTTAATTTCTGAGATACAGGGTGGTAAATTTTTCTAAAAAAAAACTTTTTTATAATAACTCTGATTTTATTATACATATCTTTATGAAACTTGATACACGTCTTCTATGCATCAAAATATCTTTTTTGGTGTACAGAGAATTTTATTTATTTCAACCTGTGTCGTCCATACGGGTTTAACATTGAATAATTTTGGAGAAAAAAATGGTACACAACTGACTTCTCTTAAAATAAAAATTATTTTCAAAACCTCTATTCATTTCTAAACTTTTTTTATCTCTTGACTTTTTTCTTCGGACGCATAGTTTTTGCATTAAAAAAATTCAAGTCAGTTTATTTCAGGGTCAAATCACTGAAAATAATATGATTCATTTCTGCATCGGCTGGAAGGAAATTAAGAGATAAAACAATTTTTTTCGTATATCAAAATAAGCATTAAGCATAAGTATATCAAATAGACCATCAGAGATACTTTGAAGAAAAATGTAGAAATTTTTACCACCGAAAAAAAAATCTGAAAAGTTAAGATGTTTAGGACATATATTCATATGAAGTTTTTTTCTTAGGATAGGTTCGAGAATCACCTTCTTTATTATTACATGTCATTAAGAACAAAAAAACACCCTGTATAATTAGTTAATTAGTAAATAATTATATTTACTAATGTGTTTAACAAAACACTTCAATTTCTGCACTGGACGCGCGTTTCGCTAACCAAGTTAACATCATCAGAAGATGATTAAAACTCAGTTTTGCTGATGATACTAACATGGCTAGTGAAACGTGCGTTCAGTGCAAAAATAAAAGTGTTTTGGTGTATTATGGTGAATTATTGTTTTATTTTGCTGTTGTAACACCTCCTACAAGCACCAAAGTTTCCAACTCCCAACTATGATAATACAATGTTTTACATACACATATACACCTTTACATACTCCATTCAGGAAAATAAGGTTTTACAGTAATAAGTCAGGTAAATTTATTTTACTAGATTTTAATTCTAAAATTTTCAATTCTACCTTCACCCATACATACATACTGCCGTTACTCGCTGACGAGTATTTGACACGCATCAGAAGATGGTCACGCAAAGCATTTTCTTTCATGAGCTTTTCTGTGACTGAAAAGTCTCATACGTGATGTTATCATCTGTCTACCGCACTCCAGACATTCAAAAATCTCATTGCTTTGTTGCCTCTTTACTTTTTGGTTGTCGCTGTTAACTGACTTTACAATTCTTCTCCATTCCAATCATTCTGCTGGTTAATTCTTTTTAAGTTTTCGTGGAAAATATCCTTGTACCTTTAGAGTTGTCCACCCGGCCTCCTCTTACCGTCTACAAGCTCACCGTAAAGCAGAGATTTTGGTATGCGGTTTTCTTGCATTCTGCATACGTGACCAGCCCATTAAATAAATAAATAAATAAATAAATAAATAAATAAATAAATAAATAAATAAATGCCTTTATTGTCAAAAAAATTTTTCAATTTGTGGACAAAGGTAAACTAACAAACGAAGTAAAAAAAAAACAAGGTACACAAACAAACAAAAGATAATACAAAACATTATACAAATAATATTGTCAGTCTTATTGTTAAAATAAACATATATAAATGTTTACAATGTCAAAGAACAAAAAAAATTAAAATAATATTCAAAAATATTTAGCCAATTTATAGCAAAATATCAATGACCTCTAAATAAATTAATTTCGATGTCATTCGTAAATATAGCAATAGCAAACATTAGACCAGTGTTTTCAAGATCAAATTCGATTTTCAATTCAAATATAATTCATTTACGGCGTAGAAAGCCTTGTCTAGTAAATAAGAGTTCAATGATAAAAATGATGTTATGGATTTGATTTCAAATGGCAGGTGATTGTGCATTTTTTTCGAGTTGTATAATATTGAACTTTTAACTAACTCTGAGCGTGGGGTAGGTAGATAAAGATCTTGCTCCGCGTTCCTGAGTGGATAAGTGTGAGATGGCCTTTCTTGAGAAGCTGGTACATGTTTACGTATTAGGCAAACGGATTCAAATATAAATAAGGAAGGAAGAGTCAATATTTTTAATTCTCTAAAAAAGCCCCGGCAATGAGTTCTGCTGTTTAGTCCCAGTGAATATCGAACAGCTCTCTCTGGAGCTTGAAAATGTGAGTCAAATTGAGCTGCACAACACGTACCCCAGAATGGAAGGGCATACCTGAGGTGCGACTCAAAAAGTGCATAATAAACAGTTCTAGCCACTGACAAGTTAAGCTCCTTAACAGGCCTTAATGCAAAACAGGCAGAGCTCAATTTTTTCGACAAAGCTTCGATATGTATGTCCCATTTCAGAGAATTGTCCACAACAAGCCCTAAGAATTTTACGGATTTTACGACGTCAATGATGGTGTTGTCAAGTACAAAAGGCTGCAACGAGTTTTTATACGACAAAGCCTTAGTTTTAGAAATGTTGAGACTCAGGAGGTTCGAATCGCACCAAGATTTAATGGTGATTAAGTCATTTGATATAATCCTATGAAGTGCCGCGATGTCCTTGATGCTCCAAGTGAAGCTAGTGTCGTCCGCAAAAAGACAGCATTTTAAGCATGACTTTGTAATCATGACTTCAATACTTTCGCAGTTAGCTTTTTCAAGGTTTTTGACATGATGGAACCATTTTATTCTTAAGACTTGTCTAAGCTTCACCCAAAGAATACAACTCGAATAAGTATTTTACAACATTCTTTTCTAAATATGTACTTACAATAATTTTATTTACATAGGGCACACATAGATAGTCTCATACCTAAAATTATTTAAATAATCTAAAAATGATACTTTTATTTTAATTTGATTACTTAAATTCTCAGTCGAACCATTCTGAAGCAACCAAAAAGGGTATAGTTAAAACATTATGTCATCGGACAATCTCTATATGCAGTGACTTAAAGACTTTAAACTTTATTAAAACCAGTTTGCTTCAGAATGGTTACTCTGCAAGCAAAATACCAAGACAATATTATATCCAATTGCAAGTCTGACTGTAATGTGTACTTGTGAAACACTGATGACACGCATCACAAGTACATGCGAGAGGTAGCCAACGCTCTGTATAGAGTATGGCACTGTAAGAAGAAGAAGTCTGATTCATTAGTGCGCCAGGGCTGGAACTCTGTAACGAAATAGCGATCGGTAGCGATGAAGAATACTGTCGCTTGCCGCTTAGTTTGTACGGCCAAAGTCAGTATTCTTTATCGCTACCGATCGCTAATTCGTTACAGAGTTCCAGCCCAGCCTCCAATGTGAAAGGAACATAGGAGAAGACCAGGCGAATAGCCAAGCAGAATAAAATTAAAACTGTTTTTAAATCTGGGGACTACTCTAAGAAGTGTCCTAACAAAAACAAAACCGGAATAATCGAAACAAGGGAAAGAGTGCATCTACCAGGTGCCTTGCGAGTGCGGTGACTCGTATATGTATTGGAGAGACAAAACCTCCACGTCCTCTACATGAACGACTTGACAAGTATAAAAAAACATACGCAAAGAGGTGAAACAATGAAGTCGGGTATTGTAGATCATGTGTGGTCCAAGCACCATAAGATAAAATTGTTGGAAGCCCGGGTTGTCCACAAAGAACCCCACCGAATATAGGGCAAATTTAAAGACAATAGGCAACCACTCCGAGATACTTCTGACCGAAACGTTGTGTAACCAAAATAAATAAGGAAAATGGAAGTTCTTTTAGTTTCAACCTAAAAGCCATTCGATAAACAAATTTAACGTTAAATCTCAACCAACAAATGTCAAAATGATCTATAAAATAGTGGTACAACTCTCGGTTAAAAATCAAGACGAGACAAATTTCACTGAAGCCATATTTTTGAACTCCACCAACTAACGATTTCTATTTACATTTTACGATGTATCATTGGTACAATTTGTTCTGCACAAGCTAATTTGTACAAATTATCTGAGAGTGTAAACCACCCACCCCTTAAAGGACCCTTTTTGAAACTTTTCGTTAAGAATATTTTTAGTTTCACATTTCAAAGATGAGAAAAATATAATTACTAATTAACATTACAAACTTAAAACATAGTTATTGAATATATCTATATAAATAATGTGTTAGGTTAAGAGTTTCAGAGCAATTTATTTGCCATATACTTTGTTTGATTTATGTAGCAGTAATTCGAAGCATCGTAGCTCAGTCTCACCAAAATCCTTTCAGCCAACAATTTACATGCAGCCCGCAAATCGTTCACGTGCCAACAAAGATTTTCAACGTGCCATCCCTGGCACGTGGATAAACCAACGTGTCGTACGGTTTACTTGGGACAAAAATGTCTTTATAATTTGGATAACTCACTCTCGATCGTATTTATCTTTCATATGTTCCTGTGAGAGAATTCCAGAGTCGATATCGGATATTCCACACCTACACGTCCTGCTTGACGGTTTTGCCAGTCATCCCAAATCCTTTCGTAATGGCTAAAGGCTCTAAGCCATTTCTTTTTCTTTTGGATGTTACACAGGGATGGATTAGGTAGAATGTGAAAGGGAATTATCAGCAGATTTCAGGATTATTTTTCATTTTCTTCTAGAAAAGTAATTTTTTTAGTTAAAAGGATGTTCTCTTCTTTTGCAGAGACAGCTGGGGACTGACAATTGATGATAATTTTGTCCAGGTCAAGGCAAAGACGGCATTTACTTAGCAAGTACTTTGTTTTATTTTGTAATGGCGCTTACTGCCAGTTGGTATATATTTTTATATTAGTAAAAATGATTATCAATTTTTTTTAACAGATTTCTATATCTGCAAACGTTCTATCTTTTTTAAGGTGGATTCTCATTATACCTTCCGTTTCCATTCCGTATCCATTCCATATTCGTTTCGTATTTTTTATAGTATTGACGCTATACGTAAGCTTTCGTTCTGTATCAGATCCACACTTTTTCTTGTACAATTTCTATCATTACGAAAATTTTATTTTAAAAATTTGTATCTTTTGAAAAAGGTAATAGATTTAATTAAGAGGTGAAAAATAAATAAATATCAGCAAAATGTTCAGAAGAGATCTGGTACAAATATAAAACCTTGACAACGCTGTTTCCGATACGGTTTAGTCCGTCCGCCAAAAAAATGTATGGAAGGAAAGGATATGGAACGGAAGGGAAACGGAACGGATAGTGTGTATTGACCTATTCATTTACAAGAGATAATATTTTATGTAAACGGACGGGAAACGGAAGGTAGCTGATACGGAAGGTATAGTGAGAATAAACCTTTAACCTTTCTATAATTCGTGTTAATTAAGTTTTATGTCAATTTTTAGTAAATGATATCTAGAGATTCACCTCGTCAAGATTATCATTGATTGTCATTCCCCAGCTGTCTTTGACGCCTTTTTTTTGGTCATACGGTATTTGTTGAAATGTAAATGATACCATATGATCGAAATAAAAAAGTTGGCTTGGAAATTACGGGCGATGGCCATTCACTTATACAGGATGTCCCAGATATAACTCAAAGTATTTTAAGGGGTGGTAGATCTCGATAAAAGAAACATATTTTCTCTTTATCGTTTTTCAAAGAAGTACAAAATAACGGAGTTATTTTATTTTGAAAATTTCCAAAAAAAAATGATTTTTTTCTAAAACTTTGAAAACCACTGGATCTTTTCTGGATTTTCTTTCTTGTAAATTTAATCTAATACCTATGTTGTCATATTATCAAGATTATGTTTTTTAACTAAAAACTAAAAATTCCAAACAATTTTTCACAAAATTTCGAATTTTCAGTTTTTTTTCGCGAAAAAAACCTCATATAGTCCAGTCAGTGGGGTGTTTTGCCATACAAGAGGTGGTGTAGTAGTAATTTTTTTATATGTTGTTAAGGTTTGGGTCTAGACAAAAAATTCAAGTTTTCGATCTTGGGTAGAAGGTACAGTGACGCAAAGTTGAACATATTTTGTAAAGAAATAGAAAAATTCCCCAATTTTGTAATATTTCCGAAATTCTCGCTATTTTTTACATAGGTATAAACATCAGCGGCTGGTGAGGTAGTGCCACGGTGCCACGGAGCGAAAAAAATATGTTATAACCTTCATATGATTCATTGAAATATAACGCACAACATAAAAAAAACTGAAAAATAAGGTAATGCCATGGCGATTTATTAGCGGTTTCTTTTCTTTAATGGTCCGGGTCGGTTATTAATAACGTTTTGTATATTGTCTTCGGTGTCATCGTAATCGGTACTTATGGGAATATATTGCTCTTCCGTTGTTAAGTCTTGGTCACCTTCGTCCTCAATGTCGTTGTGAACCTCCGGGACATTTTCGCATGACTGACCACTGCAGAAGCCACATACAACGGAACACTTCAACCCAGCTTTTCTGCAAACACATGCTGCGCCGCATCGTTTTCTACAAGTGCATGAAATGAATTTCAATAAGTTGTCGGGTGCTGCTTGTTGTGTCATGGTGAGTGGAACATGCCCATTGCTGCCCAGTTTCCAGCCCCAGTCTTCAGGTTTTTTCTCGATTCCATACCCTTTCTGGACTTGATGATATGTCCTGAAAGAATGATACCGCGCAGCATCCTTGGTTGGTGGCAATGAAGCAAGATTGGATTTACCTTTTGTGGTTGATCTAGCAAAACGTTGATAGCGGATTTCTTCTAAGGTGTCTTCTTCCAAGTTGCCACCATACAAAGCAACGAGAAAGCGTGCTCCAGCATCTGCGATGTCCTCTGGTGTTTCATCCTGATGTTTAAAAATGCCAATGGTGTTACTCAGTCCTGCTATGCCGTATATCACAGCCACTAAAAGCATGGAGAAACAGAATGTTCTCCGCTACTTTTTCATGTTTTAAACTATTAGCTGAATATATTCTTTCAGCACTTTTGCCTTTTCCTGGTTTGCGGAGATAGATGTTTCCTTGAGACGGTGCCAATGCTATCAGCAAAACGAGAAGGTCAACGTCTTCGCCAACTACGAAAACAGCATCAAATTTTGGGCACAAGGAAATCGCTGTTCTGACAATCAACACATCAGCATCTTCTTCCGCCTGGTTGACACTAATAGCAGCCTGCTCCATTTTTTTGGTGAGCATCGAAATTAAACGGCCTTTATTGTTTTCGTTGGCTAAAAATAATTTCTGGGAAACTTGAACGGGCATCGAAGAGGGCATCCGCAGACATATGCTTTTTCGATCGGCGAAGTCTTTCTGCGGCCTTGGTATTCCTTTTGGCTCCATCACTCGGATATCCATCAAAAACAACGACTGCATGTGAACCGTAGTGATTTCGTACATATTGAACGTACTTTTCGGAAATGTGCGCAACTGAATCATTACGGTGCCATACAACTTTGTGCAAAAGGTATCCTCCATCCAAAATATTGATTTGGTTAACTCCGAATTCCACACTTTCCAGAAGTTGTGTAAAAATAAAAAAAAATAAATTAATAATAAATTTTGATCGTAAGATTAACCGCTGCGGATTTATTTTGAAAAATAGTTTTTTGTATCTTTAATTCGAGATGGCGGCTCGAGCGGTCGCACCCCAAGGTCGAAAACTTGGATTTTTCATCAAGATCTAAACCTTAACAACATATTAAAAAATTACTACTACACCACCTTTTGTATGGCAGAGGCCTATAATGGCCCCCACTGACTGGACTAATAGACGTGTTTCTGGGGTTGAACTATACTACCAGTTAAAATACTTGCACCTATTTCTGGGACACCCTGTACAATGCTACATATAAAATAAGAGCATTCGTCGTGTCTAAGTTCTAAGCCAATCCTAGCGACGTTTCTTGTCGATAGTACGGCACTATTTTTCTTATCAAAATTACTTTATTCTAAACAACTTATATCCCTCAGGTTTAAAATTAATTCAGCGTCGTAAAATATGTGAATTTCTTTTTGGAAACCGATGTTTTAAGTTGTACACGTTTAGGCTTGATTCAAGTTTGGTTTTTGCAGTTTTTCACATAGTATTTTAATGCCAATTTTCCACAATCATGACGGGTTTCTGTAAATAAAATATAATTCAAATTTACAAGATCACAATAATAACATTGAAAAAGAGTTTTATACACTTTTTGGCCTTTTTTAACGAGAGAGAAATACATTTTTGAACTTTGACAGTGTAAAATACTGCCTCTCCTTGTTTTCTTAGCAATAGCTAGCAGCGTTCTGCAAAGAATGCGATCCAAAACAGTTATAAGTTTTGGCGGAAATTGGAATATTCCAATCAAAATTCATTCCCTTATCTATGCATAGAAATCAGAAAAAAGCAGCCTTTTTGCACTATTCAATTTGGTGACTATATTGATAGAGAAACCGTGACAATAATAATTTCACAGACATCTTATATTAATATTATTTTCTAGAAAATGCTCAAATCGAGTATTTTTCTTGGAAGTATTTCAGAAACCCAACACCCTACATCGTCTTCTTGTTAAAAAGCGTGGAAATTGTGCAACGGGGTCGAATAGGCGTAATAAAGTTACTCGTAACTTTCGCAACTTGGGGCGACTTTGTGTCACATGCAGACTCTCCGGGTCAAAATTGGATTATTGAATAGGGTATTCTTTGCCTCGTGACACGTTTAGAGAAGCCCGTTTGGCCAAATGTACGCCGGACCTCAGATTTTTTTCCATCAAAACGTGGAGAGTTATTTTTAGAAGGGAGAAAAAGAGAGTTTATAGTTAATAATGGTAGTAGTGTTGAAAGAGCACGGACATTTTTTTAGCGTTCAAATATTGGTTTCAGAAAAAATAAATAAATAATGAAAATTTTGTTTGAATTGCCATTCACATTCTAATTAATTCTCGTAATAATAAAAAATACCATCAGAACTGTCACATTTTAACATAAGTAGCCCTTTATAAAGCTGTATTCCTTTGAAAAACCAGATTAGTCAGATTGTTAAAATATGGTAAGCATAGTAAAAAATGTCTATACCTATGTGGCGGATTCATCTCTCAAAAAATCCTATATGGGTATTTCGCCACTGTAAAAAAATCTACAAAATAAAATAGTTACTTATTTTAAACACTTCTGCGTTAGTCCAAACGGAAACTACTTGTCAGAAGTTAGGTTTACAGATATACAAATTTGCCTAACAAACAAAAAAATGCTTAACGTTTCGGAAAGTTTATCTCTTTCCGTTGTCGGAAGCAAAAAAATACAAAGAATAGAGAACAAAACTATTTAAAATATTTAAATTCAACTATTCGAGAACACTTTAATTTTTTTTAAAACAGATACGTCTACAAAAACCGTTCACGTTCTCTTAAAATGACATTATATCAAGTTAAACTTCAAAATTAACAATTACTACCTGATAACAATATAAGGAAAAACCATACAGCCTTAAACTTTCTGTATGATTATTTTTAATTTTACGTATGTTATGTTTATTTATGTTATGTTCTTTAAAATCAAAGAAGCGATTTCCATACATGACTAACATCTACAGATGCATGAGCAATACATTTATTTTTATTAGATTGTATTAAAAAGGCGTTTCATTCAGCTTCTTTCATTATAATTTTGGCGTTATTAAAATTTATTCTGTGCCCTGTGTCCCATGAATGCTGACAAATCTTAGATTTGTGAAAATCTCCCTTTCTTAAATAATCTTTATGTTCTTTAATTCGAACATTTAAGGGTCTAATTGATCCACCAATGTAAAATTTATCGCATTCACATGGTATTTTGTATATTACATTTTTTGTTTATTGTTCTGTATTCATTGGTTTAGTATGTGATAGAATGGATCTAAGTGTATTTTGTGTTTTGAAAGAATTCGAAGTTGTCGACACCATCGATAAAATACGGAACAGCTTGATAAAATACTAGAAATGTCAAATATGTGTTGACATTTTTTCAAATATTGAACTTTTATTTCATGTTCAAGAAAAATAAATTGTAATGGAGTCGGTAAACTTTTAAAAACAAAACGTTTTTTGCAATATAAATGAAATTGGACGACATATTGTATGTCCCCTGATTGTTTTAACAAGAGGAAAACCTTTTTATTATTAACATTTTGAGAAAAATGCATTCTTCACAAGAGGAAAAAAAAGTTTTTCCTCTTGTAAAGACAATCCGGGTACATGCTGTTGATCGACTAAACCTTTTAACCGAATTGGACAGTGAATACTGCTTTCATACATTTCTAATATGTAGTCAAAAATAATGAATATAAAATATAGAAACTAATTGGTTTGGTCATGCTTTTAATGTTAGCCGACGTTAAATAGTTTTGCTTATTAATAGTTTCCGAGGTGCGTTCAATAAATTTTTATTAATTGAACACACCTGGCATCGAACAGCGGTTATAGGCACCTCTAGAATTTTCTTGGCCGGCATAAATTTCTTCTGGTACGTAGTTGTAATTAAAGGTAAGCAAGAACAGCGGAGAACTCCACATATTAAAAAGGTACGAACCGAGTTACTAGAAATGGAGAACTCTCTGATTTTTTCGTAAAATATCGGTTCAGTAATGTTGTAAGAGATTTTCTGTACTTTATACAGGGTGACTTTTCTACGGTGTTCTCTATGGGTATCTCAGAAACTACTGAAGATAGAGAGTCGGTAAAATAGGGAAAGAATTGCAGTTTTGTAGGGTCATAAATATGTGCTTTTCAGATTTTTGAAAAAGTTCTTCATGGACATGGCTTACTAGATATTTCGGAAAAAAAAATTCGGCTATTTTAAAAATGGTCCCTAATTCCGTTATAATCTATTTTAGTAAAAAAGCTTGGTTTTTACTATGAATAACAATTGAGGTGATCATGAGGTAAATGGATATTAATAAGCTCATGAATAGGAACTTCGCTTTTTAGACAGTAACTCAGATATCCTAATATTTTTGAAAGTAGTATTTTTTAATTGGTAAAACGTAAAAAATGGAATTGGACCAATTACACTTCCATATAATTATATGGCAGAATTCTGGTTGACCGTGTCAACCGGGCTCTAGTAATACTACATCTCCAGTGAGCCAATAAATGATAGAATAGTATATTTAAATTTATTTTAATTTTTCTTACAGAATAGATTATTATTATGTATTATTTATTATTCTAATATACTTAGAATTACAGTTTTAATATATTTTAGTTCTTTAATAAAATATATTAAAACTGTAATTCTTGAGAATACCAGATTATGCCATCTACGAGTACAATTATTTTCTTTAAATATCATTGGGAATTTGAATATAATTTAATGATCTCAGATAAGTACACAGCCGTATATCAATATATGTTTTTATGTATTGTAATCCTTAGATCATGACTTTCACCACACCAGCCTTAAATTTTCGTACTTCTGCTTCATCCATAATACTTTATGATGTCTATCATTACAACACACATATAAAGCAATATCAATCAAGCGGTTTTCGTCGATTCACAGCGAGGTCCGACTTGTATCAATACCCCTCTATCGGGTCTTTCGATAATTAATGGATAACAGGCAGCACCACCCACCGAGTCAACTATCGTTTTCAATTCTTGCCGCCGCGTTTAAGAAATGAATAAACGACGCCGTTATTAATGACGGACTTATCGAGATTTGATTCAAGTCGAACCGAAAAAAAAGAATCGGATTTGTGGCGGAGACTTTTTAAATTTAGGCGAGACCATGATCATCTCTACCATTTCTCGACGTAATGGTATACTGGGTGACAAGAAAATAATTAAACAGACAGCTATTTCATTACTATTTATCGATTAAATGGGAAACTTGGTTTTAAAGTATAGTTGATCAAAACACATTTTCTGTTATAAAAGAATTGAAAGATAGAGAAAAACCGTGTCAGTCTCTGATAATGAGAAACCATCCAAAGTTATCAAGAAAATGGACTTAGGGATATTAGTTCTTCTTCTAGTACAAATCCATTAATGGATGTTTGCAATAACATTTTCCATCGCTTCTCTGTTCCTGGCGGTGTTTATTAACGGCTGTACATCGTGTAGACCTGTCCACTCTTTAACATTCCTCAGCCAAGACATTTTCTTCTTTCCGATACTCCTCCGGTCGTCGATTTTGCCTTCGATTAACAAATGCAATAATTGATATTTCGGGTTTTGCATTATGTGCCCCAGGTATGCGTATTTTTTCTTCTTAATCAATTCAAACAATTCGTGCTTTTTGTTAACACGTCTCAGAACTTCTTCATTTGTTAACCTAGCCGTCCAAGGTATCTTCAGAATTCTGTGATATAGCCACATCTCGAAAGCCTCTAGTTTATTAATGGCAGCTACTTTGTTATTGTTATTGGTTAGATAGATTTTTATACTATTTTTATTTACTTCAAAATGAGTAATATATTAGGATCGAAAAAAACGGCGTTAGCGATGACTATGAAATGAAGATCGCTATATAGATCAGTATATAGATTCTTTATCTATGGCTGTCATTTTATATGTAAAAATATATGGAGAATGTTATTGATCGTTATTTCCAAGCCAACTGGACGCCGTTTTTTCTCGAACATACGGTGTATTTATGTGCTTGAACTATATACTATAAGACAATTAATAAATTGGGAAGTTGATTTATTTATAATTGTACGGTTTTAATTATTGGTTCAAATCATTTGCTGGTTTTCAACAAAGATTCGATATCACTGTCCCCTTCGCAACTCATCATAGTTCAGACATAGAGAAATATTTAAAATAAATGGACGATAAACAGCAAATGAAACTTTAAGCTTTAAAAAGTCGCGCGTTGTCAAAACAACAGATAAATGCATCATAATGAACTGTCAAAATTAAAAAGAGATATGCATTTGAAGGCCAGAAAAAATCAGTAATTTGCTGACACTCTCTTAAGGCGGATTCTCACGTCTCGTGTACATGTTCAAACATTGGTTATTGGCATATACTTGCCATGTCGTGTGAGCGGTTTCCTTGTACAATTATTTGTCACTCGTCGAGGTGTGTGAGCGCCAAGCTTGTTGCAAAAAATGTTTTCAAAGATAGTAGTATACTAGTATATACAGGGTGTTTCAAAACAAATGCGAAAAACTTCAGGGGGTGATTCCTTGTTCAAAATAAAGGGTAGTTTGCTTCATAAACGTTGGGTCAAAAGTCAACCATTAGGGAGATATCGCGGTACAAAAATGGCGGAAAAATAATGTTCTTATTTTTTATCTTGAAAACGAAAAGAGATAGACTAATGAAATTTTATGGAAGCATTACTGTTATGAAAACACACTTTCTGGTAATTTTTTCACTTTTTAAAATGAGTGGAAGGGGTTGAAATAAACTACCCCTATCATTCTTGTTAACGAAATTTAAAGAAAAATCTTATCAAACACATGCAAAAAATTAATTTGGATAGTTTAGTTTGTTTAGAAACTTTTTATCTCTTGTATTTTTTTATAAAACTCACCGAATTGAAATTAAAAAATAAAATGTAAAGCATTACATGTCAGGACTAAAAATATTTTTAGATTAAGAATCTAGTGATAATAATGATAATAATAATAATCTAGATAATAACGTATTGCAGTAGGGTAATGTCAAATAAAACAATATTAGAAACATCCTAAAGTGACAGCGGCCGACTAGATTTTTAAAAAAATTACAGCTGCCCACTAGATTCTTTATCTAAAAATGTTTTTTGTCCTGACATGTAATGCTTTACATTTTATTTTTTAATTTCAAATCGGTGAGTTTTATCAAAAAAACACAAGAGATAAAAAGTTTCTAAATAAACTAAACTATCAAAATTAATATTTTTTGCATGTGTTTGATAAGATTTTTCTTTATATTTCATTAACATGACTGATAGGGGTAGTTTATTTCAACCCCTTCCAATCATTTTAAAAAAAGTTAAAAAATTACCAGAAAGTGTGTTTTCATAACAGTAATGCTTCCGTAAAATTTCATTAGTCTAACTCTTTTCGTTTTCAAGATAAAAAATAAAAACATTATTTTTCCGCCATCTTTGTACCGCGATATCTCCCTAATGGTTGACTTTTGACCCAACGTTTATAAAGCAAACTACCCTTTATTTTGAACAAGGAATCACCCCCTGAAGTTTTTCGCATTTGTTTTGAAACACCCTGTATATAGTACCAAGTACGCAAATATGGGTGTACCTATTTGACAAACATTTGTAATTATTGGTATACAGGGTATACAGAGTATACACGGTGCGTCGGGCATCTATACATAATTTCTAAGTTATTTGTTATAGAAGCTACGCGGCACTTTCGCCAGACCCTGTATGCGAATAAAAAATACTTGCCAAGTACACGAGTCGTGAGAATGCGCCATAATGCGCAGGTCAGTCCCTATGATTCCTGCTTTCCGGCTGGTATCGAAATTACGGTCTCAAAATCTTAAGCCGGGTCTCCACCAAAGCAACATATGTCGACGACATTGTCATCAACTTTTGTTACAATTTTCATAAATATTGTCGAGAAATGTAGATCGTACCTACCAAAGAAATATTGTTGTTCGACTTCATTTTTCGACTAAAAAGCGAAAGTTTATTTAGTGTTTATCAACATGTGGAACGACGAGGATGTAATTATAATCTCAGCCTCTCCACTTCTAAACTAGTTGCAATATCATTCGAGGCATCAAACTTTCTATTTCTGTTCTTATACCAAGTATGTTTAGTGTTCCAAAGTTCGGGGTGGGCTTGATATTTTTCAATCAGATTTCTTGTTTTTGTATCATTGCTCCACTCCATACCAAATTTATTTTTAGCAACAGAATCAAAAACAAACTTCTGGCCTTGTCAACTACACGAGTACAAATTGCAAAATATACCCGATAAAGTTACTGATAGGAGTTGATTCGGTGGAGACGCTTTTCGGCATGTTTGTAAACATTGTCGTCGACACGATTTTTCTTTGATGTACCGCTCCTCAAGCGAAACATGAAACAAAGTCGGCGACTTAAATCTGCGACTTAAAATGTCGACGACTTTACTGACTTTTCAACAACATTGTTGACAATACTAGTCGGCGACACAGTCGCCGACAAATGTTGCTTTGGTGGAGTCGTGGCTTTACGATGACAACTCTGGTTGGAATGCAAAAGTTATCTTTCATTAAACGATTCTCTCGTGGTTGGGTTAGGTTACCGTACCGAGTAGGGTTTACTGCCACGCGGCGTTGGAACGAAGTTATTTAATTATAATACACACATCATATACGATATTAGTTCTAGAGCCTTTGTAGATAGAAACTACTTCAGTACGTTTTACCTTTATCCTTGCAAATAGGTAAAAAGTCGCTTTTGGGAGTCATCCATTCTTCAATTACAGGAAATGTCTAGTCTGTAATTCCGTTACTGAATTTCCAATTTTCCGTATTATAGCTGAAGCTACAGCCACCCCTCTATAGGGACGGTTTCGTCTAACGAACGAAACATGATTTAATTTAAATTTCGGTTCAATTTCTGACCATTCAATTGTATGAAGTTCGATGGGCGCAGATCCATTGGCTAATCATTCGTTTAATAATATCAGTTTACGTGGCACGTTAAGTGGCACGTAAACCGTTAATTTATCGACTGAAGCTGTTGTTGAAGTTCATTATTGAGTTGTTGTGGTAAATAAAAGTTACAACGGTGCCAATTCACATCTTAGTTTTGAAAAACGTCCATTTTGCAATATTGCCATATGTATTATCAAAGTTTTCTCTATTACATCTAATATTACGATGGGCACATCATGGAGGGTGCTTACGTCTCACAAACCAAACGGCTTTTGATTAAAGCTTCTGTCGATCGAACGCTCGTTCTATCGTAGTTTAATGGCTGCAAATAAATTTGTTAATAATCCGTTCAATGGGCAATTTGTAATTTTGATATCAGTTTGCCAAGTGCTAGTTTTGAAGTGGTTCGAGTTGGTATATCTGCTATAATAAAAATTACAAGGAGAGTCTTAAATAAGTACAAAATAGGCTTGTAGGTCTCGATAAAAAAACACATATTTTCTCTTTACCAGTTTTCATAAGTCCCACAATTGTTCAGTTATTTTACTTTGAAAATTAAAAAATTATCTTATTCTTAAATTTTGAGAATCACTTAATTATTTTCTGAGTTCGGTTTTTAAAATTTAATCTACTACCTATTTTACCATATTAACAAGTTTTAACTAAAAAAAACTTTCAGTATTTTTTTCAGAACCTAACCATAGAAATATTTGCATTTATTTAAGGCTCACGCTGAAGTTATATTATAATATCGATATTTTCAAGGACCGCTGGATAATGACAATCGATGATAATTTTGGCGAGTTGAGTCTTTATACATCTCTCACTCTGACACAAAACTTATCAAAAATTAACAGTAATTAAAGAAAGATTAAAAAAGAGTAGACTGTTTCCAGACACACAAATCTATTTTCAAAAAATATTTGTTTTTCCAATTTTAAACTACAGCATTTAAAAATAATTTTTACGCAATATAAAAATAAAATGCAACCTTCTTAAACAACTGGTAGTAAGCGCCATTAAAAAATAGAATACGGGCAATAAATGACATCTAGGGCTTAACCTCGCCAAAGTTGTCATTGATTTTCATTTCCCAGCCGTCCTTGACGCCGTTTTTTTTCGATCGTATGGTAGTTTGACAATACCAAGGTTTCACCAGTCAGTGTTTTATTCTTCCTTAAAACTTATTAATGGATTTAATCAATTTAATTAAATACTTCCTTAGCATACCGGGTTCGTCTCAAAAGTGGCTCACCCCTATAACTTTTTTATCAGATAAAAAAACGAGATTTGGTATGTTAGTAGAGCTTATGTAATATTATTATGTAACTTCCTGTTTCACCGGAAATGACTACAACTTTTGATTTTTAAATGGCACCCTCGGTATTTTTTTACTTTATTCTATAGAAAATGACATTCTAAATAGAATGACATATCATATGTCAACTATTGACATTCTCCCTTAATAAAAAATCGTATTTTAAATTTCAATCTAGAGTGCCATGGCTATGTTAAAAACGGTAATTTTTAATCAAAGAGCCTTGGAAAAATAGATTTGATTTTCTAATGTTTTAGTGTCTTGTCCTGGCCGGTTAAAAGATGCCCAAATCCTATTTTTAATCATATCTCAATTTTTTCAAATGGAACGAGAGTGGCTCATTACCATATTTGGAAAAAGCATTTTTTACGAATAATTTGATACCACATACTTGATATTTCCAGTTAAATTTTCGTTATGAATCAATCGCATGTTATATTTTCAAATAAAGCATATGCAAAAATGTCAAAAGTTGGCATATGATATGTCATTCTATTCAGAGTGTTATTTTATATCGAATAAAGTAAAAAAAAATACCGAGGGTGCCATTTAAAAATCAAAAGTTTTAGTAATTTCCGGTGAAACAGGAAGTGACCAAAAACAATTAAATACGTCAATTAATCCTAATTTAGGTCATTACTAACATACCAAATCTCGTTTTTTTAACTGAAAAAATAAAAAAGTTATAGCGGTGAAGCACTTTTGAGATGCACCCGCTATACTTAAATATTTTATTGCTAGATGAAGTACAATAATTTTATTTTAATGCTATACAGATTTATTATAAATTATGATTCAATTGGTTTTAGACGACTATTCAACGGAAATAACTTAAAATTAAGTATTTATTAATTATAAGTAAATATGGTCGATCGGTGGTGTTTGTTAAAATTAATTATTTAACCCCTCTTAGTTGTCCTTGTTTGTTGTTTGGATATAATTCTGAAAGATTTCCAGATTTCAAATTCATTTCAAAAGGTAAAACCGTCGTCATTTCCAAACTCTATTGATATATCAATTATTGCAACTCCGATGTGTAACAAACCAAGCATTGTTTAATCAAAGCTTTGGTCAGTTTAAGTGTTCGTCCCACCCTAGTTCAATAACAATTTATTAATAATGAATTTATGAATTCGGTAGGCTGTTTCACCGAATATTAACTAAAGGCTGTTTACAATATGATTATTAGCTTGTCGGGTGGCAGTTCTGTTTGATCCGTGATGCTGTAATTGAAAATTTGTCTATCAATGTTATATTAGTCAGCGTATACCAGATCATGGTGTTCGCATCTATATGTCATTTCACGTCAAACTAATATCTGATTCATATTGGGAAAGAGATAGACATAGAGAGACGATGAACTAATATCTTTCAGATATTAATATGAGTTGCTATTACGCTATTAGCTTATTTACGCTGCTCACTATGGCTTTTATACATTATTTTTAAGTTCACTGTCCGTCCAATAAATGCATTCATATAGTGGAGCTTGCTTTAAATGTTTATACACAATTATAATATCTGGATTAGATATTTTTTTCACATCATCGATTATATCAACTTTAACTACAACATTTACAGTCATTTCCAAATTTGAATTTGTTTTTTATGTCATGGGATTTATTTTTTATTAATTCAAATATTAATTGTATTTTTTGAACTTTAGCTCAGAGAGGACTAAACTTTATATTGGGTAAAGATATGAGTAGCGATGAGCAAATGCAAGACCAAGACCAATACTCTCTTGATCTTATCCTTGACATTGTCATATTTATTTCAAACCAATAATCAACGAGAATATTCGTATAATTTAGCAAATTTACTGTAAACTAAACTGTAACCGGTCGGTCTTGGTCTTATATTTATATCAAATGCTAGTCTTAGTCTTATCCTTGGTCTTATTTTTGTGCAAGAACAAGATGGGTCTCGCCCATCACTGGTTATGAGAAAAGAATTTATGGCAATTTTTGATTGTCTGAAATGGAACACAAAATTTGGAGTAAAATAATTGAACTTTCCATAACATAATTGAATCATTTAGTGACAATATAGATAACATAATTCAGCTTACAATATTTCTTTGATAAATAAAAAAACGTGATGGGAAATCATAAAAGCACAACGACGATGGTTTAAAACATATTTTGTAGACAATTCGTTAATGACCCTCCATGTCCAATTTATGACACCGATTTAATATTTACGAGTGACAGTTTTAACTGATAGGCGAGGCGGTATTTGAAAATTTTACTGAATATTGTCCCGTTTATAGCATTTATAGCCGTTTTGGCAATTGCAGCTAGAGATAAATTTTTTCCTTGTTCAATTCAGATTTCGTTTTTATTCAATAGGATATGATTTAGAAATAATGGTCGGTTTTGTTATTACTTTTATTTCATACTGTATCGTAAAACATACCTTTACATAATAATTTGATTTCAGTCCGGAAAAAAGGTTTTACACTAACAAGTGTTTTACCGGACTAGGCTTGTATTTCTTTTTACCAGACGAGTTTTTTAAAATAAGCAAATTCTATTTTATATTACTGTAATGAGATGTTTGGACTGTATCTCAATGTCTCCAAGACCAAACTATTGGTCTTTTCTAAGACTGCAATAAATGCCAGGTGTGCATTTATTTGTGTCAAGGGCCAATTTGTGTCAAGGGTGCATTTATTCGTGTCAAGGGCCAAACAATCGAACAAGTGACCTCAATAAAGTATTTAGGAGCTAACATCAGTAGTCAGTGCGACCTGAAAATAGAAATATTTTCAAGAATTAAGCAAGCGAGAAAAATCTTCGTGAGTATGAAATCATTTTTTACAAGACGAGACCTCAGTGCGAAACTCAGAACTCGAATGGCCAGCTGCTACGTCTTCCCTGTGTTATGTACCTATGGATGTGAGAGCTGGACACTAAATTCACAGACCGAAAAGAGAATAGAAACCTTCGAAATGTATGTATACAGACGGATGCTGCGAATCTCATGGATACAAAGGATCACCAACGATGAAGTACCTACTCCAGCGCATGCAGAAACAAAAAGAGATACTGAACATCATCAAGGAAAGAAAAATGCAATACCTGGGTCATGTGATGAAAGGTGATAGATACGAAATACTGCGCCTCATAATAGAGGCAAAGTGCAAGGGAAAAGATTAGGTAGGAAGACGCCAGAACTCATGGCTAAATAATTTAAGGAGATGGTTTGAACGCTCGTCTGCGGAAATCTTCCGGGCTGCAGTTTCCAGAGCCACAATTAATAAAACGAAGAATTTATATTACCTAATATCATTTTTTTATCCATATAGGTTTTATCTCTATACAGTGTAAAAATTTGAAAAGTAATCAGAAATGTCTTCTGAAAAAAAGCATCAGGAGAATCCCAAATACCTACATAGTAGAATGGGAACGTTAGTTACCTGATCTGTATTTATACAAAATTACCGTTTAAAAAAATGCTGCTTAATCTTAAACATTTTCTATATGACAACAAGCAACAAGCTTTTCAACCTATGGTTCGTATTTCGTATTAAAAAAAGTTTGGTTAGTTTTCCTTAGGGGTGGCGATGGCGTGGCTGGAATGAAAAACTACTTCAATTTGGCTCCCCCTCCAATCCTTCGATATGTATGTAAACGTTCAAAACGTCGGCAATTTTTGAAGTGAAACTTCTTTACGCGCGTTGGGAGTAAAAATTCAAGGTCGTGGCATACGAGCCAGCCTCAGCAAAAGTAGCAACAGCAGTGTTGCAACAGCTACCCCATTCGGGGTAGATCTACTTCTTTGTAAATCAATTTAACTCGCTCTGGATAACGATCTGTGCCATACGCGGCTAAAAAATCACTATAATAAACTTAAAATTGTACCTTTGTACCAATATGCTCTAATTGTGTGCTAGGAAGCAAATTTTCATGCATATTTTCATCGATATGTTTGTAGCTTTTGAATAACGGTCCGGGTAAAGCATCTATCTCAGTTTCCAGCTTAGAATTAGAATTATTAGGGTTATTAACTCGCATTTTCATTGGAGAATATTGTCATATTTATCTCAAATCAAGAATCAACGAGAATATTCATATAATTTAACAAAATTACTGCAAACAACTATAAATACGAATTGGTTAGGTTCACAAATTTTTCTCCAAAAAAATCCTTTATGGGTATTTCGCCACTGTACTGCAAGAAAATCTACAAAATAAAATAGTTATTTTTTGGAAACACTTCTGGCGTTAAACCTAAACGGACACTGCTTGTCAGAAGTTATGTTTACAGTTATACAAATTTGCCTAACAAAGAAAAAAATGCTTAACGTTTCGGAAAGTTTATCACTTAACCAAAAAAAAAATACAAAGAATAAGAAAAAAACTATTTAAAATATTTAAATTCAACCATTCGAGAACACTTTACTTTTTTAAAACAGATACGTCTACAAGAAACCGTTGACGTTCTGTTAAAAATACAGTGTGTTTTTTAGTGTTGCAGTACAGTGGCGAAATTTCCCATAAAGGATTTTTTTGGAGAGATTAATCCGCCACATAGATATAGACATTTTTTTCAAATTTTTTTCTCTTTTTAATTAAATTTAAGCGTTAACTCTATTAGGTATTTGCATAAAAGTGTGTATTTTGGGTGGTATTCCACAAAATTTGCAGGCTATTGAGGAAACATACAATATATAGGTGGGTCAAATTCGACGGTTTTAAATGGTATAACACCCTTTTCTATAGGAGATAGACAAAAACTAATATCGGTGTCTTGAGCTCAATTTTTGTTAAAAACATGATGGCGAAAACCGCATATCGATATCTGTTACCGTTTCGGAGTTACGGGGTGTTTTTCAAAAATATGCATTTTTAACAAATCGCTGTAACTTTTTTGCTATGGAAAATTTTGTATTTTTATGAAAACATTTCCAAAACACCTTTTTACGTAGAATTTAACGGTTTCAGTATAATTTTTTAAAATTAATAATTTAAGAATTATCAACAGAAAATTTGATTTTTTATATGGGACACCCTGTATATTTTTAATTTATTGAAAAGAATTTAAAATTACCTTTCCAAAAATATAACACACTTGATATTTTGCTCGATTCCTCTTCGAGATATAGAGTATATAAAAATTCGCCCCCTTTAAATAAGTAGGCTTTGAACGGCACTGGATGTAATGCAAAAAAATTCTAGCTGTGAGCATCAATTAAAACGAAAATAATATTTGCTATGAGAGATGCAGAATTTTATAACAATTTAAAATATATTTAACCAACATCAACACATTAAAACTGTATCTAATAACAATAAAAATAAATAGCAAACCAAGACATGAGATCTTGCTACAGGTGTTCGACATATCGAGAGTGTTCTGTTATGGACAGACGGGGCCGTTTTTGAACATTTCTCGCGGAATTCATTAACTCAGTGGGAGTGAAAGATATCTTCTCATAACTGCTAAGTACTTCTAATTCTTGTCTAGATTATACGGAAGAATAAGGAACCTTTATTCTTCCGCAAATATATCCATAGGATTTGATCCATGGTTTGTGCCCATGGTCAAGCGGCCTTGACGGCCAACGGCTGGAATCTTGGTTAGCTATTCAATTATTCTTGAAATTGGCTGCAAAAATTTGCTGATAACTTCAGCGTTCTGAGGCGGTGCGCCGTCTTGCTGGTAAAATATGTTTTCGAGTTCCATTAAGGGCATATCATCAATAAGGGGTCCGAAGCCTACTAGTTAAAAGTGGCAAACTTTTAAAAATTCTATATTTCGAAGGGGATTATAACAAAATATCAAGTGTGCTATATCTTTGGAAAGGTAATTTTAAATTCTTTTCAGTTAATTAAAAATATAGAGGGTGTCCCAAATAAAAAATAAATTTTTCTGTTGATAACTCTTAAATTATTAATTTTAAAAAAATTATACTTACTACTTATACCATTAAATTCTACGTAACAAGGTTCTTTGGAAATGTTTGCATAGAAATGCAAAATTTTCCATAGCAAAAAAGTTACAACGATTTGTTAAAAATGCACATTTTTGAAAAACACCCCGAAACTCCGAAACGGTAACAGATATTGATGTGCGGTTTTCACCATCATGTTTTTGATGAAAATTGAGCTCCAGACACCGATATTAGTTTTCGTCTCCTCTCATGTCCTATAGAAAAGGGTGTTTCTATTTAAAAGCGTCGAATTTGACCCACCCCGTACAGATTACAGAAATAAATTGAAAATAATATTTGTACTAAAACAGCAATATCAGTCAATTTATTAAGTTTATTTATTTTTCAAACATGTCCTTCAAATCCTTCAATTCAATAGCTGTTAGTAAGAAGTTTCACTTCAAATATGCGCACATAGTGCATACACTTTTTTATATATAATAATATATGTACATTCCAGCCTACTATTTTTTAGATTGTCACGATTGGTACTTTTCAAAAAAAAATCTACTACCCTGTCCCTTACTTTTACATTGAACCGTTACCTTCACCCTTGACTTTTAATCTCAACGTCTAGCCTGGTCTGGTCGTGATTTGATCATTTCCCGTTGTACAATTGTGCATGCCTCTATCAATTACCACGTAACGTTTAAGTCTCGTTTCGATTCATTCTAACCGATTTAGTTTAATCTAAGAATAATTTGTTGCTTCCGATCCTCAATACGACCGTCTGGGTTTGTCGTTTATGGCGTGGGTCGACGATACTGCTGCATTCATCTAGAAGTGATGATAGCGATAAACGCAATCGTATTAAATCAATAGTTTTTATTTGCATTTAGAAAACATTTGATTAATTTACAGAACATTTTATCAAAGCTTCAAATTATAAAAAAAATGATATTACACAAAAATTAACAAAACTAATTGCACATCAGCTTATTCATAAACAGCCTGCCGAATTGTGATCATTTACATTGTAACTGCCTACTGCGTAATTACCTATACTTATATTTTCTGTTTATTTATTATGTTACCTAACAAGTTGACTTCTGAGCTCCATTGAAGCCCTGTTTTAAAACGGTTCAAACTAGTGCCTTGACCGTTGATATATGTACGAGAATAGGCGCAGTAGGTAATAAACGTATACTCAGAAGTGAAGAAGACCAGCTAGTAGAATGTAGTATGTATCGGGGGGGAGGGGGGGGAGGTGTATCACTAAAACGTTACAGATCTATTGTGCCCCCCTTCCTTGAGTTATAATAATCATACAGTCTCAGGACGGTTTCAAAGCCAGTATCTAAGACGGTTTCACAGAGGTTAATTCTCTATCTTCGATATCTGTCGTACCAAACTTCATGGCACGAATGGCTGTCTTCTCGGCGCACTGAGTAATGAGGTGTTCTGGTGTTTTCCCATTTACCCCACAGAATCTGCATTCGCCTTTATTTCACAGTTTTAACCTACTGAGGTATTCGTTGAGGAGCCCGTGTCCTGTTAAAGACCCCTTGACAATCCGAAGATTGTTCTTACTTAAATCCAGGAAAATCTTTGATTTATCTCGATCGAGTTTCGAGAAATTTCTTCGAGTATCTTAGACCGTTAGAGGATTCCCGTTTCAATTTACGGATGGAGTTTTGTAGATTCTTGAGTTCTGCTGTAAGTTGGTTACCACTTGGAAAGCAGAACGGTTCTGGTTCAGTTAGTGGAGTGTTCGCTCCTTTTCTAGCTATATCGTCTGCTTTTTCATTGCTTTCTATCCCTTGGTGGGCCGGCATACCGAGTAGGAGGGCTTCATTATATTTTCCTAAATAATTTATTCAGCTTCTTTAGGCATTCTTTGATCAACTTTGAATTGATGGTTAGTGAATTGATCGCTGCTTGAAACGGTCGGTTCTGAACAAGCTGTGCCAATAGCATAACATTAGACGCCTTAAAACAGTATTAAAATGTGAATATTATAGACACTACATGATGATAATATAGTCACTTTATCATAAAACTTTTTTTATCATATCTATGTGTTAACGGATAAAACGATATTTTCATCTAAAATTAGGCATCTTTTTGACTTGACTTTGATTCAAGAAAAGTTTCAATAATTTGATTTTTTTTATAACTGACATAAATGTTATTACTGCAATAATAGAAAAGAACATAATATGTGCAGTATGTTCATTTCAATCTATTTTATGTACAGCATCTTAAGAGTGTTTTCTATTCGTTTTCTTTAAGTTAGTCCTAAACCAGTAAGTTTGCACAAATTGGCTTTTGCAAACCAGATTGCGTTTGAGTAAACTTTGTCTCGTCTTGATTGTTAATTGCAGTTAGTGCAGATATCTGACAGTGTAGATGCGATTTTAAATATGCTCGATATTTTTGGTTCAGATTTAGATTAACATTTACTTCATCATAAAGTTCTTGTAGAACCAACAAGATTGTAGTTACACACTTAACAGTAACACATAGCAGCAAACAATAGTTTAGCCATTTTCAGTTGTTTGTCGTTTTAGTGTTTCTGTATGATTATTATTCATACCTCATCAGATGACAGTAGTAATTCAACATCACTTCTGTGTTTCATAATTTTCCCTATTTTATTAAATACAGAAATTTATCTAAGATTTTTTCATGGAAACAAAATTATATTTACGGTTTTTGTATTAAGATCTTCAAATAAGCATTTATCACACAACTAGCACTGACTGACAGTGTAAACAAATATATATTAATTTATAGACGTGCCCAAATTTTGTACAAAATGGCTTGTACAAACCGGTTTTACGGATTATTTGAAAATATAAACTGTCCTTTATACTGATTACTAATTATTCGTTTTTTGAGTATGAAACCAACAATATTTTTTAAGAACGTAAGTGAGTTTCGACGTTTAGGACGACTTCCTTTTTGGAAATATATTCTTATTAATTATTATGCAGAAATGATATAGGTATTGATTAATAATCCAAGATCGATTCTGTACAAGCTCATAATTATACAACTTAGATAAGAATTCTGCCAGTTTTTAAACACCACCTTTATAAAATATTAGATTGCTCGACAGAAATTGTTAAAGATATGGCAATTTATAGTAGTTTGGTTTCCTTTATCTGAAACATCTCTTGACCATAAATTATTCCCTAATGCTTACTTTCAGAAATGGTGAAACGCACTTATGGATGAATTTATATTATAGGTTTGTTCTAGATTAGACTTTCATTTTAATTGACTCGGCGTACGAACAACTGGGTGAAATCAATTCCTAGGCTATTTTTTATAGTGAAATGACTTCGGCTGGCTCTCAAACAGCCTCGCGGAAAGATAACATCGCACGTTTAATATGATTTTTCTCTCATGCCGCTCCAATGCCCGCATTTGTACAGGTTTATAACCAGAAGGCAATATATAAACCGAACAATGTATGAATTTATATCTCTTGCGATTATAAATGAAGCGGATTATTTTTATGAGAAACTTAAGAGTGTAATTCGTATATAGGATACAGGTCATTATATGAACGTTATTGTATGCCTTTTCATAATTAAAGAGATCTTTCTGAAATCAATAACGATTAAATATATAGGGTGGTGACAATTTCGATGCTCAACATTGATCTTGGTATCTTGATTAGTTTCGAATTTATGTCAACAACATGAAAATAATACGTTAGTTTTAAATGACAATATCTTTAGAACTATTGTATATATTGTAACGTAATAAGTTGGTAGGTGGTATTTTTCACCTCGGCCAATTAAATGCCGTTTTCAGAAAATTTATAAGGCTTCTAGATTTCGCACAACAGTCAAGTTTTTGTTTTCTTATGGCCGCTATTTTAAATTTTTATACTATTAGATAGAGCAAAAAATAATTTATATTCATTATTATACAGGGTGCTACAAATTCGAGGTACTAGCATTGGTATCTCGGAAGCCGTAAGAGATACGAAGATGGTTAAATTGGGGCAAAGTTGCGCTTTAGGATGTTCACCAAGATACCATCAAAAAGTTTTAAAAATTTCAAGGATTGCTGAGTTTTTTGGAAAAAACGGATTTTTTTGAAAATCAATTTTATTTTTTCCTGGCGTTACTTTTTAGAAAATCAAAAAACTAATTACACATTCTCATGGCTACTTTATTAGGGCTATCTGATAGTATTTTTAGATTTTCAAATTAGCTGATAATTTGTGAGATACAGGGAACAACTTAATTTTTTTAAATACGGACCTGCATTTTTTATTTCAGATTTTGAAAGAACTCGGTCTCCTGAGTACAATGATATGCCACACTTAACATTTTTTTTTGTTTCGGACATTTGAACACAATTTAATTAAACTAATGTTAAGTCCGGCCCTGTTTTTTTTAATATTTAATCTATTCATCGTTACAATATTGGTAAGCTTTCAAACTTAACAATGACGCGGAGTAAAACATTGAAAACGGATAATCAAATGCAATTTAATAATAAAAAATAATATAAAATTATTGGGCATTACTTGACGTCATTTTTAAAAGTGAGAATACATTTCAACATTACAATAAAGAGTACAGAATGCATTCGGAAGTATAACAAGATAATATGTTCAAAGAGCTATAAATAAGATTGAACGAAAAATACATTAATTTGTGCATTAGGGACGGTGGTAACCCTTTCGAACATGTAGAGCATTACTAGTTTTAGAAAAACTATTTTGTAGAAGTTGATTTATTTATAATAACTACAATTAATATTATGTATATTATTAGATCGTACACTGAGATTTCAAAATCATATGCCCTGAGTATTATTTGTTTGAATCTTTCAATTGGCTCGATTCAATGTTAATTAGCGCTGATCCATATTGTTGCGATGAACATAATCAGATTAAATAATTTAAAAAACCAGAATGGGACGTGAAATTATTTTAAATAATAATTAAATAGTTTTGTTATTGGTAAGGTACCTAAAACAAAAAAAAGTATTAAGTGAGTTCTTTCAAAACTTCAAATAAAAAATGCAGGTCCGTATTTAAAAAAAATAAGTTGGCCTCTGTATCTCACAAAATATCAGCTAATTTGAAAATCTAAAAATACTATCAGATAGCCCTAATAAAGTAGCCATGAGAATGTGTAATTAATTTTTTGATTTTCTAAAAAGTAACGCCAGGAAAAAATAAAATTGATTTTCAAAAAAATCCGTTTTTTTCCAAAAAACTCGGCAATCCTTGAAATTTTTAAAACTTTTTTGATGGCATCTTGGTGAACATCGTAGAGCGCAACTTTGCCCCAATTTAACCATCTTCGTGTCTCTTACGGTTTCCGAGATACCAATGCTCGTACCTCGAATTTGTAGCACCCTGTATAAATTCACTAAAAAATAGATTTTTTAAAAATTCGCTCAAAAGATCAAGTCTGCCTTGGAAATACATTTGACACTTTATATGGCGGCAAGTTAATTTTTGTTTACTCTAAGTGTCAAATCTGGACACAAAAATTTATAGTAGATAGTGTAAGGTGTATTAACAGTCAACAATGTGCTCACAAGTGAGGAAAAACGAGATATGTATGATGTTTACTTAAAAATAATCGAAATTCTACTTTAAATTTAAATGTTTTAATAGAAATTCTACTTTAATTTTAAATGTTCTAAATTATATAATAGAAATTAACTTAATTAACAGTTTTTTTATATGCTTGTGATCACGAGAGAAGATTACAATTTTGTAAATTGTTTCGGGAAAGTGTTCATCTGAATCTGATCTAAAGTGAATTAATTCATTAGTCGTTTTTTACATTGGATTCAAGTTCTTTCTCACATATTGCGATATTTTTTACTTTTTAACAGAACGTCAACGGTTTCTTGTAGACGCATCTGTTTTAAAAAAGTAAAGTGTTCTCGAATAGTTGAATTTAAATATTTTAAATAGTTTTTTTCTTTATTCTTTGTATTTTTTTTGCTTCCGACGACGGAAAGAGATAACTTTCCGAAACGTTAAGCATTTTTTTTTCTTTGTTAGGCAAATTTGTATTACTGTAAACATAACTTCTGACAAGCAACGTCCGTTTGGTTTAACGCAGAAGTGTTTACAAAAAATAATTATTTTATTTTGTAGATTTTCTTGCAGTGCAGTGGCGAAATACCCATAAAGGATTTTTTTAGAAACTTTTCATTTACTTAGCTATGCTGATTGAACTTTTTTTTCTGTAACAGACATCGTATTTACAGAATTATAGACATAAAATAAATTCTGCCAGACTCATTTTTTAAACGATGCAACCATATACATGCTCTGATTTCCATTTGTGGTCAAGTTGGAATTTCAAAAACAGGCGACCGTGACAAGTGACCATCTGTAAAGCGCCTGCTAGATAACCATCGGCTTCACTTAAACCGATGCTCATTTATTTTTACGATGTTTTCCAGTCCGTTGCGATCTTCATTTTTGTTCTTATTATTTTTTCTTCGGCTTTAAAATGACGGAAAGATGTTTCCTTCGTCGCGCTCGGCCGATTCATCAATATCTGGTCCTACTGTATGTGATTATATTCTCAGAGAAATAAGTAGATATAGAGACGCAGAACATGTCAATATCATTGGCTGTAGTTATTTACAACATCGCTATATTAATGCGAGATGATAAAAATGGACTTAAAACATTTATCGATATGATCAACAATGTTTGGAGATCTAGACAGTATTCTCAACTTACCAAACTTAAAATTCTTAATTCAAACGTCACAATAGTTAACAAACTCCAATTATTCATAAACCGCTGTTTGCGAAAAATTGTAGGAATATTCTAGACTAATGATATCTTACGTGTAATTCGAATCCAGTGTTCTTGGGTCAGTTTCCAGACACACTTAATTGCATATGTACTTTTTGATCGAACTTAAGTTACATATTAAATATCGAAAAATAAGTACTAGAAGAGCCTTTTATTAACTTTTATTTCATTATATCGATACATCTATATCAACGTCTGAACTCCCAAGGCTATACTATAATAAATATTAATTATTTTGTTTCTGGTCATTATAGAAGCACTAACGCTGTTAATTTTCGAAAGGAAATGGAATCGGCAAATATATAATTAAAATGGGGCGAAAGGAACAGAGGAAAACGGAACGAACGGTAATAAGATTAAACAAATTAAACTGGTAATCTGTATGAAATAATGGGGACCCAAATTAAACACGCGTGTTGTCAAAACGCTAACACTATTGTTTGGGGAATGTAACCGTCTGTACCATGGGGATTTATAACTATTTCGGTGTAATAACACCAGATAGATCCTTTTATGAAAGTTAAAATTACCTACATCGTTTTTTTTTATTAAAAAGAAATGCAATTACATTACTTGCTATACAGACTCACAAATGAAATCTGCATTAAATAGGATTTTTTTATTATAGGTATATATGATTTTTGCATACATGCACTGATCAGTCTTCAAAATACTTTATGCAAAATACTAGTATTTTCAAAAAGTCCCGGGTAATTGGATATACATACATTTTTTCAGATATTTTAGGAACCGTTATTGCGCTTTGAATGAGATTTCGGAGGACTATGTTTTGCTAAGTGCTTTAACATTTGGCTTTCACAAAAAGCAAGAAAAAGTACGGAAAGGGCGAAAACTGCCCCCACCCCTGCATAAATTTTAGTGTAAATATTTTCCACCGACGATACATTTTCTTTTCGTAAAATGGTCCCTTGGCTTTTCTTTTCGTAAAATGGTCATTTTTTACAAATTACAAAATAACTACGTATTTTTTCAATCAAAATAAGTTAATTGCATCTAATTTTCCTTTATATAAAAGTGTTTCGTTTGTCCGTTAGATGTCATAAGGAAAAAATAAACCCGAAAGATAATTAATTTAAAATTTATTATTTTTTATAATTTTTATGAAGCTTATTGTCAAATATAATTTGTGGTACTAATATAAATTTCCATATTTTTTCCAACTAGATTATTAGAGCATACAATATTTTATGCGCCTCCAATCAGCTTCGGATAAATAATGTTTTCCTCAAAAAGTATGCGCGGTGGCGTTTTTTAAGAGACAAAATATGTAGTAAATACCAGAGAGACCATTATGCGAAAAAAAAATCGGTCGTCGGTTGAGTTTGAAAACATTTATACTAAAATTTATGTAGGCGTGGAGGTAGCTTTCACTCTTCCCGTACTTTTTCTTGATTTTTGTGAAAGTCAAATGTTAAAGCACTTAGTAAAACAGGGTCCTCCAAAATCTCATTCAAATCGGAATAACGGTTCTTGAAATATCTGAAAAAATTGTGGGTTTGATGCCCTCTAAGGGCAAACCAAGCACTTTTGTATATAGGTAAATTGTGTCCAATGAACCTATTTTGGTTACAAAAATACGTAGTAGTATTGTCCTATACGTAGTAGTCTATGTCCACGGAATATTGGAACAGCCAGATTTGTGACTTTTGAAATATAAAGCTAATCATTTTCCATAAGTTTGATTATAAAATATATACAATATAATGATATAATATAATGATAAAAGTTTTAACGAATTTTAAACGTGTTATTTGTTTGGTTTCAGCAAAAAGTTCGATTTTGGTTTGCAACAGGCGGCGCGGGATTTTGCTTGAGCAGAGCCCTGGCTTTGAAAATGATGCCGTTAGCGAGGTAAGTCATTAAAACTTTTTGAGGCGCCTTTTACGTTTGTTTGGGGATAATAACGAGATCGGCGAAGGGCACGCTTAATAAAAGGATTGACTCGTGAGGGTTTTAAGTTTCTAATGGTTTTCGGTATTACACATAATGCCATATTTTTGTTGAAAAATTCCACTAGAGGTAGCTGGTGAAGATAAGCTTTGACAATATCTCGAATATTGATCAATGAAATTATGATTATTGTATTGGAAATACGTCTGCGTATTCAAATTTCTATATCTACGACACTATGCAAAATAATCAGAAATAAACACCTACATGTCCTGTAGGGAATATGTGAGCTCGCGCTAAACACAGTAGAGAGATCGGCAATAGTTGAGTAGAAGTTTTTCTCTTGATTATTTTTAAAGCCCCTTACAGCACTAAGGACGATTTAATATAGATTTTTTTATTACGCAAAACTGGTTTAGAAAAAATTGAATATCTCTACCCGAGAGGCAAATTATGTTAAGTGACAAATCATAGTTTTGAGAAAACGAATTTAAAGTTCTTTTTTGCAGTTATGTCCTAGTTACTTGGTTATTTTTAATACTATGATTGTAATATTTAGCATATGAACAACTTATTTTGAGCTTAAATGAAATGTAAAACAGTTATTTTTAATAAACTACCAATACAATTACAAATTACAAATACCAACATTTTTTTGAGCGACAACATAATTTTTATATTAAAATATTAAAACAAGAAACATTAAAATATTAAAACAGGACAGGAAACTTATATTAAGCTTAACTTATATTAAGTCCCTACTTATGTCAAAATGAATAAGCTAAATCATTTTAAAGTCCAAATAAAACATTATATTACTGATATAATAAGAACACATTTAACAGAAAATTGCAAAATAGGTATGTGTGTTGCAATTTGGAACCAATTTACTATTTTTATTAAGTTTAAATTGACTACCCTATAACAGCAAAACGGTGAAAATCAATCTTCGTCACTGTGGACCCGTGGACATAACATACTAAACTAACCAAAGATGTTTAAGCCAAACTGCGTTTCCGTAACTTAACCTCATTCAGCCCAGGGCTGACATAGGACTTATGTAATTTGATTTTAAACCCACTATTTTATTTATTTGTACGGAAACGAGAAACAGCAAGGGGTAGAAACTGAAAAGCTACGTAACTTGATGTAAACGAGTATATCTCAAATATGCCAATTTTTGACTTGACATAGTTTGCTTCTAGGGTATAGAAATAAATTTAGGCGTCTAAAAACTTTCTATTTTTTCTAATTTTTCTACATTAACTTTTTTTCTACTTTAACTAATTGGTAGAGGTAAGGTAACGATTGATTTCCGTTATGGTCTTCCCGGCAATATCTTCAAGATGTACGAAGTTGTAGCCTCCAAAGAAACCATTCCGGGTCCTATTATACATCGACAAAATTATCCATTCTATAGATCTCTTCCAAAATAATAGGAACATTTTAATTGGCAACTGTATCTTCAATTCGTCAATCAAATCCGACCTCGGGAAACACCGACAACCCAGTGTCCCGTCTGGCCGTCCCGTCCGCGGATCCGACCTAATTGACGGCCGATTAGATAGAAATAAAACCATTAATTCGAGACCGGACGCGCGAATTCCAGAAATATCGGCCGGCGAATCAGAGCTAATGAGCTTGAATGTTTTCGGCCAATTAGGGAGCGGTGTTTGGACGAATTGTGGCGCGACAAGGAGAAGGCAAAGATCGGCTGGGAACGGATGACGACAAGTCCTCTGCCCTTTACTCGACACAAAACAAAACGGTGGAGAAGTAAAAAAAAAATGGGATCGACCCAGTCGGCGAAATGGCCGAATGATTGAGGATGATTACGTTATGGGAGCTCCCGTTTGCGAACGACCAAAGTCTTTGGAGTTTTTTCTTGTGCCGGTCATTCAATACCGATTCGGCGATGGCTGCCGAAAATATCTGTAATCGAATTACAGGTAAATGAGAGATTGGAATGGAATGCCTTTAAATAAGTTGCATTTAGATTGCTTTAATCAATATAGATTATACATACCGTGTGGTGCATCGGAACACGGGATATAGGAAATCGCATGTCAATTTTAAAAAGGTCAAACATTATCTCCTCAGGCACAGAATATCTAGCTACGCAACAGAAAAATACTCGAAATGAAAGAGCTAAAATTGCACAAATAGAATACTAGATGGCGCGACAATATCATAATCAGAATATAATTAGAAATTTTGAACTTTCGGTTTTGGATCGACGGATCGTCGACGGCCTTGTAGCTCGGCTAAATATGCACAGTTGCCAGATTCAAAAAGACTTGAATTGACATCCCATTCTTTTTACTGTGTATAAAGCAGTATGTGTTTCTTTCTATTCTTCTTTTCTTGTCAGATACACTTATATAAATTATTCCTTTGGCTATTAAAATAGTTTTAAGTATATTATTACAAAACATATACATTTTTAATATACACTACCTTATAATGTTAACTAAGAAAATACCTTTAATTACCTTTAAAATTAATAATATACAGGGCGATTGATAGTGATATTTATTAATGCTGGAACGTTAGTAATGAAATATAAGTTTAATAATAATGGAAATAATTTATTAAAATGCAGTACAAAAAATGTTAACTGACTAAAATATACTATAATAACAAATTTCTTCCGTTTGCCACGTGATTTATATAGGCCTAGGTAGATTTTAAAAAGTGACACAGGTACAATTAATAATATATTAGTTCGGCCTAAAAGTTGCTGTCATGACATCGAACAATAAATTAAAATTCGTAAAATAAATTAAAATTATTAATTAAACAAATCTTTATAAAGAAACGCAAGTACACCAAATTTGGGCCCAATCGAACTCCAGGAGATGATATCATAATAGTGTACTATATTATGGTACCACTCTATATGCTTAAAGGTACCATAATATTGCAATGTCACCGAAGATCCGTAGTATACCAAATTTAAGAACAATCGAACGCCAGGAAATGGTATCGTAATATGGTACTATATTAAGGTACCACTTTATATGCATAGTACCATCATATTACATCAATGTCACCGAAAATACGTAGTATCCGAAGTTTAAGCCCAATCGAACGCCATGTACGTAATATAGTACTATATTATGGTACCAGTTGATATGCTTCATGGTACCATAATAATGCAATGTCGTCAAAAATACGCAAGTATATATCAAATATGAGCTCAATCGAACGCCAGGAAATGGTATTGAAATATGGTACTATATTAAGATACCACTTTATATGCATCATAGTACCATCATATTACAATGTAACCGAAGATACGTAGTATACCAAATTTAAGCCCAATAGAACGCCAGGAAATGGTATCGTAATATGGTAATATATTATATAGTACCTCTTATTATACTCCATGGTACCATAATACTACAATATCACAGAAGATACGTAGTATCCCAAATTTAAACCCAATCGAACGCCATGTACATAATATGGTACTATATTATGGTACCAGTTGATATGCTTCATGGTACCATAATAATGCAATATCATCAAAAATACGCAAGTATATATCAAATATGAGCTCAATCGCCAGGAAATGGCATTGAAATATGGTACTATTTTAAAGTACCACTTTATATGCATCATAGTACCATCATATTACAATGTCACCGAAAATACGTAGTATACCAAGTTTAAGCCCTATTGCCGCCATGTACCTAATATTGCTATGTCATCAAATATGGTACTATAGAAGGTACCACTTTATATGCTCCATGGTACCATAATATTACAATGTCACTGAAGATATAGAATACCAAGTTTAAGCCCAATCGAACGCTATGTATCGTAATATGGTACTATATTAAGATATCACTTGATATGCTTCATGGTACCATAATATTGTAATGTCATGAAATATAAGTATATATCAAATACCGTATGATACCGAAAAAAACGGCGTCCAGTTGGCTGGAAAAGGACGATCGATGACATTTCCCATATAAATTTACATATAAAATGACAGCGATATACGTAGCCATCGCTAACGCCGTTTTTTTCCCGATTATACGATATGAACTTGGTATGAACACAATCGAACGTCAGGAGGTGGTATCATAATAGTAGAACAACACTTATTATATTGTCGCCGAATTACAATGAAAATTCAGGATTCAATTATACAATCACACGTCAGGAAGTGATTGTAATTTAGCTAATAAGATTTAATTCCAACTAACATGGCAAATTGAAAAAAACAGCTCTGATCTATTTTAATATGTTTAAATGATGTAGCAAATTTGAAGGTAGTCTTTATCAGGAAGTATTACGATATGAATTACACAATGGCAATACTGCACAAAATTCTTTTAAATTTTGTTTGTAGAAAACTGTTTTCTTTTAAATTTATTGCCCTCTATTATGTAGTAGCGAAACTACCGCATCAAAATATCTGATTTGGAGACAGGCTTTAAAAGCCTGTCTCCTTTTGCTACCTACAATTTTATACATGTAACGAGGCTTCTGTTGCGTAGCTAGATATTCTGTGCCTCAGGTGATATTATGCAAATGTTGTATTAGACTTTTTTGAAGAGTCGTTAAATTTGTACTTTTGTGTAGAATTTCGTTTTATTTGAAATAGTAATTTAAAAGTTATTTGTAAAAATCTACCTTCAAATTAGTAAAATTTATAATACGGCCCAGAGAAAGCTACAATTAAAATACCAGCAAAAATGTGATTGTGTCATTGTCAAATTCGGTGTCACATTTTGTTTACAAAGGTTTGAAGGTACCAAACGCAGTAATTTTGTATAAAATAATTATGAATTTCGCAACTTCTGTACAAGTTACGATAGTATTTCACCCTTCCTTTATTGCAGGGTGCAGTTTTGGTCTTGGTCTTGATTTTTGTGCAAGACTCTTGCACTTTTTTAAAATGTTTTTACTAGAGGCACTTTTATCTACGAAAAATGAGATGTAAATAAAAAATTGACACAAATTAAAGAAAGCAAGAGTCTTGCATGCTGAGTATTGCTCTTGGTCTTGCATAAGTCTTGCACTGTCCCGGCTTTGCCTTGGTCTTGCAGAGGTAACGCGAGTCTTGGCTTCTTTTTGTGTGAGCCCAAGACAAAGACCAATCTCACTCATAATTATAATTAAAGTAAAAATATGAGCATCACCCGAAGATGTAAAAAGAATCCATTTTTTAGAATTTCTCAGTTTCTCCAATGTAACCCCAACATGGCACACCACTGTCTTTCTCCCATCCTCGTCCTTCTTCCTCCGCCGAATAGCCTTCGCGTCTTAGTCGGTCCAAACGTTTTTAATGGTCCGCAGCGCCCCGTCCTCCGAAATATTTCCTAATTGGGAAAAAGCGGCGAAATTAGGGCGACCGCCGGCCATTGTAGTCCGCCGCTCGTATCGCGGACTATGCGAGACGCGCGAGGTCGTCCTACGCCTTGTCCGGTCCCCGCCTAACGAACGGTCACTGAAGTCCGTCCATGGATATTAAAACTAACAGATATACCTCTTTAAAAATGTCTATTGCGTATTAGGCCACTGTAAGAAAATCTACATAATAAAATTACAAATTTGTTTTATTACCTAGTAAAATACCGCTGACAAATTGGTTTCCGTTGGATTGTGTTTACAATAATATTTATTTACACTGGCATTGCCATCGCCACGTGGCAGAACCACGCCACCGCCATACCTACGCCACTTCTATGGGCGCTGGGCCTAAGAGACACGTTTTTTTCATCGAGGTGTCCCGAGTAGGCCTAAACCACATGTAATTTACTATTTAAGATTTAGCGTATTGTGCATTGCCTCGTTGTTCTTGATGGACCAGGTGTCGTGAGATTATTGTCTCTAATACCGATCGAATCGACACAAACCGAAATCTCTTCTACAATATACTCGGTGGGATTATCAGTTTCATCGCAATCCTCTTCATTCTCAATTTCATCAAACGCTGGTTCTAAAACAATCTCCGCTTCTTCATCTTTATCGCTATGCTGTGACGGAGCTTGCGAGTTATCATAGGTACCTCTACAATTCGTGCATATAACGGAGCGCTTCAAACCAGCCTTTCTGTATCGACAGGGTTTCTGACATCTCTTTTTGCAGTTGTAAGAAATAAGATTTAACAATCTGCTAATATATCTGAATCTCATTTATAATATAAAGAACAATTTATTATACATTTTTTATTAATTAAATGTGTAACAAGTACTCAAATTCCTGTTAAGAAACCAAGTCCATCCTTGGCATTACTGAACCCGTTTTTTATTTCGAAAGCGATTCCAGCTAATTGAACAACCTCCGGTCGTCGTTTCCTAATACTGGTAACACGCCATCGTTGCTGACGTGGGCGTCCGCGTCCCTACCGATAAGGCCATTCTGTCCAGCAACGCGACCCGTTCTCACCTAGTTATCTGATCCGCTCGTAATTAGCATTTTAACCGTCGCAAAAAGACGCATGCTAATTTTATTTGCATTTCGTGAATGTCCCATCTTCGCGACGAAACGTAAGTATTCGCGATCGAGCGATACCAGCAGCGGCAGCGAAAAATTTACAACTAGGTTTTAATGGCTCATTTAAGATTATTTACATTATTGTTGGAGGTAGAAGATTCGATCTACTACATAGGATTTTTTGGTTTGAATATATTTCGAAAAAAAAGGAGGAAAAAGCCTAACTCTACCTCAAAGTGGTGTAAAACTAGTTTTTTGGCCAAAAGACCTTATGAAAAATCTACCAACTAAAACCAAGCCAAAACTATTGATTTCTCGAAAAAAAGGTTGTTACATAAATTGTAGGAAATCTTCTCTAGTTTTATTTTACATATAAATATTTTTAGAGTAAAATTAGTCAGAAAGGAGATATTGTCAAAATTTTTTTTGGGCTTTGCGAGCGGCAAAGATACGAGGTGGTAAAATTGCAATTCGGAAATAGCACATCAAAATCTATAAAATTTAAGTATTTTCGAAACTCCCGGAAAATTTATACCTCCTAGAAAAGTTATACCTACAAAGTTATACCTACAAAGTTATACCAAAAAACGCCTTTTTTTAGAAACAGATGACTGTATTATAAGCAGAGACACTACAGTTTTTGTATAAACTTTTAAATGTTTTATATTTCACCTGCAAAAATTAAGGGGTTGGTGTCGATAATACAAATATATCTACATATGTACCGTACATACATACTGCCATTACCTGCTGACGAATATTTGACACGCATCAGAAGATGGTTACGCAAGGCGTTTTCTTTCATGAGCGTTTCTGTGACTGAAAAGTGCGATACGTGAAGGAAATCATCTCATTGCTTTGTGGCTTCTTTACTTTTTGGTTCTCGCTGTTAACTGAGTTTACAATTCTTCTCCATTGAGTTCTATTGTGCGCTGCTTCTTCCCACTTATTCTGCATGTTTATACCCTTTAAGTTTTCGTGGAAAATATCCTTGTGCCTTTTCAGTTATCCACACGGTTTTCTCTTACCATCTGCAAGCTAATCGTAAGGCAGAGATTTTTGTAGGCGGTTTTCTTGCATTCTGCATACGTGGCCATCCCATCTTAGGCGGGATTTTGAAGTCATGACTTCAACGCTCTCGCAGTTAGCTTTTTCAAGGACTGATACGTTTGAGACATGGTGGAACCATTTAATTCTATCTAAAAATATATCTACAGTCAGTTAAAAACATTGTGTTTTATGCCGAGAAATATTAACACCTGTTCTGAAGCGAAGACAATTCTCAATCGGTATTTTCAGCTTTTATTTTTCAAAAATGTCTAATATCTATGTATACTATATAATGTCTATCTCTACCCATATACTTAAAAATTGTCCTTTAGAAAGAAACACAACAAAAAATTTTAAAGTATAATCCATGACGACACATGAATACCTATTAATATAAATCAATGACAATGCAAAAAACACTAAAGAAAAAATCCTTCGGGGATTTCTCGTCATCTGGCAACGCCGTATCAGTCTTAAGAAAGACAAGGCAACCGTGTCTCTGCTTCTTCGTTTTCGACCCTCTTTTCGCAATTTTCGGCTATAATGATGGGTTTCGAGCTAGGCCCGTCCTCGTATGCCATCTGACGTTCTTTATCTCGTGCTCCATCTTTCCGATCTCGTGACTCGTTCGTACGCTTTTGTCTAGCGAACGAACGAGCACGGGTGCAAACGAACGTGAAGATATATCGAAGGATCTCAATATGATACCATTTTCAGGTAAAAAGAGGTATTTCTTATATTAAAGAGGTTCGAATATATTAAATTCAAAATTTAACGTGGGAGCACTTGCAGATATCTATATTTTTGCGAAAATAAATACAAGGGGATACTTTATTTTGACGTTTGCGATAATACAATAGATTACGATTTGGAGGTACAATTATGAAGTTATTGCGATTATAAATTACATCTTAAGATATCTGATTATGGTTGTTTATTCAAACTTGTAGATTGAATGGGAGGGGGGAATTCAATCACCGCGACCTTTTTAGATCTATTGTGTTCTCTTCCTTGAGGTATAACTCCATACAGTCCCACGGTTTTGACAAAAGCCAGTATTTGAGATGGTTTTACAGAGGATAGACGTTTATTGTACGAATGGTTGTCGTTTCGGCGCAGTCAGTTATGAGGTGTTCTGGTTTTCCCCATTTTCTCCACAGAATCTACATTCGCTATTGTTTCTTAGCGTCAATCCACTGAGGTGTTCGTTGAAGACAGTGTCTTGTTAAAACCCCATTGACAATCCGAAGACTGTTCTTACTTAAATAAAGAAAATTCTTCTCGGTCGTAAGTCCGGAGAAATTTTTTCGTGTGTCTCAAGCCGTTGGAGGACTCCCATTCCAAGTGACGGATGGTGGCTTTCAGGTTCTTCAGTTCTTCTTTAAGTCGGTTTCCACTTGGGAACCAGAACGGTTCTGGTCCAGTTATTGGGAGTCTTCGCTCCTAAATCGTTTTTTGACCGAGTTCAAATATACGAACTATATATAGTAGCTCAGAAGAAGAAGAAGAAGAAGAAGGATTTTATATAAGCCGCATCAGCTGCTGGGCCATTTAGCGGCATTGATCAAATTAAAGTTAAATTAAACTATATTAATGAACCCAAACCCGATGCCCTAATAAATTGGAACAAAGAATGTAGGTTATTACCATCAAGAACGGAAGCCAGATCACCATTCAGACCAAATGATTGTCTTAAGTTAGTGAAGGAGGGACATTCTATTAGGAGGTGGTACACAGTTAATTGGTTGCCACAATGAGAGCAGTTAGGCGGGGGTCGCCTTTAAAAAGAAAAGAATGGGAGAAATGGCAGTGACCCAACCTGAGCCGATTTCAAATGACTTCCTCACTTCTGAACAGTGAACGAGCTACAGAAACTTGAAAGAATTGAGGTTTACATTCATATAGCTTATTTGAATCTCCGGTTACTTCCCACTCTGCCTGGATACCTTTTTTTATTGTGGACATATGTAGAAATTTAAGTTCAGAGATAGAAAATGCAAGTGGTATAACATTTCCATCCTTTGCCGTGGTCTTAGCAATCTTATCAGCATCTTCATTACCTCTTATACCCACATGGCTAGGAATCCATACTAGATCCACAGTTGAACCTTTGGATATTGAAGAGCGACGCAAGTCGAGCGATTTAACGGCTAGAGGATGTTTTGGTGATAATTCGTTTAGGCATAGTAATGCATTTAGTGAATCTGAACATATCACCCATTTGGAAGGAGGCAGGTTGGAGATTATTCTTAGTGATTCCTTAATAGCAAAGTAAGCTCAGTAAATTATAGAAACTTTCTGAACTACTATTATCACAATGGTTAATATGGGTTAATATATTAACCAATATCAAACAGAAGAAACAATTGCTTACAAGTACTTGGGACATGAAATACGTATAAGCCGCTATAACTAAACTTGCGAGCTTAACAGACGAATAGGACTGACTTTAGCCGCCTATGGACGATTGAAATACATTTTCAAAGGGGCACTTCCGATATGTTTAAAGAGAGAGGTATTCAATCAATGCGTACTATCTGTTCTAACGTATGGTACGGAGACCCTAACATTAACCAAGAAAACTGTAAGCAAAATCAGAATAACGCAAGGAGCAATGGAAAGATCAATATCGGGGCTATTTCTGAGAGACAAAGTACCGAATATAGAAGTATGAAACAGAACAAAAATCATGGATGCCATAGAGAAATTAACTACTTTGAAATGGAATTGGGCGGGGCACATTGCAAGGCTAAACGATGACCGATGGACGAAGAAAATAGAATGGAGAGCAAGGCATGATGCATTCAGGAGCAGAGGCCGTACTCCAACCAGATGGCATGACGACTTAAGGCGTATCCACAATAACTGGATGCAAATAGCTCAAGATAGGGCGATGGAAGCAAACGAGGAAGGTCTACGTCCAGCAGTGGAGTGGCTGGTTGATGGATGATTGTGATGATTATCACAATGCTTGGAAGCAGTGGTTTCAAAACTTCACGTTTCATGTGTTACAAAACTTTGGGGGTGCACTAAATACAAATTTTGGGCTAACAAATCATCAATCTCATGCAGGATGAAACTTTAAGAATCTTATATCTTATAATAAACTAAAGAGTCCGACTACTAAAATTTGTTATTTTTAACTATTACACGTTAATGTCATTTTTGTACTTTCGAAAAGTCCCAACCCGACGCTGATAATCCCAATCGCGAGCTGTAAGTGCGCGGATTACATATGTGCACACGAGCCAGCTTAATAAATACATTGTCGTAGGGCGTCACAGGGAACAAATTGTGGGAGAGGCGAAGGTTTAACCAATTCGATCCAAATATTTCGATGAGCAGTGAACGAAGAAATCAGGCGACGCGGTAGTATAAATCTGATGAAAAATGACAACACGCATGGAATTAATCGTTACCCATATTCGGCTTATTAGCGATTGAGAGTTTTATTTAGAAATTAATAGATTATAGCAGCTTTAGGACAATAAGAATTTAGGACATTCAAAATTTCAAAAAAGTCATGTCTTGACATAATATACCAAAAATTGTATATTTTAAATGCTCTTACATAAACAATACAAAAATGCATCCACATAGAAATTAAAGACAGTATAACATAATATAAGTTATTACAAACACAAGCTTTCGATATTTACAATGACAACGAGTATTTTTGGTAAAACTGATTCTCAGTATTGCCAGTCCAAAAGTATTTTATTAGGATCGACGACTAACTAAACTCAAAATCAAGAATTCAAAAACAAAGAAATCAAACTTCAATGGTGGCTCAGTAATGCATATATGTATATTGACCCAGGGGACTAAGAGAAATAATAATTGAAGTCTATCCTATGTGAAACTCATCAGATATCTAAATTTGAGGTTTCCATGTCTTTTCCTTAGATATTTTGCAAATGCTAGATTAGATTTTATGACATACCTAGACATTTTCAGAAAAACTCGAAAAAAAATGAACTTAATAACATTATTTTAGCTTCTCATATACAGGGTGGTCCGAACTGTATTCCAGAAACTTCGGCAGCATATTCTGCAGATAAAAATAACTAGAAAAGTTCGTATAAATGTATGTCTTATAATTCTTAGTTTAGGAGGTACAGGGTATAGAAATTTCATTTTTATTTCGATTTTTTCCAAATAATTTATGAAGTAACGTCAATATTTGGATGAAAATTGGTGTCTGGGAGTTTTTTGACATGAGAAATTTGGTTTTCGTGTCAATATGACTCCTACTTGTAGAGGGCGCCACCTACATATGTTTTAACTGGTTTGAAGAGTAACTTTTTTTACATAAAAAGGTCTCTTGGTAAAAATCGCTACGAGTAATTGTTCTCGAGATATTTGGAATTGAAATTATCAATATGTCATCATTGACATAAACTAAACATGTTGACTAAATAGTTATTAGAATCAAATCATAAATTTCTAATCTTTTTGTGTCAAAAGTTCAACAGAAACTGTTTAATCATAAATTTTTAGCAGAAAAATTTATGGTTAACTAGCGTGTACCAGCGACTTCGTTCGCGTCGAATTAATCATTTGTAATGGTGACGATAAAGCAAAGTAAGAATTTCCATTAACATACAAACTGGATAAAATTTTCTCACATTTATGTCGGCATGAGAAAAAACAATATGGCGATATTATTATATAACTTGGTAATATTTGAGGGGTAGTTTCATCTCGTTGGAATTTGACTTTCGAAAAATCCGTTTGCCAAAAATAACATTTTTACGTCAAGCAGTTTAAGCAGAATCGTGGTTAGAATAGAATAAGTGGGAGGGGGGTTAATCTCTGCGACCTTAGAGATCTATTGTGTCCCCCTTTCTTGAGTTATAACTCATCATACAGTCCCAGGACTTCCTACGGAGACCCGTGTCCCTCACAGTCGAGGAGCTACGACCCAGGCCGGGTAGACGAAACGGTAGCTTGTGTCGCCTGTTGGGTTTAGAGGTAGGAGGTAGGCTCCCGACCCTTGAAGGAGGTGGTAGCTTGTATGCCACTTGCGGAGGATGGTCTCACGCAAGTGTCAGCCACCTCTCCTGTAGTTCTCTTTGGGTTTGGCCCCTTGGAACTTTCATTGTTACTGTTCCCAGTGTCGCTAGGGGGTTTCCCCACAGCTTCACCGGTGATGTTTTTATTACTATTATTATCAGATCTCATAGTGTTCCTATGAGTCGCTAGGGACAGTCGGTCCACTTCTACAGAGCCCCGCATGTAGAAGTAAGGAGTAAAATACAATGGGGTGCCCCCCGGTGCCCCAAGGTTGAGGCTCTCCGTAGCCCCGCCCGGTATCGTTATATGTCATGGTGCAATTCCCTGGCCACGACACTACAGTCAGGGACAAGACGATGAGTGAGATGCTTCTTAGACCAAGCCAAGTGCTAGAGGGGATTCCCCCCAGCACCTGACCAGGAGCTTCCCCACCAAGGTCTTGCATCTCCTAGGGGAAGAGAATCGTGGTTAAGAAATTACCCAACTTTTTGGAACACCCTGTATGATTTTTTAAAAAATTTCAAAATATGTAAAAAAAAAACCAAATGAATTATGCTTGTCCAAGCGTTTTCCCCAAAAAGACTAACTATTTTTTAAATAACAAATTTTATAATATTTGAGGGGCGTTTTCACCCTCTTGGAATTTGAGATTCGAGAAACCCCTCCTTATCGAACCTCTACACGCCACAGTCAGTCCGTTTGCCAAAAATCAGCTTTAAACGTCAAGCAGTTTAAGCAGAATCGTGATTACTCAATGGTCATATTTTATGAAACACCCTGTATAAATTTATAAAAAAAATTAAAATATGTAAAACAACAAAATAAAATATACGTGTTGAAGAGTTTTTCCGAAAAACTCACCGGTTTTTAAATAAAAACTATTTTAATATTCGAGGGATAGTTTCACCCCCTTAGAATTCGTGTTTCGAAAAATCTCTTCTTATAGAACCTCTACACCCTAAAGTCAATCTGTTTTCCAAAAATCAGCTTTTTACGTCAAGCGTTTTACTTTTGTTACGTTAACAAATTTTATAATATTTGAGGGGCGTTTTCACCCTCTTGGAATTTGAGATTCGAGAAACCCCTCCTTATCGAACCTCTACACGCCACAGTCAGTCCGTTTGCCAAAAATGAGCTTTAAATGTCAAGCAGTTTAAGCAGGATCGTGATTAATCAATGACCAGATTTTTAAAAACACCCGGTATACATTTCTAAAAAATCTTGAAATATGTAAAAAAACAAAATAAAATATACGTGTTTACGCGTTTTTTCGGAAACTTGACCGTTTTTTAAATAAAAAAATATTGTAATATTTGAGGGGTCGTTTCACCCTCTTGGAACTGGAAATTCGAAAAATCCCTTCTTATCGAATCTCTGCACCCTAGAATCAACCTGTATGCCAAAATTGAGCTTCTTACGTTTGAGTGGTTTGAGCAGGATCGTGATTAATCAGTATATCACTCACGTAAGGATTTTATATATTAGTATAGATTAAAAAAAAAAATAAAAATGTATTATTTCAGTCAAATAACTATACTCAACGTACTTATTTTTTGTCAATAATGACATGTATTGACTATTTCCATTCTAAATATCTTGAGAACGGTTGCTCGTAGCAATTTTTACCAAGATATGTTTTTTACGTAGAAAATCATGGAAATGTATATTTTTTTAGTCAATAGTTTTATACAGGTACGGACGAAAAGTTATTACTCTTCAAAACAGTCAAAGCGCATGTAGGTGGCGCCCCCTACAAATAGGAGTCATTTTGATATCAAAATCAAATTAATGGTGTCACAAAACTCCCAGGTGCCAATTTTCGTCCAAATATTGACGTTACTTCAGAAATTATTTAGAAAAAATCGAAACAAAAATGAAATTTCTACACCCTGTATCTTCGAAACTAAGTATTTTAGGACATACATTTATACGAACTTTTTTACTTATTTTTATCTGCAGAATATGTTGCCGAAGATTCCGGAATACAGTTCGTACCACCCTGTATATGTTTACATCTCTTCGTAAAACTATTTTTATGAGTGACAGTAAAAGTACTTAGATTATAATATTATATTCTAAATAATATTTTCTTAATACTGTTTCTAACAAAAATTCTTTACTCACACTCATTTCTTTGTTGCGAATATATAAATAATATTTTGACTTTTTATCTTTATTCAATTGATTCGATCTATATGTCATTTGTTTTGATGGGTCTTTCAAGATGCAGCTTTCCTACGAAAGGAAATCGGACAGTTGAGGAAATTGCCGGTGGTGGAAGAGCGTCTCAACAGGAAATAAGAGCGGAGATTACATCAATCAATGTGTGCAAAAATATCATGAAAATGTACAAAAATGTATCGAACTTATTCTTCTAAGAATTTTAGACTTCTTTTCATTCAAAATTTAATAGTGCTCTATTTAATTTATGGAATTGAGGAAATGAAAGTATGTTAATACTAACAGAAAAATTTATAAAACCATTTTGTATTTAATTAAACCATACTAAATATCTGTAACAATATTTATTTTTAATTTAATTTAAATATAATTTAAATATATAAATATATGCAGTAGGTAATAGATTTTTTGCAATGTGATCAGTTAACAGTTATTAAAAAAATACAACTAAATTTTCATATATTCATGTTAAATGCTCTGCTACTATACAGGGTGAGTCGTAAAAAAGTGCAAATATTTTCAGGGCTGGTAGATCTCGATAAAAGAAACTAATTTTCTCTTTGGGTGTTTTCCAATGATTCCAAAATAACCGAGTTATTTTACTTTGAAAATTCCACACCTGTAATTTTTAACCAATGAAAACGTGTTTTTTTGACAAATCACCATGGCAACGGATAAATTTTAGTGAACATTTTTTTCCTTGTAGGCACCCAATAGCGAATTATACTGGAATTTTTTTGACGTTTATAATGACAGAATATCTTTTTGAGAGTCTGGTTTTTATTTGTTTACATGATAATTTTGATACATTTCAATTACAAAGCTGAGATGTTTTCTATATTCTTTGGACACCTCCTTTCTTCTTAATGGCGAACCTGTAGGACTTGAATTAAATGTCTATGTCTAATGAAATATATATAATATTTAGACACTATTTTATTCACCTGTTTCCATTATATTTTCCATACTTTGAATTTTGAGTAGTTTAGATGCAAATATTCGTGAACAATTCGAAATAAATTTTCTTTCTTCAAGGAGGAGCCACAATCCTCTGCGGGTAAATATTGTTATATTGATCATTATATCAGACAATTTCACGCATATTTTGCATGTAGTATGATTTTCAATCCGATTCATTTTTAAAACAAAGAATTTTGTTGGTTTTTCAAGCTGCACAATATTCTTTATTGCAACAAAATGCGAGTTTTTCTGGTAATTTGAACTGTCAAAATACGATGATCACAGCCTTTTATGATTGACGCTTGCTGACGCTGCGCGCTGGTTATGAATTCCATACCAATAAAGCGTTTATGAAAAGTTAATAAAAATGCAAAAAAGCAATTTTCTACCAGTTGTAGTTACTCAAAACTTATGTAAAATTAAAGAATATATTGTGTTATGTCTTGAGATGGTATTTTCGTGTAAGTACAACGAGTAGAAGTCAACAATTTAAAGGTCTAAATTGCTGCCAAAACTGTGACGCGCTGTAAATCTGTTCATGCAGCGTTCCGTAAAACCGTTTCAATTATGATTTTCTACCACTTGTAGTAAGCTCAAGTAACTATAAAATGAAAGAATATAATATTTTAGGTCCTAAAATGGCACTTTTGAGCTACTACAATCAGTAGAAATCAACAGTTTATAGGCTAAGAATCTATTGCTGACAAGACAAACTGAATCTGTTCATGTATGTATCTATAGAACTAATAAAAATTTTATTTTCTACCACTTGTAGTAGCCCAGAGTACATAAAAATGAAAGAATGTAATATGTTTCATTAAAAACTGCATTATCGTGTAACACGACAAGTAAAAATCAATAATATCTCATAGGGCAGGCTGAGAACCCATTACCTAAACTGCAAAGCACATTAAATTTGTTAAAATAATATTATATTTGGGTGTCACTTAGTTGCCATAGTTTGCCAAACTAAATAATCATGTCAACTAAACATCGAAAAATACATTTTAATTATTTGCTTTTCAAACACAATTTGGTGTGGAATTTTCTTACCGAATACCACACGTCAAATTAAATCCGGAAATGTTTTCACCTCTAGTGGCATTACTAGTGAAAATTTTCAAAAAATTAATTTTTTGCTTAAATTTTGAGAACCACTGGATCTTTTCAAGCAATCCAACTCGACTTTGATGAAACAATTGATACCTTACCAAACAGGTATCTTTTATTAAATATACATATATAATATGTATATTTATAATGGCAGCATCCAGTGAATTTGGCCCAAGTACGACACTTTTACCGTGTCAACCCGGTTTAAGGAATAAACATTTCGGAGACTCTTCAAACAATTAATTTTTTCATATATTTGTTCAAATATCTTAAATACTTTAACCTGATATATATTTTACTTTTAATTGAAAATTATATCACGTCTATAGGTATTGCTTTTATTTCTGTTGGTGTCTAATACGTACGTTATTTTACATCCATTCTATTTTCTTCTATCCGAACAACTAAGCAATTTTCGCAATCAACTTATTTCAACCTCTCGCCTGGCCGCTGTTGTTCTTTACACTCGCTGGCTGTTTGTAATTTCTCGAAATTAAAAACTCCGATCACGATAATTCTATCCCATTATCAGTGTTCGTTTTTCTTGTTTTTAACTCAATTTCGCCAGATACGGTAAGTTCCTGATCGAAAAGCCACACCTTTTCAATGCTCCACCGACTTCAATTTGTATTTTTCTCGACTAGTAATACCGGTAAGGTCAAATGTTATCTCTCGGATAGTTTTCCAGTTTGCATTTAATTAATGTGCAGAATTAACCGAGAACATATAGAATATTTAATGGTATATTGGAAATGAATGGGTTTTAGATAATTTGATATCGGAATTTAAATACAATACTATACGGCTGTAAATAATTTGCCATTAACTACAAGTTGCCATTTAAATTTGTGTTATATTGTGATAGAAATGGAATTGACTTTAATTAATAATGTTGGAAAACATATGAAATTAACATAAAAGACGAGCATAAAGAAATAACTGGGGAATTGTACAAATAAAAATAATAAATATGAATTAAATTCATACTATAGTTTTCACACAATACACTAAGTTAGCATGGAATACTTATGGAAGAAATTCAATCATATTCAAATCTAGAATTCCACTCTAAAGAAGAAAACATTCTTCCAATGTGTACTACCAGCACCTATGACCTATGCATGCGAAACCTGGACACTTAAAACGGACATTATAAGGAAACTGCAAGTCGCACAATGCTTAATGGAAAGAAATATGCTGGGAATAACCAGGAAAGACCATAAAAGAATAGGGTGGATACGACAAAAGACCCAGGTAAAAGATGTCATCCATAGAATCAAATCCCTCAAGTGGCAATGGGCAGGACATCAGATGGACCCCAAAAATTACAGCATTGTACACACAAGGAATTAAGAGACCTAGAGGAAGACCAAACCTGAGATGGGACCATGATATTAGGAAATTGGCAGAGATTTATGTGAGGGAGGTTGTGAACATACATAATGTGACAACCATAATTGGAAACGGTTGATTAAGCTGAGAATGATGATAGGCCAGTCGCCAAGTATTAAAAAATACCAAAAACCACGTGTTAAATTTGCACCACCCCCAAAGCTCGGATTTGGCCGCCATCTTGGAAAAAGTGGCTAAAATTCGGTTTATTTTTATTATTTGTCAATAACTCGATTTCTATCAATTTTAGTGCAAAAATGTACAGACCAGAATTAAAGAAGAGGAAAAACTCTATAAAAAACGTTCTATGTACTTTTTCCGTGCGATGACCCGTTTCCCAGTTATCTCGGTTTAAACACGCTATATATATTATAAGCAGTTATTTCCTCTATTATTAAAATTGCTTTCTCACCGGAAATTTATTTTCATGAAAAAATGACGGCAACAGTGTCTCAGGCAAAATTCTTGTCAAATGAGAGGAACAAATGTCGAATAATATCAACGATATGTAATCGTTTGACGAACGAGGGCTTCCGAGTCAAGCAGGCTAATGAAGATGCTGACACATTAATTGTCAACACTGCAATTGAAGAATCAAATTACAATGAAACGGTAATTATTATAGTCGGCGAAGACACCAATTTACTTGTAATTTTTACTGAATTAAAAGGGTCTCGGTCAAATATTTATGTTCTAAAGCCAGGCAAGGGGAAGTCGCAAAGTAGAACGTATGCACCCCATAAAATGAATCTAGATGCAAGACAACATTTCATTTCTCCACGCATTTAGTGGCTGCGACATCACATCATGTTCGAATAGTTTGTAACATTTTGGTTTCGAATAGTTGGCAACATTGGACGAAGACGAGTACGAAGACAATTTTCCTCTCGATAAAGATCAACGAAAAGAATAATCTGCATCTTATGAACCAGATCCGAAATATGATACAGAGGTGGAAGACCTTCAGGAAGATTATATTGAACAGCCAGTAACATCAAAAAAACGAAGGAACTCTGATGAACCTTCCATCTCAAAAGAAATCTAAGTTGACGACATGTGGATTAGATCTATTGAAAATGGGGAGACCACTCAAAAAAAAATCGCGCCGGGTACTTTACCTCAAGGCAGCTTCCTGAGAGATAAGGCGGTTAAACTTGATTTTCCATCAGTTGCGCAACAATAAAACTTTAGTCCGTTATTGCGGTCATAATGCAAATTGTGTTTTTCCATTATGACCGCAGGCTACTGCCAACCAGTAGCAAACAAGTTTTTAGGCTTTATGCCTCGGGGGTGCCGCTCAAGGTGGTGGGGGAACAAGTACAGTTAACCCCGGATATATTGAACACGTACATTATATCAAACTTTATTTTGTTTTCGTAAAATTCGATACTTTGGGTAGTCGCACGAGAAAAACCCATACAACGTTTTTTATAGAGCTTTTCCTCTTCTTTAATTTTGGTCTCTACATATTTTGCACGAAAGTTGACAGAAATCGAGTTATTGACAAATAATGAAAAATAAACCGAATTTTAGCCAATTTTTTCAAGATGGCGGCCTAATCCGGGCTTTACGGGTAGTGCAAATTTAATACGTGCTTCTCGACGCCAAACTAAACAAAATAAAACTTATTCCAGCTTGTCCGAATTTGCTCCCGCCATCGATGCACTTGCCGACTGGCCTATGATGATGACGATAGTTTTTAAACTGAACGCACGCTGATGATGATAGTCTTTAAACTGATCACATCTTTTCAAGGGTAACATTTTTATTTTTGTGTCTTGTCATGTGTCTAGACAAGAGAATACTCTATTAGAAATTATCTATTTGTAAATTAAATTCATAGAGCAGTTGCTGTCATATTATTCTTTCGCTCAACACAAAACGAGGAACAAAATTCTCCGATATTAATCGGGGTTCTTCATTGCGAGTTTCTTGTGATATACGATTAAATTGTACGTTCGATTCTGACAAATGTCTGCAGATTTACGATTACCGTCTAGCACATATACTGATTTAACGACCATCCAAGTTAACAAAACACCACTTACGCTTCCTTTTATGTCTTCCTCTTGACCTATTTTGTTGAAATGGCCGTTCTATTTAGATTTTACGCGATCTATCGGGAATCAATGCGATGTTTAGCTTTATTTGTCTCATATTTTTTCATTTCTTTCTTATTTTATTTTATACAATAAACCTTTCTTTGAGCCGATTTTATGTAATCCATAGTACATCCAAGGCTATGGAAAATTTAAGATCGGTGGGAGTAGAATAGTGGTATATTTTATAATAATATGTATTATATGTACTAAATGTTTTAGAAACTATATATAAGGGACATTGGAAAAGTTACTTTTTCATGGGAGTGTTTAATATGAATTTGCATAATGTAAAGGTACTGTCAAAGGAGTCTATGAATTTGACTGTTGCTGTGATGACAGCTTTTGGTGCCCAGCGATTAATGCTTAGTCCTAGATATTTTGTTTAACACGTGTAATAAGCTATTTTACTGGACTGGTAGATCGTGTGCCCTTGTTTTACATAGTTGTAGTAAGCAGGGGCGCATATACGGGAGGGGTAATGGAGGTAATTACCCCTCCCAGAGAGAAATTAATTAATAAGATAAAATTTGGTATAAAATAAAATTGTTACAAAAAAGTTAATAATACAAATTAAAACAGAATATCCCAACCAATCCAGGTAGATTTTTTTCCACAGTTACAATACCTTCAAGTAAAAATTTAATTCAAATTTAGTACTTGTTTGAATATTCACACTACCCCTCCCAGACTCAATTTCTAGATGCGCCACTGGTAGTAAGTAATAGTGTATTACGTAATAACAATGACCGAAATAGTGCAGTATTTCATGAGTACGTAATATTGATTTCACGACACCAATTACGTACTCTACTTTACCTATGACCACAAATTCGATAAAATTATGTCTGAAATTTTTCAATGTGGGAGTTATATCAAGGGTTTGTTTTTGTTTGACTGTAGCTATGACAACAACTGTCGAGCAACTGTGGTCCGCTATATTTATGTGTATTTCGTATGTTTTGTTTACCGAGCGAAATAAGTTATTACCGTTTTTACATTTTGAGTTTTTGCCTATATTACTATATTACATAGTGGTCCAATGTAAAATATATTTCAGTTTCAATTTGTATTTGAAATTGACCAAAAAATATTTGTACTATGACTGACTATGGTGGATCGAGATTTTAATTGAGACGAGATGCAAACAAAAATTAATGAAAAAAATTAATGAAAGACTGAACATAAATTTATATAATAAATAATATTTTCTTGCCTTCAGTTTTCTATTTTTACTAATTTCGAAAAATCGAAAGTAGAAAAAAAATAAAAATAAAATTGTTTTGCTTGTCGTAAAGGGGGGAACCAAGCTCCACTCCCACAACCGGTTTCTGGGCCTACTTTTCATCAGGTGGGCTGTCCAAGGGCTGGTTCTCACCGATAAGGCAAGCAAAACTTTTTCAATATCAACAGACGATGTCGTAAAGTGTCGGTGAGATATTAGTGCATCTCCCGTCAATTCGAAAAATTGAAAGTAGAAAAAAAAATAAAAAGTAAAAAGAAAATTGTTTTGCTTGTCGTAAAGGTGGGAACCAAGCTCCACTCCCACAACTGGTTTCTGGGCCTACCCTTCACCAGGTGGGCTGTCCAGTGGCTGGTTCTCACCAATTATTTATTAATATACACTAAAGACTTTTGTTCATTTCATTTATATATATATATATATATATATATATATATATATATATATATATATATATATATATATATATATATATATATATATATATATATATATATATATATATATATATATATATATATATATATATATATATATTCAAAGTATTAATAAAAAACTGTATAAAACTGAAAAAAAAATTAAAAGAACTGTTTCTTACTTTTCAAACTTCAAGAAACTTTCTGCAATATTATTGCATCTATTAATATAACATAATAAACCAATAAAACTGATTAAAACCAACAAGAGACGACGGCGATGCATAGTTAATTTATATATTAACCTATGCATAGTTAACTTAAAAAATATTAGAAACTTTTTTAGTGAAATAAATGGATTGGTATGGACGTCATCTGCCTTTTTTTATATTATCGTCTGTCGAAATCTTACCTGAGAAAAAAAACAGAGTAAAGTATTGTAATTTGTATATTTTTGTATTTTTTCGACAGGCTTTCCATACTTTTCCACGGTTATTTGAAAGTCCAAAGAAAAGACAATATTTAGTATATAACAGGATTGATTTTAGTCGATTAGGATGCTATATGCTCTTTAAGTACATTGTAATATTGTAATAGTCACTACTCACCTATCAAAATTAACAATTAACAGGTTGGGTCTTAAATAAGTGCAAATATTTTTAGGAGTAGTATATTAAAGTAAGTATATTTCGACCCCAGAAACACGACTATGAAGTTGTTTCCGTGAAAAAAAAAATTGAAAATATCTTTAGATTTTTAAACATAATTTGTTGATAATATAGCAACATAGGTAGTAGATTAAATTTAGAAGAAAGAAAATCCAGAAAAGATCTAGTGGTTCTCAAAATTTTAGCAAAAATTCAATTTTTTTGGACATTTTTAAAGTAAAATAACTCGGTTATTCTGGATTTATTTGAAAAACGGTAGAGAGAACATATGTTTCTTTTATCGAGATCTACCAGCCCTGAAAATATTGGCACTTATTCAAGACTCACCCTGTATATGTCTTGTGTATATCTTAATATATACAATAATATATATCCTAATACAATTTTAATTCTGATGTAGATCAATAGAAAAGATTAGTAGATTGTATATTTTCAAGTTAAAATATTTTATTATCATTTATATAATTCATGCATGAAAAGGCAAATTTCCATATCTCTGCATAAACAATACTATTGTGTAGACAATACTATTGTGTAGACAATACTATTGTGTAGACTACTATTTGTAGACCACCCGTATGAACAAATACTTCCTGTGTCTTATTTATTGTTAAATACAACGTAAAATGTTTCTGTGTGAACCACTCATTACACATACACTACCTTTTCCCACAATTCGAGTTTTTTCTTTCGGTTTTTGAGTCGGTTAACCTCAATATTAAATTTCGTTTTGCGACCGCAAACGATTTTATCGTTTTAAGATGGAAAATATTGAATCTGGACGGTCGGTGGTCGACAGGCGTTAAATTGTTTTAATCGAACCGATTTCCTCCAGTTAGGTACGTGACCGAATTTGTAAGAAGAGATGAAGTCGGGGTTTGGGCTGTGAATCAGTTCAAGCTGCGTTCGATTTACACCTTAATGGATATTCGAGAGAAAAGTACCTTGCTTTCGAGAGAAATGTACCTACTTGAATTAGTTTCGAACAAAACAAGGTTTAGGCTTTCGCTGAATGACAGAATTTATGTTATGAAATATTATTTACTATTTGTATTGTTTCCGTTGCAAGCAAAATCAATTACGTAAAGCGAGGCAGTGGTTACCTTAGGAAATTGGTTCTTACGAATTCATATGAACAGTGCGGTTACACTGGATGCATTCCATGCTCCTGGATGGAAGAAGTCGGATTAAAAATTGACTCTCATTAGTCAGAGTATGACGTGCCTCGCTGAGGGCTCGTAGTAAGAATCCAGCTAGAATTTCCGATAAAGGGGCAAGATCATTAAACTAAACAAGACCTTGAAATACCTGGGAGTAACGTTTGGATCTAATGGTAGTTTCATCGAACATATTCCTACAATAATAGCTAAGACAGAAAGGCAGAGTGTATATTGCTGCCAAAACTAATGACAAATTGTTCGATCCTAGGTCAAACAAAGCGACGGATGCTAACCGCGGTCCAGACGTCAACTATTTTCCCCGACGCAGAGTGTTGGGGAGAAACTATCAGCATAAGGAAATGCAGAGAAAAGTTAACGGTGGTTCAAAGACGATTGGCTATAAGAGTGTGCCGCACAATAATCTTCAGACGCTGCAGAAATTATATCTAACAAATATAATACAACTCCGCCTTCGCGATCACTGGGTGGACTGAGAAGCTCAGTGGTCGTGTTGCCGGTCCTAACCCCGGAAAAGTAGGAAGGTTGTCGGACTAGGCTAGCTCCTTACCCGACATAAAAAAGAACCACGGCTCACAGAACCGACACTCTGCCTCGGAAAACGACCATATCAGCAGAATGTACAACAGAAGGATAGTGAGAGTTGCACGCGACAAATCACCGCTAGGTCGCAGAAGCTTAGGACGTCCACGAAAACAATGGAGCGACAACTTGTCAGTCTAACCGGTAGAGACGAAACCAAACAGGCGATTCGCCTAGTATGAAGAAGGAAGAAGAAGAAGAAATATAATACTTACCAACCTAGTTCCAGTTATGCTGCAGTCGATGGAAAAATGGGAGGCTGTACAAACCTACATGAAGGCAGTCAAAGCTATAAAAAAGGAAGCCAACACAGGATATAATCTAACAATATAATCATATTAATACTTACCATGGTAGATTAAAATTTTGACTTTTCTCGACGCTATGGGCCTCTGAATAACCGTCTCGGAGGGCTAAAAGGACATCTACCCAGTACACACTTATCAAGTATTACAACTGCTTTCCTGAAGTAATACCGAAAGGAGGTTCGGGCGGAGATATCTTAAGCAGAACGTGGAGTTTTAGTCGGTAAAGCATACCATCAGCCACCCCGACCGACTGTCCCGTCGTTTACCTGTTACCATTAGTATTAGAAGTTCATGCTGGCCACAGAAACAGTCACTAGATTATATATTATTGAAACATCATGGCTAAAATATCCCTTAAGCAGGACTCAGACGACTCGTGATGAAAATAATTATTACAAATTGTAGCGCTACTATTTTTTTGACACAATTTACTGTTAGTAGGCACTAATGTAAACTGAGTTGGGGAAAGAATAATAACTTAGCTAATACAACAATTGTGTATCATACGTGTACAAAATAAAAATCTAAATACAATGGTGTAGTTTTTTCTTTTTATATTTTTTTTCAGTGTAGGTCACCGTCCTCTGCTATTTCCTCCTTTTGTGTTCTTTAATAAGTTTTGCTTCCTCTTGACTTTTTAAAAAAAAAATTCTATTAAAAAATATATTTGTCTTGTAGTTACATCTTTGCCAGTAAAATAAATTTCATTATTAACGTTTTCTGTTCAAAACATCAGCAGAGTAATTAATTTGATGCCAATAAATCCTCCCATTTTAACTATTTCATGACGGGTTGGACTCACAATATCCATTTCGAATGCCTTAACCTTTAAAATTGGCGCGAAATTCCTAGTTTAACAAATAGAGCGGGACGTGAATTAGATCGGGGCCGGCGATAATAAATTAGTAGATAAATTACAGAGATCGGCAAGAAGACACGACCGACCCGAATGACCGCGGCTAAGCCCGATGGCTACGAAGCTCGAATCTGCCGACGGGTTGGCACGTGGTTAGATAGAAATAGGAGGAAATAAAGGTGATCGTATACGATAGCAATGTGCCTGTTTTTCTTGTTTATAAATGCGCAATATCAATGATATTTAAAGAAGAATGAAGTTTAGATGATGTTTTGATCTAATTATATTTGCTGGTATTTTCTTAGCCTCCAACCATGATGTGTTTGCCTTCGCTATCTCTTCCATAACTAAAGGAAAGTGATAAGCAAAGAATAAACGCCTTGGAGATGTCTTTCTTTTCGAAGAACTAAAAATTGAGACACGTCTGGTTACCAAATTGAATCAGCCAATCCTCCGATATTTTGTGCATATAGCCAGGAGTGGCACCTCAGTTGAGAGACTGATGGAGGAGGGGAAGGTAGAGGGAAGACAATCACGTGAAAGATCACCTAAGAGGTGGGTAGACTAAGTCAAAACCCTAGTGGGCCACAACCTCCCCGAAGCCTCACATATGGCGCCGTGTCAACTTGGTCTGAGGAAGTGAGGGGAATCAACACATGATGTCACCATACTCTCTCTCACGTAGGGTGAAGGACAGAAGAGAGAGAGAGAGAGAGAGAGAGAGATCTCTTCCATACGATTCTGCGCCATGTCTGTTTTAGGCCTCCTCTTTTTAGATGTCTTTGTGGGCTCCAGCATTAGCGTAACTAGCAATTCATCCTAGGGAGGCCTCGGGTTGAACCCAGGGGGGCCTATGTCTTTTGTTCTTTAAAAAATGAAGAATAATATTAAAAAACACATTTTTTGAATAAAACGTTTACATGAATTTCTCTATCACTAAATTTCATAGACTTGGTTATCAAACCGTGTTCCTGTAGGTCTTAAATAACAATTAATTTAAAACAAATTTTCTAAATAAATAAAAATTAACACATTTTTTGAACACATCAAAATAATTTTAACTAAAAACTAGAAAACGTTACATCACAAGCAAATAAAAATTAATACGTAGCCAAGAGTCATAATTCAAGATTTTTTCTTGGGGAAGGGGGTGCCAGCACCCCTGGGCTCCACTCACTAGTTAGGTTGTGGGTCTTTCTTAGTGCATATCCATCCCTACTTCCGTATGAGCACTTCTTGCTTATCTCACTATGGTTAATTAGCTGCAGCCAATCTTCATTTCGAATCGTGTTAGGTCAAAATATGCAGAGAATCCGTCGCAGGCATCTATTTACAAATGTTTGTAGTTGTTAGAGTTATGGTAATATGTTAGGGTTATGATCAGTTTCCATGCATATAAGAAAACCGATTTTATTACTGTTAATGATTCTCACCTTATATGGTGCCAAATATATGGATATCGTCTTAAATCAGAACGAAATGATGCAGACTAATGCGTAAAAAGAACTGTTGCGTTTAGATTTACCCCTTAGATTGGTCGCCATTCCTCTGAATACACTGAAAATCAAAAGCATACCTTTGATAGGACACGTTTAGGGACATACGTGAAGGCCCAAATGACGTAAAAACTTTGTCAAATGGTTGGTGAAGATTCTCCAGACAATTAAATACTACGTTATAATAATCGTGGAGATATCTGAACTAGCAAACATGGCAAACTTTAACTAGAATAAGAACTATCGCCATCTGTGAAAACAAAAGAAAATTAGATGAAACCAACTAAGTTATCAAGGCGCTCGCTGGTGACGTCTGTGACTGAGATGAATGACATGCCACATCTGACGAACTGCACCATTACCAACTGCCTATATTATTCTTAAGGATTCCGTGGGTATTTTTCTACAATCTTGACTTGAGCACAGAAACGAAACTTGCTAGATTACCGAGCAATAATAATCCCCACCGTGTTATATGGAAGCGAAACGCCGACACATGGATACATTAAACAAGTTGCAACAGAGACACCTTAGACAAGTCCTAAGAATCAAATGGTTCCTTCATGTCTCAAACGTATCGCTTCTTGAAAAAGCTAGCTGCAAGTGCGTTGAAATCATGGTTACTAAAAAATTCTGCGCATCGAATCGATTGATATATAGCCAACTTTAAAACCCCGTTTTGTATGCAAACCGCAAATATGAATCGACCGTTTTAGGAGATACTATTTCTCGAGAAAAAAGAAGTTATTGGAATCGAGATGGAGGAAAAGCTTGTTTTTATGTCATTATTGGCACGAGATTCTTTGTAGAATAATTTAATCAGCAAATATTGGTAGAAAGAATTCTTATTATACGTTCCAATATATATTTTTTAAAAGTATTATACAGGTTGTAGAAGTTTCATTTTTATTTCGATTTTTTTCAAATCATTTCTGAAGTAACGTCAATATTGGAGTGATAATTGGTGTCTGGGAGTTTTTTGACATGGGAAATTTAATTGTTTTTATGTCAATATGACTTCTACTTGTAGCGGGCGCCACCTACATAATTTTAATAGGTTTGGAGAGTAATAACTTTTCGTCCGTACCTGTATAAAACTACTGAGTAAAAAATATATATTTACGACGTTCTTTACGTAAAAAAGGTATCTCGTCAAAAATCGCTACGAGTATTGTAATAATAGTTCTCGATATATATGGAATGAAAATTCTCAATACCTGTCGCGATTGACATAAATTAAACATGTCGACTAAATAGTTATTAGACTGAAATCATAAATTTGAAATGTTGCCAAAAGTTCAACAAAAGATCATCATTTTTTCGAAGAAAAATTTATGATTGATTTAAAAAAAAATAAAAATACCATTTCCATCAAACAACTATCTATACTCGACATGATTATTTTTTGTCAATAATGATATGTATTGACATTATTTGAAAAAATCGAAATAAAATTGAAACTTCTACACCTTGTATCTCCGAAACTAAGCATTTTTGGACCTTACTTTTTTACTTATTTTTATCTGTAGAATATGCTGCCGAGGTTTCCGGAATACAGTTCGGACCACCCTGTATATTAATCAAATTTCATGTTGGTTATGTCATATTAATTTGGTTGAAAATTATTTTTTGACGTATATAAAATCTTTAGAT